>NC_090934.1:1319271457-1319588590 GCF_040938575.1 Ambystoma mexicanum
AAATCATTTGTAGCCTAAAAGGGGCATTATCCCACACCCTTGACGCCTGAAATTCCCAAAAATATTTTTGGCACAAAAATGCATCCTACACCCCTGAAAGTTCAGAATATGTTAGCAGCCCAAAAAAGGCCTTAAAATGCCTGTTATGTCTGGAAAAATGTTGAACACTTTGGAGGCCTAAAAAAGGGGTTTACAGGCATCCTAGACCCCCTAAAGTCCAGAAAATGTTGGTGGCCAAAAACTGTGCCAGAGAGCTCTGAATGTCCCAGAAACATTTGCAGCCTGAAAGGAGCATTAACCCGCATCCTAGACCACTGAAATTCCCAAAAATAATTTTGACATGAAAAATGCATCCTACACCCCTGAAAGTTCAGAATATGTTAGCAGCCCAAAAAAGGCCTTAAAATGCCTTTTAGGCCTGCAAGAATGTTGAAAATTTTGGATGTCAAAAAAAGGGGTTTACAGGTATCCTAGACCCCCTAAAGTCCAGAAAATTTTGGTGGGCCAAAACTGTGCCAGAGAGCTCTGCATGTCCCAAAATCATTTGTAGCCAGAAAGGGGCATTAACCCACACCTTTGATGCCTGAAATTCCCAAAAATACTTTTGGCAGAAAAATGCATCCTACACCCGTGAAAGTTCAGAATATGTTAGCAGCCCAAAAAAGGCCTTAAAATGCATCTTAGTCCTGTAAAAATGTTGAAAACTTTGGAGGCCCAAAAAAGGGGTTTACAGGCATCCTAGACCCCCTAAAGTCCAGAAAATGTTGGTTGCCCAAAAACTGTGCCAAAGAGCTCTGAATGTCCCAAAATCATTTGTAGCCAGAAAGGGGCATTAACCCACACCTTTGATGCCTGAAATTCCCAAAAATACTTTTGGCAGAAAAATGCATCCTACACCCGTGAAAGTTCAGAATATGTTAGCCGCCCAAAAAAGGCCTTAAAATGCATCTTAGACCTGCAAAAATGTTGAAAACTTTGGAGGCCCAAAAAAGGGGTTTAGAGGCATCCTAGACCCCCTAAAGTCCAGAAAATGTTGGTTGAACAAAAACTGTGCCAGAGAGCTCTGAATGTCCCAAAATCATTTGTAGCCTAAAAGGGGCATTATCCCACACCCTTGACGCCTGAAATTCCCAAAAATATTTTTGACACAAAAATGCATCCTACACACCTGAACGTTCAGAATATGTTAGCAGCCCAAAAAAAAAGGCCTTAAAATGCCTGTTATGTCTGGAAAAATGTTGAACACTTTGGAGGCCTAAAAAAGGGGTTTACAGGCATCCTAGACCCCCTAAAGTCCAGAAAATGTTGGTGGCCAAAAACTGTGCCAGAGAGCTCTGAATGTCCCAGAAACATTTGCAGCCTGAAAGGAGCATTAACCCGCATCCTAGACCACTGAAATTCCCAAAAATAATTTTGACATGAAAAATGCATCCTACACCCCTGAAAGTTCAGAATATGTTAGCAGCCCAAAAAAGGCCTTAAAATGCCTTTTAGGCCTGCAAGAATGTTGAAAACTTTGGAGGTCAAAAAAAGGGGTTTACAGGTATCCTAGACCCCCTAAAGTCCAGAAAATTTTGGTGGCCCAAAACTGTGCCAGAGAGCTCTGCATGTCCCAAAATCATTTGTAGCCTGAAAGGGGCATTAACCTGCATCCTAGACCACTGAAATTCCCAAAAATAGTTTTGGCAAGAAAAGTGCATCCTTCACACCTGACAGTTCAGAATATGTTAGCATCCCAAAAAAGACCTTAAAATGCATCTTAGGCCTGCAAAAATGTTGAAAACTTTGGAGGCCCAAAAAAGGGGTTTACAGGCATCCTAGACCCCCTAAAGTCCAGAAAATGTTGGTTGACCAAAAACTGTGCCAGAGAGCTCTGAATGTCCCAAAATCATTTGTAGCCTAAAAGGGGCACTATCCCACACCCTTGACGCCTGAAATTCCCAAAAATATTTTTGGCACAAAAATGCATCCTACACCCCTGAAAGTTCAGAATATGTTAGCAGCCCAAAAAAGGCCTTAAAATGCATCTTAGTCCTGCAAAAATGTTGAAAACTTTGGAGGCCCAAAAAAGGGGTTTACAGGCATCCTAGACCCCCTAAAGTCCAGAAAATGTTGGTTGCCCAAAAACTGTGCCAAAGAGCTCTGAATGTCCCAAAATCATTTGTAGCCAGAAAGGGGCATTAACCCACACCCTTGATGCCTGAAATTCCCAAAAATACTTTTGGCAGAAAAATGCATCCTACACACCTGAACGTTCAGAATATGTTAGCAGCCCAAAAAAGGCCTTAAAATGCCTGTTATGTCTGGAAAAATGTTGAACACTTTGGAGGCCTAAAAAAGGGGTTTACAGGCATCCTAGACCCCCTAAAGTCCAGAAAATGGTGGTGGCCAAAAACTGTGCCAGAGAGCTCTGTCCCAGAAACATTTGCAGCCTGAAAGGAGCATTAACCCGCATCCTAGACCACTGAAATTCCCAAAAATAATTTTGACATGAAAAATGCATCCTACACCCCTGAAAGTTCAGAATATGTTAGCAACCCAAAAAAGGCCTTAAAATGCCTTTTAGGCCTGCAAGAATGTTGAAAATTTTGGATGTCAAAAAAAGGGGTTTACAGGTATCCTAGACCCCCTAAAGTCCAGAAAATTTTGGTGGCCCAAAACTGTGCCAGAGAGCTCTGCATGTGCCAAAATCATTTGTAGCCAGAAAGGGGCATTAACCCACACCTTTGATGCCTGAAATTCCCAAAAATACTTTTGGCAGAAAAATGCATCCTACACCCGTGAAAGTTCAGAATATGTTAGCAGCCCAAAAAAGGCCTTAAAATGCATCTTAGTCCTGCAAAAATGTTGAAAACTTTGGAGGCCCAAAAAAGAGGTTTACAGGCATCCTAGACCCCCTAAAGTCCAGAAAATGTTGGTTGCCCAAAAACTGTGCCAAAGAGCTCTGAATGTCCCAAAATCATTTGTAGCCAGAAAGGGGCATTAACCCACACCCTTGATGCCTGAAATTCCCAAAAATACTTTTGGCAGAAAAATGCATCCTACACACCTGAACGTTCAGAATATGTTAGCAGCCCCAAAAAAGGCCTTAAAATGCCTGTTATGTCTGGAAAAATGTTGAACACTTTGGAGGCCTAAAAAAGGGGTTTACAGGCATCCTAGACCCCCTAAAGTCCAGAAAATGGTGGTGGCCAAAAACTGTGCCAGAGAGCTCTGAATGTCCCAGAAACATTTGCAGCCTGAAAGGAGCATTAACCCGCATCCTAGACCACTGAAATTCCCAAAAATAATTTTGACATGAAAATGCATCCTACACCCCTGAAAGTTCAGAATATGTTAGGAACCAAAAAAGGCCTTAAAATGCCTTTTAGGCCTGCAAGAATGTTGAAAATTTTGGATGTCAAAAAAAGGGGTTTACAGGTATCCTAGACCCCCTAAAGTCCAGAAAATTTTGGTGGCCCAAAACTGTGCCAGAGAGCTCTGCATGTCCCAAAATCATTTGTAGCCAGAAAGGGGCATTAACCCACACCTTTGATGCCTGAAATTCCCAAAAATACTTTTGGCAGAAAAATGCATCCTACACCCGTGAAAGTTCAGAATATGTTAGCAGCCCAAAAAAGGCCTTAAAATGCATCTTAGTCCTGTAAAAATGTTGAAAACTTTGGAGGCCCAAAAAAGGGGTTTACAGGCATCCTAGACCCCCTAAAGTCCAGAAAATGTTGGTTGCCCAAAAACTGTGCCAAAGAGCTCTGAATGTCCCAAAATCATTTGTAGCCAGAAAGGGCATTAACCCACACCTTTGATGCCTGAAATTCCCAAAAATACTTTTGGCAGAAAAATGCATCCTACACCCGTGAAAGTTCAGAATATGTTAGCCGCCCAAAAAAGGCCTTAAAATGCCTGTTATGTCTGGAAAAATGTTGAAAACTTTGGAGGCCCAAAAAAGGGGTTTAGAGGCATCCTAGACCCCCTAAAGTCCAGAAAATGTTGGTTGAACAAAAACTGTGCCAGAGAGCTCTGAATGTCCCAAAATCATTTGTAGCCTAAAAGGGGCATTATCCCACACCCTTGACGCCTGAAATTCCCAAAAATATTTTTGACACAAAAATGCATCCTACACACCTGAACGTTCAGAATATGTTAGCAGCCCAAAAAAGGCCTTAAAATGCCTGTTATGTCTGGAAAAATGTTGAACACTTTGGAGGCCTAAAAAAGGGGTTTACAGGTATCCTAGACCCCCTAAAGTCCAGAAAATTTTGGTGGCCCAAAACTGTGCCAGAGAGCTCTGCATGTCCCAAAATCATTTGTAGCCTGAAAGGGGCATTAACCTGCATCCTAGACCACTGAAATTCCCAAAAATAGTTTTGGCAAGAAAAGTGCATCCTTCACACCTGACAGTTCAGAATATGTTAGCATCCCAAAAAAGACCTTAAAATGCATCTTAGGCCTGCAAAAATGTTGAAAACTTTGGAGGCCCAAAAAAGGGGTTTACAGGCATCCTAGACCCCCTAAAGTCCAGAAAATGTTGGTTGACCAAAAACTGTGCCAGAGAGCTCTGAATGTCCCAAAATCATTTGTAGCCTAAAAGGGGCACTATCCCACACCCTTGACGCCTGAAATTCCCAAAAATATTTTTGGCACAAAAATGCATCCTACACCCCTGAAAGTTCAGAATATGTTAGCAGCCCAAAAAAGGCCTTAAAATGCATCTTAGTCCTGCAAAAATGTTGAAAACTTTGGAGGCCCAAAAAAGGGGTTTACAGGCATCCTAGACCCCCTAAAGTCCAGAAAATGTTGGTTGCCCAAAAACTGTGCCAAAGAGCTCTGAATGTCCCAAAATCATTTGTAGCCAGAAAGGGGCATTAACCCACACCCTTGATGCCTGAAATTCCCAAAAATACTTTTGGCAGAAAAATGCATCCTACACACCTGAACGTTCAGAATATGTTAGCAGCCCAAAAAAGGCCTTAAAATGCCTGTTATGTCTGGAAAAATGTTGAACACTTTGGAGGCCTAAAAAAGGGGTTTACAGGCATCCTAGACCCCCTAAAGTCCAGAAAATGGTGGTGGCCAAAAACTGTGCCAGAGAGCTCTGAATGTCCCAGAAACATTTGCAGCCTGAAAGGAGCATTAACCCGCATCCTAGACCACTGAAATTCCCAAAAATAATTTTGACATGAAAAATGCATCCTACACCCCTGAAAGTTCAGAATATGTTAGCAACCCAAAAAAGGCCTTAAAATGCCTTTTAGGCCTGCAAGAATGTTGAAAATTTTGGATGTCAAAAAAAGGGGTTTACAGGTATCCTAGACCCCCTAAAGTCCAGAAAATTTTGGTGGTCCAAAACTGTGCCAGAGAGCTCTGCATGTGCCAAAATCATTTGTAGCCAGAAAGGGGCATTAACCCACACCTTTGATGCCTGAAATTCCCAAAAATACTTTTGGCAGAAAAATGCATCCTACACCCGTGAAAGTTCAGAATATGTTAGCAGCCCAAAAAAGGCCTTAAAATGCATCTTAGTCCTGCAAAAATGTTGAAAACTTTGGAGGCCCAAAAAAGAGGTTTACAGGCATCCTAGACCCCCTAAAGTCCAGAAAATGTTGGTTGCCCAAAAACTGTGCCAAAGAGCTCTGAATGTCCCAAAATCATTTGTAGCCAGAAAGGGGCATTAACCCACACCTTTGATGCCTGAAATTCCCAAAAATACTTTTGGCAGAAAAATGCATCCTACACCCGTGAAAGTTCAGAATATGTTAGCCGCCCAAAAAAGGCCTTAAAATGCATCTTAGACCTGCAAAAATGTTGAAAACTTTGGAGGCCCAAAAAAGGGGTTTAGAGGCATCCTAGACCCCCTAAAGTCCAGAAAATGTTGGTTGACCAAAAACTGTGCCAGAGAGCTCTGAATGTCCCAAAATCATTTGTAGCCTAAAAGGGGCATTATCCCACACCCTTGACGCCTGAAATTCCCAAAAATATTTTTGACACAAAAATGCATCCTACACACCTGAACGTTCAGAATATGTTAGCAGCCCAAAAAAGGCCTTAAAATGCCTGTTATGTCTGGAAAAATGTTGAACACTTTGGAGGCCTAAAAAAGGGGTTTACAGGCATCCGAGACCCCCTAAAGTCCAGAAAATGTTGGTGGCCAAAAACTGTGCCAGAGAGCTCTGAATGTCCCAGAAACATTTGCAGC
Source organism: Ambystoma mexicanum (assembly GCF_040938575.1). NCBI lineage: Eukaryota > Metazoa > Chordata > Amphibia > Caudata > Ambystomatidae > Ambystoma > Ambystoma mexicanum. The sequence goes on from NC_090934.1 coordinate 1,319,277,651, forward strand.
CTGAAAGGAGCACTAACCCGCATCCTAGACCACTGAAATTCCCAAAAATAATTTTGACATGAAAAATGCATCCTACACCCCTGAAAGTTCAGAATATGTTAGCATCCCAAAAAAGACCTTAAAATGCATCTTAGGCCTGCAAAAATGTTGAAAACTTTGGAGGCCCAAAAAAGGGGTTTACAGGCATCCTAGACCCCCTAAAGTCCAGAAAATGTTGGTTGACCAAAAACTGTGCCAGAGAGCTCTGAATGTCCCAAAATCATTTGTAGCCTAAAAGGGGCACTATCCCACACCCTTGACGCCTGAAATTCCCAAAAATATTTTTGGCACAAAAATGCATCCTACACCCCTGAAAGTTCAGAATATGTTAGCAGCCCAAAAAAGGCCTTAAAATGCATCTTAGTCCTGCAAAAATGTTGAAAACTTTGGAGGCCCAAAAAAGGGGTTTACAGGCATCCTAGACCCCCTAAAGTCCAGAAAATGTTGGTTGCCCAAAAACTGTGCCAAAGAGCTCTGAATGTCCCAAAATCATTTGTAGCCAGAAAGGGGCATTAACCCACACCCTTGATGCCTGAAATTCCCAAAAATACTTTTGGCAGAAAAATGCATCCTACACACCTGAACGTTCAGAATATGTTAGCAGCCCAAAAAAGGCCTTAAAATGCATCTTAGTCCTGTAAAAATGTTGAAAACTTTGGAGGCCCAAAAAAGGGGTTTACAGGCATCCTAGACCCCCTAAAGTCCAGAAAATGTTGGTTGCCCAAAAACTGTGCCAAAGAGCTCTGAATGTCCCAAAATCATTTGTAGCCAGAAAGGGGCATTAACCCACACCTTTGATGCCTGAAATTCCCAAAAATACTTTTGGCAGAAAAATGCATCCTACACCCGTGAAAGTTCAGAATATGTTAGCCGCCCAAAAAAGGCCTTAAAATGCATCTTAGACCTGCAAAAATGTTGAAAACTTTGGAGGCCCAAAAAAGGGGTTTAGAGGCATCCTAGACCCCCTAAAGTCCAGAAAATGTTGGTTGAACAAAAACTGTGCCAGAGAGCTCTGAATGTCCCAAAATCATTTGTAGCCTAAAAGGGGCATTATCCCACACCCTTGACGCCTGAAATTCCCAAAAATATTTTTGACACAAAAATGCATCCTACACACCTGAACGTTCAGAATATGTTAGCAGCCCAAAAAAGGCCTTAAAATGCCTGTTATGTCTGGAAAAATGTTGAACACTTTGGAGGCCTAAAAAAGGGGTTTACAGGTATCCTAGACCCCCTAAAGTCCAGAAAATTTTGGTGGCCCAAAACTGTGCCAGAGAGCTCTGCATGTCCCAAAATCATTTGTAGCCTGAAAGGGGCATTAACCTGCATCCTAGACCACTGAAATTCCCAAAAATAGTTTTGGCAAGAAAAGTGCATCCTTCACACCTGACAGTTCAGAATATGTTAGCATCCCAAAAAAGACCTTAAAATGCATCTTAGGCCTGCAAAAATGTTGAAAACTTTGGAGGCCCAAAAAAGGGGTTTACAGGCATCCTAGACCCCCTAAAGTCCAGAAAATGTTGGTTGACCAAAAACTGTGCCAGAGAGCTCTGAATGTCCCAAAATCATTTGTAGCCTAAAAGGGGCACTATCCCACACCCTTGACGCCTGAAATTCCCAAAAATATTTTTGGCACAAAAATGCATCCTACACCCCTGAAAGTTCAGAATATGTTAGCAGCCCAAAAAAGGCCTTAAAATGCCTTTTAGGCCTGCAAGAATGTTGAAAACTTTGGAGGTCAAAAAAAGGGGTTTACAGGTATCCTAGACCCCCTAAAGTCCAGAAAATTTTGGTGGCCCAAAACTGTGCCAGAGAGCTCTGCATGTCCCAAAATCATTTGTAGCCTGAAAGGGGCATTAACCCGCATCCTAGACCACTGAAATTGCCAAAAATCGTTTTGGCAAGAAAAGTGCATCCTTCACACCTGACAGTTCAGAATATGTTAGCATCCCAAAAAAGGCCTTAAAATGCATCTTGGGCCTGCAAAAATGTTGAAAACTTTGGAGGCCCAAAAAAGGGGTTTACAGGCATCCTAGACCCCCTAAAGTCCAGAAAATGTTGGTTGACCAAAAACTGTGCCAGAGAGCTCTGAATGTCCCAAAATCATTTGTAGCCTAAAAGGGGCATTATCCCACACCCTTGACGCCTGAAATTCCCAAAAATATTTTTGGCACAAAAATGCATCCTACACCCCTGAAAGTTCAGAATATGTTAGCAGCCCAAAAAAGGCCTTAAAATGCCTGTTATGTCTGGAAAAATGTTGAACACTTTGGAGGCCTAAAAAAGGGGTTTACAGGCATCCTAGACCCCCTAAAGTCCAGAAAATGTTGGTGGCCAAAAACTGTGCCAGAGAGCTCTGAATGTCCCAGAAACATTTGCAGCCTGAAAGGAGCATTAACCCGCATCCTAGACCACTGAAATTCCCAAAAATAATTTTGACATGAAAAATGCATCCTACACCCCTGAAAGTTCAGAATATGTTAGCAGCCCAAAAAAGGCCTTAAAATGCCTTTTAGGCCTGCAAGAATGTTGAAAATTTTGGATGTCAAAAAAAGGGGTTTACAGGTATCCTAGACCCCCTAAAGTCCAGAAAATTTTGGTGGGCCAAAACTGTGCCAGAGAGCTCTGCATGTCCCAAAATCATTTGTAGCCAGAAAGGGGCATTAACCCACACCTTTGATGCCTGAAATTCCCAAAAATACTTTTGGCAGAAAAATGCATCCTACACCCGTGAAAGTTCAGAATATGTTAGCAGCCCAAAAAAGGCCTTAAAATGCATCTTAGTCCTGTAAAAATGTTGAAAACTTTGGAGGCCCAAAAAAGGGGTTTACAGGCATCCTAGACCCCCTAAAGTCCAGAAAATGTTGGTTGCCCAAAAACTGTGCCAAAGAGCTCTGAATGTCCCAAAATCATTTGTAGCCAGAAAGGGGCATTAACCCACACCTTTGATGCCTGAAATTCCCAAAAATACTTTTGGCAGAAAAATGCATCCTACACCCGTGAAAGTTCAGAATATGTTAGCCGCCCAAAAAAGGCCTTAAAATGCATCTTAGACCTGCAAAAATGTTGAAAACTTTGGAGGCCCAAAAAAGGGGTTTAGAGGCATCCTAGACCCCCTAAAGTCCAGAAAATGTTGGTTGAACAAAAACTGTGCCAGAGAGCTCTGAATGTCCCAAAATCATTTGTAGCCTAAAAGGGGCATTATCCCACACCCTTGACGCCTGAAATTCCCAAAAATATTTTTGACACAAAAATGCATCCTACACACCTGAACGTTCAGAATATGTTAGCAGCCCAAAAAAAAAGGCCTTAAAATGCCTGTTATGTCTGGAAAAATGTTGAACACTTTGGAGGCCTAAAAAAGGGGTTTACAGGCATCCTAGACCCCCTAAAGTCCAGAAAATGTTGGTGGCCAAAAACTGTGCCAGAGAGCTCTGAATGTCCCAGAAACATTTGCAGCCTGAAAGGAGCATTAACCCGCATCCTAGACCACTGAAATTCCCAAAAATAATTTTGACATGAAAAATGCATCCTACACCCCTGAAAGTTCAGAATATGTTAGCAGCCCAAAAAAGGCCTTAAAATGCCTTTTAGGCCTGCAAGAATGTTGAAAACTTTGGAGGTCAAAAAAAGGGGTTTACAGGTATCCTAGACCCCCTAAAGTCCAGAAAATTTTGGTGGCCCAAAATTGTGCCAGAGAGCTCTGCATGTCCCAAAATCATTTGTAGCCTGAAAGGGGCATTAACCTGCATCCTAGACCACTGAAATTCCCAAAAATAGTTTTGGCAAGAAAAGTGCATCCTTCACACCTGACAGTTCAGAATATGTTAGCATCCCAAAAAAGACCTTAAAATGCATCTTAGGCCTGCAAAAATGTTGAAAACTTTGGAGGCCCAAAAAAGGGGTTTACAGGCATCCTAGACCCCCTAAAGTCCAGAAAATGTTGGTTGACCAAAAACTGTGCCAGAGAGCTCTGAATGTCCCAAAATCATTTGTAGCCTAAAAGGGGCACTATCCCACACCCTTGACGCCTGAAATTCCCAAAAATATTTTTGGCACAAAAATGCATCCTACACCCCTGAAAGTTCAGAATATGTTAGCAGCCCAAAAAAGGCCTTAAAATGCATCTTAGTCCTGCAAAAATGTTGAAAACTTTGGAGGCCCAAAAAAGGGGTTTACAGGCATCCTAGACCCCCTAAAGTCCAGAAAATGTTGGTTGCCCAAAAACTGTGCCAAAGAGCTCTGAATGTCCCAAAATCATTTGTAGCCAGAAAGGGGCATTAACCCACACCCTTGATGCCTGAAAGTCCCAAAAATACTTTTGGCAGAAAAATGCATCCTACACACCTGAACGTTCAGAATATGTTAGCAGCCCAAAAAAGGCCTTAAAATGCCTGTTATGTCTGGAAAAATGTTGAACACTTTGGAGGCCTAAAAAAGGGGTTTACAGGCATCCTAGACCCCCTAAAGTCCAGAAAATGGTGGTGGCCAAAAACTGTGCCAGAGAGCTCTGTCCCAGAAACATTTGCAGCCTGAAAGGAGCATTAACCCGCATCCTAGACCACTGAAATTCCCAAAAATAATTTTGACATGAAAAATGCATCCTACACCCCTGAAAGTTCAGAATATGTTAGCAACCCAAAAAAGGCCTTAAAATGCCTTTTAGGCCTGCAAGAATGTTGAAAATTTTGGATGTCAAAAAAAGGGGTTTACAGGTATCCTAGACCCCCTAAAGTCCAGAAAATTTTGGTGGCCCAAAACTGTGCCAGAGAGCTCTGCATGTGCCAAAATCATTTGTAGCCAGAAAGGGGCATTAACCCACACCTTTGATGCCTGAAATTCCCAAAAATACTTTTGGCAGAAAAATGCATCCTACACCCGTGAAAGTTCAGAATATGTTAGCAGCCCAAAAAAGGCCTTAAAATGCATCTTAGTCCTGCAAAAATGTTGAAAACTTTGGAGGCCCAAAAAAGAGGTTTACAGGCATCCTAGACCCCCTAAAGTCCAGAAAATGTTGGTTGCCCAAAAACTGTGCCAAAGAGCTCTGAATGTCCCAAAATCATTTGTAGCCAGAAAGGGGCATTAACCCACACCCTTGATGCCTGAAATTCCCAAAAATACTTTTGGCAGAAAAATGCATCCTACACACCTGAACGTTCAGAATATGTTAGCAGCCCAAAAAAGGCCTTAAAATGCCTGTTATGTCTGGAAAAATGTTGAACACTTTGGAGGCCTAAAAAAGGGGTTTACAGGCATCCTAGACCCCCTAAAGTCCAGAAAATGGTGGTGGCCAAAAACTGTGCCAGAGAGCTCTGAATGTCCCAGAAACATTTGCAGCCTGAAAGGAGCATTAACCCGCATCCTAGACCACTGAAATTCCCAAAAATAATTTTGACATGAAAAATGCATCCTACACCCCTGAAAGTTCAGAATATGTTAGGAACCCAAAAAAGGCCTTAAAATGCCTTTTAGGCCTGCAAGAATGTTGAAAATTTTGGATGTCAAAAAAAGGGGTTTACAGGTATCCTAGACCCCCTAAAGTCCAGAAAATTTTGGTGGCCCAAAACTGTGCCAGAGAGCTCTGCATGTCCCAAAATCATTTGTAGCCAGAAAGGGGCATTAACCCACACCTTTGATGCCTGAAATTCCCAAAAATACTTTTGGCAGAAAAATGCATCCTACACCCGTGAAAGTTCAGAATATGTTAGCAGCCCAAAAAAGGCCTTAAAATGCATCTTAGTCCTGTAAAAATGTTGAAAACTTTGGAGGCCCAAAAAAGGGGTTTACAGGCATCCTAGACCCCCTAAAGTCCAGAAAATGTTGGTTGCCCAAAAACTGTGCCAAAGAGCTCTGAATGTCCCAAAATCATTTGTAGCCAGAAAGGGCATTAACCCACACCTTTGATGCCTGAAATTCCCAAAAATACTTTTGGCAGAAAAATGCATCCTACACCCGTGAAAGTTCAGAATATGTTAGCCGCCCAAAAAAGGCCTTAAAATGCCTGTTATGTCTGGAAAAATGTTGAAAACTTTGGAGGCCCAAAAAAGGGGTTTAGAGGCATCCTAGACCCCCTAAAGTCCAGAAAATGTTGGTTGAACAAAAACTGTGCCAGAGAGCTCTGAATGTCCCAAAATCATTTGTAGCCTAAAAGGGGCATTATCCCACACCCTTGACGCCTGAAATTCCCAAAAATATTTTTGACACAAAAATGCATCCTACACACCTGAACGTTCAGAATATGTTAGCAGCCCAAAAAAGGCCTTAAAATGCCTGTTATGTCTGGAAAAATGTTGAACACTTTGGAGGCCTAAAAAAGGGGTTTACAGGTATCCTAGACCCCCTAAAGTCCAGAAAATTTTGGTGGCCCAAAACTGTGCCAGAGAGCTCTGCATGTCCCAAAATCATTTGTAGCCTGAAAGGGGCATTAACCTGCATCCTAGACCACTGAAATTCCCAAAAATAGTTTTGGCAAGAAAAGTGCATCCTTCACACCTGACAGTTCAGAATATGTTAGCATCCCAAAAAAGACCTTAAAATGCATCTTAGGCCTGCAAAAATGTTGAAAACTTTGGAGGCCCAAAAAAGGGGTTTACAGGCATCCTAGACCCCCTAAAGTCCAGAAAATGTTGGTTGACCAAAAACTGTGCCAGAGAGCTCTGAATGTCCCAAAATCATTTGTAGCCTAAAAGGGGCACTATCCCACACCCTTGACGCCTGAAATTCCCAAAAATATTTTTGGCACAAAAATGCATCCTACACCCCTGAAAGTTCAGAATATGTTAGCAGCCCAAAAAAGGCCTTAAAATGCATCTTAGTCCTGCAAAAATGTTGAAAACTTTGGAGGCCCAAAAAAGGGGTTTACAGGCATCCTAGACCCCCTAAAGTCCAGAAAATGTTGGTTGCCCAAAAACTGTGCCAAAGAGCTCTGAATGTCCCAAAATCATTTGTAGCCAGAAAGGGGCATTAACCCACACCCTTGATGCCTGAAATTCCCAAAAATACTTTTGGCAGAAAAATGCATCCTACACACCTGAACGTTCAGAATATGTTAGCAGCCCAAAAAAGGCCTTAAAATGCCTGTTATGTCTGGAAAAATGTTGAACACTTTGGAGGCCTAAAAAAGGGGTTTACAGGCATCCTAGACCCCCTAAAGTCCAGAAAATGGTGGTGGCCAAAAACTGTGCCAGAGAGCTCTGAATGTCCCAGAAACATTTGCAGCCTGAAAGGAGCATTAACCCGCATCCTAGACCACTGAAATTCCCAAAAATAATTTTGACATGAAAAATGCATCCTACACCCCTGAAAGTTCAGAATATGTTAGCAACCCAAAAAAGGCCTTAAAATGCCTTTTAGGCCTGCAAGAATGTTGAAAATTTTGGATGTCAAAAAAAGGGGTTTACAGGTATCCTAGACCCCCTAAAGTCCAGAAAATTTTGGTGGTCCAAAACTGTGCCAGAGAGCTCTGCATGTGCCAAAATCATTTGTAGCCAGAAAGGGGCATTAACCCACACCTTTGATGCCTGAAATTCCCAAAAATACTTTTGGCAGAAAAATGCATCCTACACCCGTGAAAGTTCAGAATATGTTAGCAGCCCAAAAAAGGCCTTAAAATGCATCTTAGTCCTGCAAAAATGTTGAAAACTTTGGAGGCCCAAAAAAGAGGTTTACAGGCATCCTAGACCCCCTAAAGTCCAGAAAATGTTGGTTGCCCAAAAACTGTGCCAAAGAGCTCTGAATGTCCCAAAATCATTTGTAGCCAGAAAGGGGCATTAACCCACACCTTTGATGCCTGAAATTCCCAAAAATACTTTTGGCAGAAAAATGCATCCTACACCCGTGAAAGTTCAGAATATGTTAGCCGCCCAAAAAAGGCCTTAAAATGCATCTTAGACCTGCAAAAATGTTGAAAACTTTGGAGGCCCAAAAAAGGGGTTTAGAGGCATCCTAGACCCCCTAAAGTCCAGAAAATGTTGGTTGACCAAAAACTGTGCCAGAGAGCTCTGAATGTCCCAAAATCATTTGTAGCCTAAAAGGGGCATTATCCCACACCCTTGACGCCTGAAATTCCCAAAAATATTTTTGACACAAAAATGCATCCTACACACCTGAACGTTCAGAATATGTTAGCAGCCCAAAAAAGGCCTTAAAATGCCTGTTATGTCTGGAAAAATGTTGAACACTTTGGAGGCCTAAAAAAGGGGTTTACAGGCATCCGAGACCCCCTAAAGTCCAGAAAATGTTGGTGGCCAAAAACTGTGCCAGAGAGCTCTGAATGTCCCAGAAACATTTGCAGCCTGAAAGGAGCACTAACCCGCATCCTAGACCACTGAAATTCCCAAAAATAATTTTGACATGAAAAATGCATCCTACACCCCTGAAAGTTCAGAATATGTTAGCATCCCAAAAAAGACCTTAAAATGCATCTTAGGCCTGCAAAAATGTTGAAAACTTTGGAGGCCCAAAAAAGGGGTTTACAGGCATCCTAGACCCCCTAAAGTCCAGAAAATGTTGGTTGACCAAAAACTGTGCCAGAGAGCTCTGAATGTCCCAAAATCATTTGTAGCCTAAAAGGGGCACTATCCCACACCCTTGACGCCTGAAATTCCCAAAAATATTTTTGGCACAAAAATGCATCCTACACCCCTGAAAGTTCAGAATATGTTAGCAGCCCAAAAAAGGCCTTAAAATGCATCTTAGTCCTGCAAAAATGTTGAAAACTTTGGAGGCCCAAAAAAGGGGTTTACAGGCATCCTAGACCCCCTAAAGTCCAGAAAATGTTGGTTGCCCAAAAACTGTGCCAAAGAGCTCTGAATGTCCCAAAATCATTTGTAGCCAGAAAGGGGCATTAACCCACACCCTTGATGCCTGAAATTCCCAAAAATACTTTTGGCAGAAAAATGCATCCTACACACCTGAACGTTCAGAATATGTTAGCAGCCCAAAAAAGGCCTTAAAATGCATCTTAGTCCTGTAAAAATGTTGAAAACTTTGGAGGCCCAAAAAAGGGGTTTACAGGCATCCTAGACCCCCTAAAGTCCAGAAAATGTTGGTTGCCCAAAAACTGTGCCAAAGAGCTCTGAATGTCCCAAAATCATTTGTAGCCAGAAAGGGGCATTAACCCACACCTTTGATGCCTGAAATTCCCAAAAATACTTTTGGCAGAAAAATGCATCCTACACCCGTGAAAGTTCAGAATATGTTAGCCGCCCAAAAAAGGCCTTAAAATGCATCTTAGACCTGCAAAAATGTTGAAAACTTTGGAGGCCCAAAAAAGGGGTTTAGAGGCATCCTAGACCCCCTAAAGTCCAGAAAATGTTGGTTGAACAAAAACTGTGCCAGAGAGCTCTGAATGTCCCAAAATCATTTGTAGCCTAAAAGGGGCATTATCCCACACCCTTGACGCCTGAAATTCCCAAAAATATTTTTGACACAAAAATGCATCCTACACACCTGAACGTTCAGAATATGTTAGCAGCCCAAAAAAGGCCTTAAAATGCCTGTTATGTCTGGAAAAATGTTGAACACTTTGGAGGCCTAAAAAAGGGGTTTACAGGTATCCTAGACCCCCTAAAGTCCAGAAAATTTTGGTGGCCCAAAACTGTGCCAGAGAGCTCTGCATGTCCCAAAATCATTTGTAGCCTGAAAGGGGCATTAACCTGCATCCTAGACCACTGAAATTCCCAAAAATAGTTTTGGCAAGAAAAGTGCATCCTTCACACCTGACAGTTCAGAATATGTTAGCATCCCAAAAAAGACCTTAAAATGCATCTTAGGCCTGCAAAAATGTTGAAAACTTTGGAGGCCCAAAAAAGGGGTTTACAGGCATCCTAGACCCCCTAAAGTCCAGAAAATGTTGGTTGACCAAAAACTGTGCCAGAGAGCTCTGAATGTCCCAAAATCATTTGTAGCCTAAAAGGGGCACTATCCCACACCCTTGACGCCTGAAATTCCCAAAAATATTTTTGGCACAAAAATGCATCCTACACCCCTGAAAGTTCAGAATATGTTAGCAGCCCAAAAAAGGCCTTAAAATGCCTTTTAGGCCTGCAAGAATGTTGAAAACTTTGGAGGTCAAAAAAAGGGGTTTACAGGTATCCTAGACCCCCTAAAGTCCAGAAAATTTTGGTGGCCCAAAACTGTGCCAGAGAGCTCTGCATGTCCCAAAATCATTTGTAGCCTGAAAGGGGCATTAACCCGCATCCTAGACCACTGAAATTGCCAAAAATCGTTTTGGCAAGAAAAGTGCATCCTTCACACCTGACAGTTCAGAATATGTTAGCATCCCAAAAAAGGCCTTAAAATGCATCTTGGGCCTGCAAAAATGTTGAAAACTTTGGAGGCCCAAAAAAGGGGTTTACAGGCATCCTAGACCCCCTAAAGTCCAGAAAATGTTGGTTGACCAAAAACTGTGCCAGAGAGCTCTGAATGTCCCAAAATCATTTGTAGCCTAAAAGGGGCATTATCCCACACCCTTGACGCCTGAAATTCCCAAAAATATTTTTGGCACAAAAATGCATCCTACACCCCTGAAAGTTCAGAATATGTTAGCAGCCCAAAAAAGGCCTTAAAATGCCTGTTATGTCTGGAAAAATGTTGAACACTTTGGAGGCCTAAAAAAGGGGTTTACAGGCATCCTAGACCCCCTAAAGTCCAGAAAATGTTGGTGGCCAAAAACTGTGCCAGAGAGCTCTGAATGTCCCAGAAACATTTGCAGCCTGAAAGGAGCATTAACCCGCATCCTAGACCACTGAAATTCCCAAAAATAATTTTGACATGAAAAATGCATCCTACACCCCTGAAAGTTCAGAATATGTTAGCAGCCCAAAAAAGGCCTTAAAATGCCTTTTAGGCCTGCAAGAATGTTGAAAATTTTGGATGTCAAAAAAAGGGGTTTACAGGTATCCTAGACCCCCTAAAGTCCAGAAAATTTTGGTGGGCCAAAACTGTGCCAGAGAGCTCTGCATGTCCCAAAATCATTTGTAGCCAGAAAGGGGCATTAACCCACACCTTTGATGCCTGAAATTCCCAAAAATACTTTTGGCAGAAAAATGCATCCTACACCCGTGAAAGTTCAGAATATGTTAGCAGCCCAAAAAAGGCCTTAAAATGCATCTTAGTCCTGTAAAAATGTTGAAAACTTTGGAGGCCCAAAAAAGGGGTTTACAGGCATCCTAGACCCCCTAAAGTCCAGAAAATGTTGGTTGCCCAAAAACTGTGCCAAAGAGCTCTGAATGTCCCAAAATCATTTGTAGCCAGAAAGGGGCATTAACCCACACCTTTGATGCCTGAAATTCCCAAAAATACTTTTGGCAGAAAAATGCATCCTACACCCGTGAAAGTTCAGAATATGTTAGCCGCCCAAAAAAGGCCTTAAAATGCATCTTAGACCTGCAAAAATGTTGAAAACTTTGGAGGCCCAAAAAAGGGGTTTAGAGGCATCCTAGACCCCCTAAAGTCCAGAAAATGTTGGTTGAACAAAAACTGTGCCAGAGAGCTCTGAATGTCCCAAAATCATTTGTAGCCTAAAAGGGGCATTATCCCACACCCTTGACGCCTGAAATTCCCAAAAATATTTTTGACACAAAAATGCATCCTACACACCTGAACGTTCAGAATATGTTAGCAGCCCAAAAAAAAAGGCCTTAAAATGCCTGTTATGTCTGGAAAAATGTTGAACACTTTGGAGGCCTAAAAAAGGGGTTTACAGGCATCCTAGACCCCCTAAAGTCCAGAAAATGTTGGTGGCCAAAAACTGTGCCAGAGAGCTCTGAATGTCCCAGAAACATTTGCAGCCTGAAAGGAGCATTAACCCGCATCCTAGACCACTGAAATTCCCAAAAATAATTTTGACATGAAAAATGCATCCTACACCCCTGAAAGTTCAGAATATGTTAGCAGCCCAAAAAAGGCCTTAAAATGCCTTTTAGGCCTGCAAGAATGTTGAAAACTTTGGAGGTCAAAAAAAGGGGTTTACAGGTATCCTAGACCCCCTAAAGTCCAGAAAATTTTGGTGGCCCAAAACTGTGCCAGAGAGCTCTGCATGTCCCAAAATCATTTGTAGCCTGAAAGGGGCATTAACCTGCATCCTAGACCACTGAAATTCCCAAAAATAGTTTTGGCAAGAAAAGTGCATCCTTCACACCTGACAGTTCAGAATATGTTAGCATCCCAAAAAAGACCTTAAAATGCATCTTAGGCCTGCAAAAATGTTGAAAACTTTGGAGGCCCAAAAAAGGGGTTTACAGGCATCCTAGACCCCCTAAAGTCCAGAAAATGGTGGTGGCCAAAAACTGTGCCAGAGAGCTCTGTCCCAGAAACATTTGCAGCCTGAAAGGAGCATTAACCCGCATCCTAGACCACTGAAATTCCCAAAAATAATTTTGACATGAAAAATGCATCCTACACCCCTGAAAGTTCAGAATATGTTAGCAACCCAAAAAAGGCCTTAAAATGCCTTTTAGGCCTGCAAGAATGTTGAAAATTTTGGATGTCAAAAAAAGGGGTTTACAGGTATCCTAGACCCCCTAAAGTCCAGAAAATTTTGGTGGCCCAAAACTGTGCCAGAGAGCTCTGCATGTGCCAAAATCATTTGTAGCCAGAAAGGGGCATTAACCCACACCTTTGATGCCTGAAATTCCCAAAAATACTTTTGGCAGAAAAATGCATCCTACACCCGTGAAAGTTCAGAATATGTTAGCAGCCCAAAAAAGGCCTTAAAATGCATCTTAGTCCTGCAAAAATGTTGAAAACTTTGGAGGCCCAAAAAAGAGGTTTACAGGCATCCTAGACCCCCTAAAGTCCAGAAAATGTTGGTTGCCCAAAAACTGTGCCAAAGAGCTCTGAATGTCCCAAAATCATTTGTAGCCAGAAAGGGGCATTAACCCACACCCTTGATGCCTGAAATTCCCAAAAATACTTTTGGCAGAAAAATGCATCCTACACACCTGAACGTTCAGAATATGTTAGCAGCCCAAAAAAGGCCTTAAAATGCCTGTTATGTCTGGAAAAATGTTGAACACTTTGGAGGCCTAAAAAAGGGGTTTACAGGCATCCTAGACCCCCTAAAGTCCAGAAAATGGTGGTGGCCAAAAACTGTGCCAGAGAGCTCTGAATGTCCCAGAAACATTTGCAGCCTGAAAGGAGCATTAACCCGCATCCTAGACCACTGAAATTCCCAAAAATAATTTTGACATGAAAAATGCATCCTACACCCCTGAAAGTTCAGAATATGTTAGGAACCCAAAAAAGGCCTTAAAATGCCTTTTAGGCCTGCAAGAATGTTGAAAATTTTGGATGTCAAAAAAAGGGGTTTACAGGTATCCTAGACCCCCTAAAGTCCAGAAAATTTTGGTGGCCCAAAACTGTGCCAGAGAGCTCTGCATGTGCCAAAATCATTTGTAGCCAGAAAGGGGCATTAACCCACACCTTTGATGCCTGAAATTCCCAAAAATACTTTTGGCAGAAAAATGCATCCTACACCCGTGAAAGTTCAGAATATGTTAGCAGCCCAAAAAAGGCCTTAAAATGCATCTTAGTCCTGCAAAAATGTTGAAAACTTTGGAGGCCCAAAAAAGAGGTTTACAGGCATCCTAGACCCCCTAAAGTCCAGAAAATGTTGGTTGCCCAAAAACTGTGCCAAAGAGCTCTGAATGTCCCAAAATCATTTGTAGCCAGAAAGGGGCATTAACCCACACCTTTGATGCCTGAAATTCCCAAAAATACTTTTGGCAGAAAAATGCATCCTACACCCGTGAAAGTTCAGAATATGTTAGCCGCCCAAAAAAGGCCTTAAAATGCATCTTAGACCTGCAAAAATGTTGAAAACTTTGGAGGCCCAAAAAAGGGGTTTAGAGGCATCCTAGACCCCCTAAAATCCAGAAAATGTTGGTTGACCAAAAACTGTGCCAGAGAGCTCTGAATGTCCCAAAATCATTTGTAGCCTAAAAGGGGCATTATCCCACACCCTTGACGCCTGAAATTCCCAAAAATATTTTTGACACAAAAATGCATCCTACACACCTGAACGTTCAGAATATGTTAGCAGCCCAAAAAAGGCCTTAAAATGCCTGTTATGTCTGGAAAAATGTTGAACACTTTGGAGGCCTAAAAAAGGGGTTTACAGGCATCCTAGACCCCCTAAAGTCCAGAAAATGTTGGTGGCCAAAAACTGTGCCAGAGAGCTCTGAATGTCCCAGAAACATGTGCAGCCTGAAAGGAGCATTAACCCGCATCCTAGACCACTGAAATTCCCAAAAATAATTTTGACATGAAAAATGCATCCTACACCCCTGAAAGTTCAGAATATGTTAGCAGCCCAAAAAAGGCCTTAAAATGCCTTTTAGGCCTGCAAGAATGTTGAAAACTTTGGAGGTCAAAAAAAGGGGTTTACATGTATCCTAGACCCCCTAAAGTCCAGAAAATTTTGGTGGCCCAAAACTGTGCCAGAGAGCTCTGCATGTCCCAAAATCATTTGTAGCCTGAAAGGGGCATTAACCCGCATCCTAGACCACTGAAATTGCCAAAAATCGTTTTGGCAAGAAAAGTGCATCCTTCACACCTGACAGTTCAGAATATGTTAGCATCCCAAAAAAGGCCTTAAAATGCATCTTAGGCCTGCAAAAATGTTGAAAACTTTGGAGGCCCAAAAAAGGGGTTTACAGGCATCCTAGAACCCCTAAAGTCCAGAAAATGTTGGTTGACCAAAAACTGTGCCAGAGAGCTCTGAATGTCCCAAAAATCATTTGTAGCCTAAAAGGGGCATTATCCCACACCCTTGACGCCTGAAATTCCCAAAAATATTTTTGGCACAAAAATGCATCCTACACCCCTGAAAGTTCAGAATATGTTAGCAGCCCAAAAAAGGCCTTAAAATGCATCTTAGTCCTGCAAAAATGTTGAAAACTTTGGAGGCCCAAAAAAGGGGTTTACAGGCATCCTAGACCCCCTAAAGTCCAGAAAATGTTGGTTGCCCAAAAACTGTGCCAAAGAGCTCTGAATGTCCTAAAATCATTTGTAGCCAGAAAGGGGCAAATACCCACACCCTTGATGCCTGAAATTCCCAAAAATACTTTTGGCAGAAAAATGCATCCTACACCCCTGAAAGTTCAGAATATGTTAGCCGCCCAAAAAAGGCCTTAAAATGCATCTTAGGCCTGCAAAAATGTGGAAAACTTTGGAGGCCCAAAAAAGGGGTTTAGAGGCATCCTAGACCCCCTAAAGTCCAGAAAATGTTGGTTGACCAAAAACTGTGCCAGAGAGCTCTGAATGTCCCAAAATCATTTGTAGCCAAAAGGGGCATTATCCCACACCCTTGACGCCTGAAATTCCCAAAAATATTTTTGACACAAAAATGCATCCTACACACCTGAACGTTCAGAATATGTTAGCAGCCCAAAAAAGGCCTTAAAATGCCTGTTATGTCTCGAAAAATGTTGAACACTTTGGAGGCCTAAAAAAGGGGTTTACAGGCATCCTAGACCCCCTAAAGTCCAGAAAATGTTGGTGGCCAAAAACTGTGCCAGAGAGCTCTGAATGTCCCAGAAACATTTGCAGCCTGAAAGGAGCATTAACCCGCATCCTAGACCACTGAAATTCCCAAAAATAATTTTGACATGAAAAATGCATCCTACACCCCTGAAAGTTCAGAATATGTTAGCAGCCCAAAAAAGGCCTTAAAATGCCTTTTAGGCCTGCAAGAATGTTGAAAACTTTGGAGGTCAAAAAAAGGGGTTTACAGGTATCCTAGACCCCCTAAAGTCCAGAAAATATTGGTGGCCCAAAACTGTGCCAGAGAGCTCTGAATGTCCCAAAATCATTTGTAGCCTGAAAGGGGCATTAACCCGCATCCTAGACCACTGGAATTCCCAAAAATTGTTTTGGCAAGAAAAGTGCATCCTTCACACCTGACAGTTCAGAATATGTTAGCATCCCAAAAAAGGCCTTAAAATGCATCTTAGGCCTGCAAAAAAGTTGAAATCTTTGGAGGCCCAAAAAAGGGGTTTAGAGGCATCCTAGACCCCCTAAAGTCCAGAAAATGTTGGTTGACCAAAAACTGTGCCAGAGAGCTCTGAATGTCCCAAAATCATTTGTAGCCAAAAGGGGCATTATCCCACACCCTTGACGCCTGAAATTCCCAAAAATATTTTTGACACAAAAATGCATCCTACACACCTGAACGTTCAGAATATGTTAGCAGCCCCAAAAAGGCCTTAAAATGCCTGTTATGTCTCGAAAAATGTTGAACACTTTGGAGGCCTAAAAAAGGGGTTTACAGGCATCCTAGACCCCCTAAAGTCCAGAAAATGTTGGTGGCCAAAAACTGTGCCAGAGAGCTCTGAATGTCCCAGAAACATTTGCAGCCTGAAAGGAGCATTAACCCGCATCCTAGACCACTGAAATTCCCAAAAATAATTTTGACATGAAAAATGCATCCTACACCCCTGAAAGTTCAGAATATGTTAGCAGCCCAAAAAAAGGCCTTAAAATGCCTTTTAGGCCTGCAAGAATGTTGAAAACTTTGGAGGTCAAAAAAAGGGGTTTACAGGTATCCTAGACCCCCTAAAGTCCAGAAATTTTGGTGGCCCAAAACTGTGCCAGAGAGCTCTGAATGTCCCAAAATCATTTGTAGCCTGAAAGGGGCATTAACCCGCATCCTAGACCACTGAAATTCCCAAAAATTGTTTTGGCAAGAAAAGTGCATCCTTCACACCTGACATTTCAGAATATGTTAGCATCCCAAAAAAGGCCTTAAAATGCATCTAAGGCCTGCAAAAATGTTGAAATCTTTGGAGGCCCAAAAAAGGGGTTTACAGGCATCCTAGACCCCCTAAAGTCCAGAAAATGTTGGTTGACCAAAAACTGTGCCAGAGAGCTCTGAATGTCCCAAAATCATTTGTAGCCTAAAAGGGGCATTATCCCACACCCTTGACGCCTGAAATTCCCAAAAATATTTTTGGCACAAAAATGCATCCTACACCCCTGAAAGTTCAGAATATGTTAGCAGCCCAAAAAAGGCCTTAAAATGCATCTTAGTCCTGCAAAAATGTTGAAAACTTTGGAGGCCCAAAAAAGGGGTTTACAGGCATCCTAGAACCCCTAAAGTCCAGAAAATGTTGGTTGCCCAAAAACTGTGCCAAAGAGCTCTGAATGTCCCAAAATCATTTGTAGCCTGAAAGGGGCATTATCCCACACCCTTGACGCCTGAAATTCCCAAAAATATTTTTGACACAAAAATGCATCCTACACACCTGAAAGTTCAGAATATGTTAGCAGCCCAAAAAAGGCCTTAAAATGCCTGTTATGTCTGGAAAAATGTTGAACACTTTGGAGGCCTAAAAAAGGGGTTTACAGGCAATCTAGACCCCCTAAAGTCCAGAAAATGTTGGTGGCCAAAAATTGTGCCAGAGAGCTCTGAATGTCCCAGAAACATTTGCAGCCTGAAAGGAGCATTAACCCGCATCCTAGACCACTGAAATTCCCAAAAATAATTTTGACATGAAAAATGCATCCTACACCCCTGAAAGTTCAGAATATGTTAGCAGCCCAAAAAAGGCCTTAAAATGCCTTTTAGGCCTGCAAGAATGTTGAAAACCTTGGAGGTCAAAAAAAGGGGTTTACAGGTATCCTAGACCCCCTAAAGTCCAGAAAATTTTGGTGGCCCAAAACTGTGCCAGAGAGCTCTGCATGTCCCAAAATCATTTGTAGCCTGAAAGGGGCATTAACCCGCATCGTAGACCACTGAAATTGCCAAAAATCGTTTTGGCAAGAAAAGTGCATCCTTCACACCTGACAGTTCAGAATATGTTAGCATCCCAAAAAAGGCCTTAAAATGCATCTTAGGCCTGCAAAAATGTTGAAAACTTTGGAGGCCCAAAAAAGGGGTTTACAGGCATCCTAGACCCCCTAAAGTCCAGAAAATGTTGGTTGACCAAAAACTGTGCCAGAGAGCTCTGAATGTCCCAAAATCATTTGTAGCCTAAAAGGGGCATTATCCCACACCCTTGACGCCTGAAATTCTCAAAAATATTTTTGGCACAAAAATGCATCCTACACCCCTGAAAGTTCAGAATATGTTAGCAGCCCAAAAAAGGCCTTAAAATGCATCTTAGTCCTGCAAAAATGTTGAAAACTTTGGAGGCCCAAAAAAGGGGTTTACAGGCATCCTAGACCCCCTAAAGTCCAGAAAATGTTGGTTGCCCAAAAACTGTGCCAAAGAGCTCTGAATGTCCCAAAATCATTTGTAGCCAGAAAGGGGCATTAACCCACACCCTTGATGCCTGAAATTCCCAAAAATACTTCTGGCAGAAAAATGCATCCTACACACCTGAACGTTCAGAATATGTTAGCAACCCAAAAAAGGCCTTAAAATGCCTGTTATGTCTGGAAAAATGTTGAACACTTTGGAGGCCTAAAAAAGGGGTTTACAGGCATCCTAGACCCCCTAAAGTCCAGAAAATGTTATTGGCCAAAAACTGTGCCAGAGAGCTCTGAATGTCCCAGAAACATTTGCAGCCTGAAAGGAGCATTAACCCGCATCCTAGACCACTGAAATTCCCAAAAATAATTTTGACATGAAAAATGCATCCTACACCCCTGAAAGTTCAGAATATGTTAGCAGCCCAAAAAAGGCCTTAAAATGCCTTTTAGGCCTGCAAGAATGTTGAAAACTTTGGAGGTCAAAAAAAGGGGTTTACAGGTATCCTAGACCCCCTAAAGTCCAGAAAATTTTGGTGGCCCAAAACTGTGCCAGAGAGCTCTGCATGTCCCAAAATCATTTGTAGCCTGAAAGGGGCATTAACCTGCATCCTAGACCACTGAAATTCCCAAAAATCGTTTTGGCAAGAAAAGTGCATCCTTCACACCTGACAGTTCAGAATATGTTAGCATCCCAAAAAAGACCTTAAAATGCATCTTAGGCCTGCAAAAATGTTGAAAACTTTGAAGGCCCAAAAAAGGGGTTTACAGGTATCCTAGACCCCCTAAAGTCCAGAAAATGTTGGTTGACCAAAAACTGTGCCAGAGAGCTCTGAATGTCCCAAAATCATTTGTAGCCTAAAAGGGGCATTATCCCACAACCTTGACGCCTGAAATTCCCAAAAATATTTTTGGCACAAAAATGCATCCTACACCCCTGAAAGTTCAGAATATGTTAGCAGCCCAAAAAAGGCCTTAAAATGCATCTTAGTCCTGCAAAAATGTTGAAAACTTTGGAGGCCCAAAAAAGGGGTTTACAGGCATCCTAGACCCCCTAAAGTCCAGAAAATGGTGGTTGCCCAAAAACTGTGCCAAAGAGCTCTGAATGTCCCAAATCATTTGTAGCCAGAAAGGGGCATTAACCCACACCCTTGATGCCTGAAATTCCCAAAAATACTTTTGGCAGAAAAATGCATCCTACACCCCTGAAAGTTCAGAATATGTTAGCCGCCCAAAAAAGGCCTTAAAATGCATCTTAGGCCTGCAAAAATGTTGAAAACTTTGGAGGCCCAAAAAAGGGGTTTAGAGGCATCCTAGACCCCCTAAAGTCCAGAAAATGTTGGTTGACCAAAAACTGTGCCAGAGAGCTCTGAATGTCCCAAAATCATTTGTAGCCTAAAAGGGGCATTGTCCTACACCCTTGACGCCTGAAATTCCCAAAAATATTTTTGACACAAAAATGCATCCTACACATCTGAACGTTCAGAATATGTTAGCAGCCCAAAAAAGGCCTTAAAATGCCTGTTATGTCTGGAAAAATGTTGAACACTTTGGAGGCCTAAAAAATGGGTTTACAGGCATCCTAGACCCCCTAAAGTCCAGAAAATGTTGGTGGCCAAAAACTGTGCCAGAGAGCTCTGAATGTCCCAGAAACATTTGCAGCCTGAAAGGAGCATTAACCCGAAACCCTTACCACTGAAATTCCCAAAAATAATTTTGACATGAAAAATGCATCCTACACCCCTGAAAGTTCAGAATATGTTAGCAGCCCAAAAAAGGCCTTAAAATGCCTTTTAGGCCTGCAAGAATGTTGAAAACTTTGGAGGTCAAAAAAAGGGGTTTACAGGTATCCTAGACCCCCTAAAGTCCAGAAAATTTTGGTGGCCCAAAACTGTGCCAGAGAGCTCTGCATGTCCCAAAATCATTTGTAGCCTGAAAGGGGCATTAACCCGCATCCTAGACCACTGAAATTGCCAAAAATCGTTTTGGCAAGAAAAGTGCATCCTTCACACCTGACAGTTCAGAATATGTTAGCATCCCAAAAAAGGCCTTAAAATGCATCTTGGGCCTGCAAAAATGTTGAAAACTTTGGAGGCCCAAAAAAGGGGTTTACAGGCATCCTAGACCCCCTAAAGTCCAGAAAATGTTGGTTGACCAAAAACTGTGCCAGAGAGCTCTGAATGTCCCAAAATCATTTGTAGCCTAAAAGGGGCATTATCCCACACCCTTGACGCCTGAAATTCCCAAAAATATTTTTGGC
This sequence comes from Ambystoma mexicanum, assembly GCF_040938575.1. Lineage (NCBI taxonomy): Eukaryota > Metazoa > Chordata > Amphibia > Caudata > Ambystomatidae > Ambystoma > Ambystoma mexicanum. The sequence goes on from NC_090934.1 coordinate 1,319,298,142, forward strand.
ACAAAAATGCATCCTACACCCCTGAAAGTTCAGAATATGTTAGCAGCCCAAAAAAGGCCTTAAAATGCCTGTTATGTCTGGAAAAATGTTGAACACTTTGGAGGCCTAAAAAAGGGGTTTACAGGCATCCTAGACCCCCTAAAGTCCAGAAAATGTTGGTGGCCAAAAACTGTGCCAGAGAGCTCTGAATGTCCCAGAAACATTTGCAGCCTGAAAGGAGCATTAACCCGCATCCTAGACCACTGAAATTCCCAAAAATAATTTTGACATGAAAAATGCATCCTACACCCCTGAAAGTTCAGAATATGTTAGCAGCCCAAAAAAGGCCTTAAAATGCCTTTTAGGCCTGCAAGAATGTTGAAAATTTTGGATGTCAAAAAAAGGGGTTTACAGGTATCCTAGACCCCCTAAAGTCCAGAAAATTTTGGTGGGCCAAAACTGTGCCAGAGAGCTCTGCATGTCCCAAAATCATTTGTAGCCAGAAAGGGGCATTAACCCACACCTTTGATGCCTGAAATTCCCAAAAATACTTTTGGCAGAAAAATGCATCCTACACCCGTGAAAGTTCAGAATATGTTAGCAGCCCAAAAAAGGCCTTAAAATGCATCTTAGTCCTGTAAAAATGTTGAAAACTTTGGAGGCCCAAAAAAGGGGTTTACAGGCATCCTAGACCCCCTAAAGTCCAGAAAATGTTGGTTGCCCAAAAACTGTGCCAAAGAGCCTCTGAATGTCCCAAAATCATTTGTAGCCAGAAAGGGGCATTAACCCACACCTTTGATGCCTGAAATTCCCAAAAATACTTTTGGCAGAAAAATGCATCCTACACCCGTGAAAGTTCAGAATATGTTAGCCGCCCAAAAAAGGCCTTAAAATGCATCTTAGACCTGCAAAAATGTTGAAAACTTTGGAGGCCCAAAAAAGGGGTTTAGAGGCATCCTAGACCCCCTAAAGTCCAGAAAATGTTGGTTGAACAAAAACTGTGCCAGAGAGCTCTGAATGTCCCAAAATCATTTGTAGCCTAAAAGGGGCATTATCCCACACCCTTGACGCCTGAAATTCCCAAAAATATTTTTGACACAAAAATGCATCCTACACACCTGAACGTTCAGAATATGTTAGCAGCCCAAAAAAGGCCTTAAAATGCCTGTTATGTCTGGAAAAATGTTGAACACTTTGGAGGCCTAAAAAAGGGGTTTACAGGTATCCTAGACCCCCTAAAGTCCAGAAAATTTTGGTGGCCCAAAACTGTGCCAGAGAGCTCTGCATGTCCCAAAATCATTTGTAGCCTGAAAGGGGCATTAACCTGCATCCTAGACCACTGAAATTCCCAAAAATAGTTTTGGCAAGAAAAGTGCATCCTTCACACCTGACAGTTCAGAATATGTTAGCATCCCAAAAAAGACCTTAAAATGCATCTTAGGCCTGCAAAAATGTTGAAAACTTTGGAGGCCCAAAAAAGGGGTTTACAGGCATCCTAGACCCCCTAAAGTCCAGAAAATGTTGGTTGACCAAAAACTGTGCCAGAGAGCTCTGAATGTCCCAAAATCATTTGTAGCCTAAAAGGGGCACTATCCCACACCCTTGACGCCTGAAATTCCCAAAAATATTTTTGGCACAAAAATGCATCCTACACCCCTGAAAGTTCAGAATATGTTAGCAGCCCAAAAAAGGCCTTAAAATGCCTTTTAGGCCTGCAAGAATGTTGAAAACTTTGGAGGTCAAAAAAAGGGGTTTACAGGTATCCTAGACCCCCTAAAGTCCAGAAAATTTTGGTGGCCCAAAACTGTGCCAGAGAGCTCTGCATGTCCCAAAATCATTTGTAGCCTGAAAGGGGCATTAACCCGCATCCTAGACCACTGAAATTCCCAAAAATAATTTTGACATGAAAAATGCATCCTACACCCCTGAAAGTTCAGAATATGTTAGCAGCCCAAAAAAGGCCTTAAAATGCCTTTTAGGCCTGCAAGAATGTTGAAAACTTTGGAGGTCAAAAAAAGGGGTTTACAGGTATCCTAGACCCCCTAAAGTCCAGAAAATTTTGGTGGCCCAAAACTGTGCCAGAGAGCTCTGCATGTCCCAACATCATTTGTAGCCTGAAAGGGGCATTAACCCGCATCCTAGACCACTGAAATTGCCAAAAATTGTTTTGGCAAGAAAAGTGCATCCTTCACACCTGACAGTTCAGAATATGTTAGCATCCCAAAAAAGGCCTTAAAATGCATCTTAGGCCTGCAAAAATGTTGAAAACTTTGGAGGCCCAAAAAAGGGGTTTACAGGCATCCTAGACCCCCTAAAGTCCAGAAAATGTTGGTTGACCAAAAACTGTGCCAGAGAGCTCTGAATGTCCCAAAAATCATTTGTAGCCTAAAAGGGGCATTATCCCACACCCTTGACGCCTGAAATTCCCAAAAATATTTTTGGCACAAAAATGCATCCTACACCCCTGAAAGTTCAGAATATGTTAGCAGCCCAAAAAAGGCCTTAAAATGCCTGTTATGTCTGGAAAAATGTTGAACACTTTGGAGGCCTAAAAAAGGGGTTTACAGGCATCCTAGACCCCCTAAAGTCCAGAAAATGTTGGTGGCCAAAAACTGTGCCAGAGAGCTCTGAATGTCCCAGAAACATTTGCAGCCTGAAAGGAGCATTAACCCGCATCCTAGACCACTGAAATTCCCAAAAATAATTTTGACATGAAAAATGCATCCTACACCCCTGAAAGTTCAGAATATGTTAGCAGCCCAAAAAAGGCCTTAAAATGCCTTTTAGGCCTGCAAGAATGTTGAAAATTTTGGATGTCAAAAAAAGGGGTTTACAGGTATCCTAGACCCCCTAAAGTCCAGAAAATGTTGGTGGGCCAAAACTGTGCCAGAGAGCTCTGCATGTCCCAAAATCATTTGTAGCCAGAAAGGGGCATTAACCCACACCTTTTATGCCTGAAATTCCCAAAAATACTTTTGGCAGAAAAATGCATCCTACACCCGTGAAAGTTCAGAATATGTTAGCAGCCCAAAAAAGGCCTTAAAATGCATCTTAGTCCTGTAAAAATGTTGAAAACTTTGGAGGCCCAAAAAAGGGGTTTACAGGCATCCTAGACCCCCTAAAGTCCAGAAAATGTTGGTTGCCCAAAAACTGTGCCAAAGAGCTCTGAATGTCCCAAAATCATTTGTAGCCAGAAAGGGGCATTAACCCACACCTTTGATGCCTGAAATTCCCAAAAATACTTTTGGCAGAAAAATGCATCCTACACCCGTGAAAGTTCAGAATATGTTAGCCGCCCAAAAAAGGCCTTAAAATGCATCTTAGACCTGCAAAAATGTTGAAAACTTTGGAGGCCTAAAAAAGGGGTTTAGAGGCATCCTAGACCCCCTAAAGTCCAGAAAATGTTGGTTGACCAAAAACTGTGCCAGAGAGCTCTGAATGTCCCAAAATCATGTGTAGCCTAAAAGGGGCATTATCCCACACCCTTGACGCCTGAAATGCCCAAAAATATTTTTGACACAAAAATGCATCCTACACACCTGAACGTTCAGAATATGTTAGCAGCCCAAAAAAGGCCTTAAAATGCCTGTTATGTCTGGAAAAATGTTGAACACTTTGGAGGCCTAAAAAAGGGGTTTACAGGCATCCTAGACCCCCTAAAGTCCAGAAAATGTTGGTGGCCAAAAACTGTGCCAGAGAGCTCTGAATGTCCCAGAAACATTTGCAGCCTGAAAGGAGCACTAACCCGCATCCTAGACCACTGAAATTCTCAAAAATAATTTTGACATGAAAAATGCATCCTACACCCCTGAAAGTTCAGAATATGTTAGCAGCCCAAAAAAGGCCTTAAAATGCCTTTTAGGCCTGCAAGAATGTTGAAAACTTTGGAGGTCAAAAAAAGGGGTTTACAGGTATCCTAGACCCCCTAAAGTCCAGAAAATTTTGGTGGCCCAAAACTGTGCCAGAGAGCTCTGCATGTCCCAAAATCATTTGTAGCCTGAAAGGGGCATTAACATGCATCCTAGACCACTGAAATTCCCAAAAATAGTTTTGGCAAGAAAAGTGCATCCTTCACACCTGACAGTTCAGAATATGTTAGCATCCCAAAAAAGACCTTAAAATGCATCTTAGGCCTGCAAAAATGTTGAAAACTTTGGAGGCCCAAAAAAGGGGTTTACAGGCATCCTAGACCCCCTAAAGTCCAGAAAATGTTGGTTGACCAAAAACTGTGCCAGAGAGCTCTGAATGTCCCAAAATCATTTGTAGCCTAAAAGGGGCACTATCCCACACCCTTGACGCCTGAAATTCCCAAAAATATTTTTGGCACAAAAATGCATCCTACACCCCTGAAAGTTCAGAATATGTTAGCAGCCCAAAAAAGGCCTTAAAATGCATCTTAGTCCTGCAAAAATGTTGAAAACTTTGGAGGCCCAAAAAAGGGGTTTACAGGCATCCTAGACCCCCTAAAGTCCAGAAAATGTTGGTTGCCCAAAAACTGTGCCAAAGAGCTCTGAATGTCCCAAAATCATTTGTAGCCAGAAAGGGGCATTAACCCACACCCTTGATGCCTGAAATTCCCAAAAATACTTTTGGCAGAAAAATGCATCCTACACACCTGAACGTTCAGAATATGTTAGCAGCCCAAAAAAGGCCTTAAAATGCCTGTTATGTCTGGAAAAATGTTGAACACTTTGGAGGCCTAAAAAAGGGGTTTACAGGCATCCTAGACCCCCTAAAGTCCAGAAAATGGTGGTGGCCAAAAACTGTGCCAGAGAGCTCTGAATGTCCCAGAAACATTTGCAGCCTGAAAGGAGCATTAACCCGCATCCTAGACCACTGAAATTCCCAAAAATAATTTTGACATGAAAAATGCATCCTACACCCCTGAAAGTTCAGAATATGTTAGCAACCCAAAAAAGGCCTTAAAATGCCTTTTAGGCCTGCAAGAATGTTGAAAATTTTGGATGTCAAAAAAAGGGGTTTACAGGTATCCTAGACCCCCTAAAGTCCAGAAAATTTTGGTGGCCCAAAACTGTGCCAGAGAGCTCTGCATGTGCCAAAATCATTTGTAGCCAGAAAGGGGCATTAACCCACACCTTTGATGCCTGAAATTCCCAAAAATACTTTTGGCAGAAAAATGCATCCTACACCCGTGAAAGTTCAGAATATGTTAGCAGCCCAAAAAAGGCCTTAAAATGCATCTTAGTCCTGCAAAAATGTTGAAAACTTTGGAGGCCCAAAAAAGGGGTTTACAGGCATCCTAGACCCCCTAAAGTCCAGAAAATGTTGGTTGCCCAAAAACTGTGCCAAAGAGCTCTGAATGTCCCAAAATCATTTGTAGCCAGAAAGGGGCATTAACCCACACCTTTGATGCCTGAAATTCCCAAAAATACTTTTGGCAGAAAAATGCATCCTACACCCGTGAAAGTTCAGAATATGTTAGCCGCCCAAAAAAGGCCTTAAAATGCATCTTAGACCTGCAAAAATGTTGAAAACTTTGGAGGCCCAAAAAAGGGGTTTAGAGGCATCCTAGACCCCCTAAAGTCCAGAAAATGTTGGTTGACCAAAAACTGTGCCAGAGAGCTCTGAATGTCCCAAAATCATTTGTAGCCTAAAAGGGGCATTATCCCACACCCTTGATGCCTGAAATTCCCAAAAATATTTTTGACACAAAAATGCATCCTACACACCTGAACGTTCAGAATATGTTAGCAGCCCAAAAAAGGCCTTAAAATGCCTGTTATGTCTGGAAAAATGTTGAACACTTTGGAGGCCTAAAAAAGGGGTTTACAGGCATCCTAGACCCCCTAAAGTCCAGAAAATGTTGGTGGCCAAAAACTGTGCCAGAGAGCTCTGAATGTCCCAGAAACATGTGCAGCCTGAAAGGAGCATTAACCCGCATCCTAGACCACTGAAATTCCCAAAAATAATTTTGACATGAAAAATGCATCCTACACCCCTGAAAGTTCAGAATATGTTAGCAGCCCAAAAAAGGCCTTAAAATGCCTTTTAGGCCTGCAAGAATGTTGAAAACTTTGGAGGTCAAAAAAAGGGGATTACAGGTATCCTAGACCCCCTAAAGTCCAGAAAATTTTGGTGGCCCAAAACTGTGCCAGAGAGCTCTGCATGTCCCAACATCATTTGTAGCCTGAAAGGGGCATTAACCCGCATCCTAGACCACTGAAATTGCCAAAAATTGTTTTGGCAAGAAAAGTGCATCCTTCACACCTGACAGTTCAGAATATGTTAGCATCCCAAAAAAGGCCTTAAAATGCATCTTAGGCCTGCAAAAATGTTGAAAACTTTGGAGGCCCAAAAAAGGGGTTTACAGGCATCCTAGACCCCCTAAAGTCCAGAAAATGTTGGTTGACCAAAAACTGTGCCAGAGAGCTCTGAATGTCCCAAAAATCATTTGTAGCCTAAAAGGGGCATTATCCCACACCCTTGACGCCTGAAATTCCCAAAAATATTTTTGGCACAAAAATGCATCCTACACCCCTGAAAGTTCAGAATATGTTAGCAGCCCAAAAAAGGCCTTAAAATGCCTGTTATGTCTGGAAAAATGTTGAACACTTTGGAGGCCGAAAAAAGGGGTTTACAGGCATCCTAGACCCCCTAAAGTCCAGAAAATGTTGGTGGCCAAAAACTGTGCCAGAGAGCTCTGAATGTCCCAGAAACATTTGCAGCCTGAAAGGAGCATTAACCCGCATCCTAGACCACTGAAATTCCCAAAAATAATTTTGACATGAAAAATGCATCCTACACCCCTGAAAGTTCAGAATATGTTAGCAGCCCAAAAAAGGCCTTAAAATGCCTTTTAGGCCTGCAAGAATGTTGAAAATTTTGGATGTCAAAAAAAGGGGTTTACAGGTATCCTAGACCCCCTAAAGTCCAGAAAATTTTGGTGGGCCAAAACTGTGCCAGAGAGCTCTGCATGTCCCAAAATCATTTGTAGCCAGAAAGGGGCATTAACCCACACCTTTGATGCCTGAAATTCCCAAAAATACTTTTGGCAGAAAAATGCATCCTACACCCGTGAAAGTTCAGAATATGTTAGCAGCCCAAAAAAGGCCTTAAAATGCATCTTAGTCCTGTAAAAATGTTGAAAACTTTGGAGGCCCAAAAAAGGGGTTTACAGGCATCCTAGACCCCCTAAAGTCCAGAAAATGTTGGTTGCCCAAAAACTGTGCCAAAGAGCTCTGAATGTCCCAAAATCATTTGTAGCCAGAAAGGGGCATTAACCCACACCTTTGATGCCTGAAATTCCCAAAAATACTTTTGGCAGAAAAATGCATCCTACACCCGTGAAAGTTCAGAATATGTTAGCCGCCCAAAAAAGGCCTTAAAATGCATCTTAGACCTGCAAAAATGTTGAAAACTTTGGAGGCCCAAAAAAGGGGTTTACAGGCATCCTAGACCCCCTAAAGTCCAGAAAATGTTGGTTGACCAAAAACTGTGCCAGAGAGCTCTGAATGTCCCAAAAATCATTTGTAGCCTAAAAGGGGCATTATCCCACACCCTTGACGCCTGAAATTCCCAAAAATATTTTTGGCACAAAAATGCATCCTACACCCCTGAAAGTTCAGAATATGTTAGCAGCCCAAAAAAGGCCTTAAAATGCATCTTAGGCCTGCAAAAATGTGGAAAACTTTGGAGGCCCAAAAAAGGGGTTTAGAGGCATCCTAGACCCTCTAAAGTCCAGAAAATGTTGGTTGCCCAAAAACTGTGCCAAAGAGCTCTGAATGTCCTAAAATCATTTGTAGCCAGAAAGGGGCATTAACCCACACCCTTGATGCCTGAAATTCCCAAAAATACTTTTGGCAGAAAAATGCATCCTACACCCCTGAAAGTTCAGAATATGTTAGCCGCCCAAAAAAGGCCTTAAAATGCATCTTAGGCCTGCAAAAATGTGGAAAACTTTGGAGGCCCAAAAAAGGGGTTTAGAGGCATCCTAGACCCCCTAAAGTCCAGAAAATGTTGGTTGACCAAAAACTGTGCCAGAGAGCTCTGAATGTCCCAAAATCATTTGTAGCCAAAAGGGGCATTATCCCACACCCTTGACGCCTGAAATTCCCAAAAATATTTTTGACACAAAAATGCATCCTACACACCTGAACGTTCAGAATATGTTAGCAGCCCAAAAAAGGCCTTAAAATGCCTGTTATGTCTCGAAAAATGTTGAACACTTTGGAGGCCTAAAAAAGGGGTTTACAGGCATCCTAGACCCCCTAAAGTCCAGAAAATGTTGGTGGCCAAAAACTGTGCCAGAGAGCTCTGAATGTCCCAGAAACATTTGCAGCCTGAAAGGAGCATTAACCCGCATCCTAGACCACTGAAATTCCCAAAAATAATTTTGACATGAAAAATGCATCCTACACCCCTGAAAGTTCAGAATATGTTAGCAGCCCAAAAAAGGCCTTAAAATGCCTTTTAGGCCTGCAAGAATGTTGAAAACTTTGGAGGTCAAAAAAAGGGGTTTACAGGTATCCTAGACCCCCTAAAGTCCAGAAAATTTTGGTGGCCCAAAACTGTGCCAGAGAGCTCTGAATGTCCCAAAATCATTTGTAGCCTGAAAGGGGCATTAACCCGCATCCTAGACCACTGGAATTCCCAAAAATTGTTTTGGCAAGAAAAGTGCATCCTTCACACCTGACAGTTCAGAATATGTTAGCATCCCAAAAAAGGCCTTAAAATGCATCTTAGGCCTGCAAAAAAGTTGAAATCTTTGGAGGCCCAAAAAAGGGGTTTAGAGGCATCCTAGACCCCCTAAAGTCCAGAAAATGTTGGTTGACCAAAAACTGTGCCAGAGAGCTCTGAATGTCCCAAAATCATTTGTAGCCAAAAGGGGCATTATCCCACACCCTTGACGCCTGAAATTCCCAAAAATATTTTTGACACAAAAATGCATCCTACACACCTGAACGTTCAGAATATGTTAGCAGCCCCAAAAAGGCCTTAAAATGCCTGTTATGTCTCGAAAAATGTTGAACACTTTGGAGGCCTAAAAAAGGGGTTTACAGGCATCCTAGACCCCCTAAAGTCCAGAAAATGTTGGTGGCCAAAAACTGTGCCAGAGAGCTCTGAATGTCCCAGAAACATTTGCAGCCTGAAAGGAGCATTAACCCGCATCCTAGACCACTGAAATTCCCAAAAATAATTTTGACATGAAAAATGCATCCTACACCCCTGAAAGTTCAGAATATGTTAGCAGCCCAAAAAAAGGCCTTAAAATGCCTTTTAGGCCTGCAAGAATGTTGAAAACTTTGGAGGTCAAAAAAAGGGGTTTACAGGTATCCTAGACCCCCTAAAGTCCAGAAAATTTTGGTGGCCCAAAACTGTGCCAGAGAGCTCTGAATGTCCCAAAATCATTTGTAGCCTGAAAGGGGCATTAACCCGCATCCTAGACCACTGAAATTCCCAAAAATTGTTTTGGCAAGAAAAGTGCATCCTTCACACCTGACAGTTCAGAATATGTTAGCATCCCAAAAAAGGCCTTAAAATGCATCTTAGGCCTGCAAAAATGTTGAAATCTTTGGAGGCCCAAAAAAGGGGTTTACAGGCATCCTAGACCCCCTAAAGTCCAGAAAATGTTGGTTGACCAAAAACTGTGCCAGAGAGCTCTGAATGTCCCAAAATCATTTGTAGCCTAAAAGGGGCATTATCCCACACCCTTGACGCCTGAAATTCCCAAAAATATTTTTGGCACAAAAATGCATCCTACACCCCTGAAAGTTCAGAATATGTTAGCAGCCCAAAAAAGGCCTTAAAATGCATCTTAGTCCTGCAAAAATGTTGAAAACTTTGGAGGCCCAAAAAAGGGGTTTACAGGCATCCTAGAACCCCTAAAGTCCAGAAAATGTTGGTTGCCCAAAAACTGTGCCAAAGAGCTCTGAATGTCCCAAAATCATTTGTAGCCAGAAAGGGGCATTAACCCACACCCTTGATGCCTGAAATTCCCAAAAATACTTTTGGCAGAAAAATGCATCCTACACACCTGAACGTTCAGAATATGTTAGCAACCCAAAAAAGGCCTTAAAATGCCTGTTATGTCTGGAAAAATGTTGAACACTTTGGAGGCCTAAAAAAGGGGTTTACAGGCATCCTAGACCCCCTAAAGTCCAGAAAATGTTATTGGCCAAAAACTGTGCCAGAGAGCTCTGAATGTCCCAGAAACATTTGCAGCCTGAAAGGAGCATTAACCCGCATCCTAGACCACTGAAATTCCCAAAAATAATTTTGACATGAAAAATGCATCCTACACCCCTGAAAGTTCAGAATATGTTAGCAGCCCAAAAAAGGCCTTAAAATGCCTTTTAGGCCTGCAAGAATGTTGAAAACTTTGGAGGTCAAAAAAAGGGGTTTACAGGTATCCTAGACCCCCTAAAGTCCAGAAAATTTTGGTGGCCCAAAACTGTGCCAGAGAGCTCTGCATGTCCCAAAATCATTTGTAGCCTGAAAGGGGCATTAACCTGCATCCTAGACCACTGAAATTCCCAAAAATCGTTTTGGCAAGAAAAGTGCATCCTTCACACCTGACAGTTCAGAATATGTTAGCATCCCAAAAAAGACCTTAAAATGCATCTTAGGCCTGCAAAAATGTTGAAAACTTTGAAGGCCCAAAAAAGGGGTTTACAGGTATCCTAGACCCCCTAAAGTCCAGAAAATGTTGGTTGACCAGAAACTGTGCCAGAGAGCTCTGAATGTCCCAAAATCATTTGTAGCCTAAAAGGGGCATTATCCCACACCCTTGACGCCTGAAATTCCCAAAAATATTTTTGGCACAAAAATGCATCCTACACCCCTGAAAGTTCAGAATATGTTAGCAGCCCAAAAAAGGCCTTAAAATGCATCTTAGTCCTGCAAAAATGTTGAAAACTTTGGAGGCCCAAAAAAGGGGTTTACAGGCATCCTAGACCCCCTAAAGTCCAGAAAATGGTGGTTGCCCAAAAACTGTGCCAAAGAGCTCTGAATGTCCCAAATCATTTGTAGCCAGAAAGGGGCATTAACCCACACCCTTGATGCCTGAAATTCCCAAAAATACTTTTGGCAGAAAAATGCATCCTACACCCCTGAAAGTTCAGAATATGTTAGCCGCCCAAAAAAGGCCTTAAAATGCATCTTAGGCCTGCAAAAATGTTGAAAACTTTGGAGGCCCAAAAAAGGGGTTTAGAGGCATCCTAGACCCCCTAAAGTCCAGAAAATGTTGGTGGCCAAAAACTGTGCCAGAGAGCTCTGAATGTCCCAGAAACATTTGCAGCCTGAAAGGAGCATTAACCCGAAACCCTTACCACTGAAATTCCCAAAAATAATTTTGACATGAAAAATGCATCCTACACCCCTGAAAGTTCAGAATATGTTAGCAGCCCAAAAAAGGCCTTAAAATGCCTTTTAGGCCTGCAAGAATGTTGAAAACTTTGGAGGTCAAAAAAAGGGGTTTACAGGTATCCTAGACCCCCTAAAGTCCAGAAAATTTTGGTGGCCCAAAACTGTGCCAGAGAGCTCTGCATGTCCCAAAATCATTTGTAGCCTGAAAGGGGCATTAACCCGCATCCTAGACCACTGAAATTGCCAAAAATCATTTTGGCAAGAAAAGTGCATCCTTCACACCTGACAGTTCAGAATATGTTAGCATCCCAAAAAAGGCCTTAAAATGCATCTTGGGCCTGCAAAAATGTTGAAAACTTTGGAGGCCCAAAAAAGGGGTTTACAGGCATCCTAGACCCCCTAAAGTCCAGAAAATGTTGGTTGACCAAAAACTGTGCCAGAGAGCTCTGAATGTCCCAAAATCATTTGTAGCCTAAAAGGGGCATTATCCCACACCCTTGACGCCTGAAATTCCCAAAAATATTTTTGGCACAAAAATGCATCCTACACCCCTGAAAGTTCAGAATATGTTAGCAGCCCAAAAAAGGCCTTAAAATGCCTGTTATGTCTGGAAAAATGTTGAACACTTTGGAGGCCTAAAAAAGGGGTTTACAGGCATCCTAGACCCCCTAAAGTCCAGAAAATGTCGGTGGCCAAAAACTGTGCCAGAGAGCTCTGAATGTCCCAGAAACATTTGCAGCCTGAAAGGAGCATTAACCCGCATCCTAGACCACTGAAATTCCCAAAAATAATTTTGACATGAAAAATGCATCCTACACCCCTGAAAGTTCAGAATATGTTAGCAGCCCAAAAAAGGCCTTAAAATGCCTTTTAGGCCTGCAAGAATGTTGAAAATTTTGGATGTCAAAAAAAGGGGTTTACAGGTATCCTAGACCCCCTAAAGTCCAGAAAATTTTGGTGGGCCAAAACTGTGCCAGAGAGCTCTGCATGTCCCAAAATCATTTGTAGCCAGAAAGGGGCATTAACCCACACCTTTGATGCCTGAAATTCCCAAAAATACTTTTGGCAGAAAAATGCATCCTACACCCGTGAAAGTTCAGAATATGTTAGCAGCCCAAAAAAGGCCTTAAAATGCATCTTAGTCCTGTAAAAATGTTGAAAACTTTGGAGGCCCAAAAAAGGGGTTTACAGGCATCCTAGACCCCCTAAAGTCCAGAAAATGTTGGTTGCCCAAAAACTGTGCCAAAGAGCTCTGAATGTCCCAAAATCATTTGTAGCCAGAAAGGGGCATTAACCCACACCTTTGATGCCTGAAATTCCCAAAAATACTTTTGGCAGAAAAATGCATCCTACACCCGTGAAAGTTCAGAATATGTTAGCCGCCCAAAAAAGGCCTTAAAATGCATCTTAGACCTGCAAAAATGTTGAAAACTTTGGAGGCCCAAAAAAGGGGTTTAGAGGCATCCTAGACCCCCTAAAGTCCAGAAAATGTTGGTTGAACAAAAACTGTGCCAGAGAGCTCTGAATGTCCCAAAATCATTTGTAGCCTAAAAGGGGCATTATCCCACACCCTTGACGCCTGAAATTCCCAAAAATATTTTTGACACAAAAATGCATCCTACACACCTGAACGTTCAGAATATGTTAGCAGCCCAAAAAAGGCCTTAAAATGCCTGTTATGTCTGGAAAAATGTTGAACACTTTGGAGGCCTAAAAAAGGGGTTTACAGGTATCCTAGACCCCCTAAAGTCCAGAAAATTTTGGTGGCCCAAAACTGTGCCAGAGAGCTCTGCATGTCCCAAAATCATTTGTAGCCTGAAAGGGGCATTAACCTGCATCCTAGACCACTGAAATTCCCAAAAATAGTTTTGGCAAGAAAAGTGCATCCTTCACACCTGACAGTTCAGAATATGTTAGCATCCCAAAAAAGACCTTAAAATGCATCTTAGGCCTGCAAAAATGTTGAAAACTTTGGAGGCCCAAAAAAGGGGTTTACAGGCATCCTAGACCCCCTAAAGTCCAGAAAATGTTGGTTGACCAAAAACTGTGCCAGAGAGCTCTGAATGTCCCAAAATCATTTGTAGCCTAAAAGGGGCACTATCCCACACCCTTGACGCCTGAAATTCCCAAAAATATTTTTGGCACAAAAATGCATCCTACACCCCTGAAAGTTCAGAATATGTTATCAGCCCAAAAAAGGCCTTAAAATGCGTTTTAGGCCTGCAAGAATGTTGAAAACTTTGGAGGTCAAAAAAAGGGGTTTACAGGTATCCTAGACCCCCTAAAGTCCAGAAAATTTTGGTGGCCCAAAACTGTGCCAGAGAGCTCTGCATGTCCCAAAATCATTTGTAGCCTGAAAGGGGCATTAACCCGCATCCTAGACCACTGAAATTGCCAAAAATCGTTTTGGCAAGAAAAGTGCATCCTTCACACCTGACAGTTCAGAATATGTTAGCATCCCAAAAAAGGCCTTAAAATGCATCTTGGGCCTGCAAAAATGTTGAAAACTTTGGAGGCCCAAAAAAGGGGTTTACAGGCATCCTAAACCCCCTAAAGTCCAGAAAATGTTGGTTGACCAAAAACTGTGCCAGAGAGCTCTGAATGTCCCAAAATCATTTGTAGCCTAAAAGGGGCATTATCCCACACCCTTGACGCCTGAAATTCCCAAAAATATTTTTGGCACAAAAATGCATCCTACACCCCTGAAAGTTCAGAATATGTTAGCAGCCCAAAAAAGGCCTTAAAATGCCTGTTATGTCTGGAAAAATGTTGAACACTTTGGAGGCCTAAAAAAGGGGTTTACAGGCATCCTAGACCCCCTAAAGTCCAGAAAATGTTGGTGGCCAAAAACTGTGCCAGAGAGCTCTGAATGTCCCAGAAACATTTGCAGCCTGAAAGGAGCATTAACCCGCATCCTAGACCACTGAAATTCCCAAAAATAATTTTGACATGAAAAATGCATCCTACACCCCTGAAAGTTCAGAATATGTTAGCAGCCCAAAAAAGGCCTTAAAATGCCTTTTAGGCCTGCAAGAATGTTGAAAATTTTGGATGTCAAAAAAAGGGGTTTACAGGTATCCTAGACCCCCTAAAGTCCAGAAAATTTTGGTGGGCCAAAACTGTGCCAGAGAGCTCTGCATGTCCCAAAATCATTTGTAGCCAGAAAGGGGCATTAACCCACACCTTTGATGCCTGAAATTCCCAAAAATACTTTTGGCAGAAAAATGCATCCTACACCCGTGAAAGTTCAGAATATGTTAGCAGCCCAAAAAAGGCCTTAAAATGCATCTTAGTCCTGTAAAAATGTTGAAAACTTTGGAGGCCCAAAAAAGGGGTTTACAGGCATCCTAGACCCCCTAAAGTCCAGAAAATGTTGGTTGCCCAAAAACTGTGCCAAAGAGCTCTGAATGTCCCAAAATCATTTGTAGCCAGAAAGGGGCATTAACCCACACCTTTGATGCCTGAAATTCCCAAAAATACTTTTGGCAGAAAAATGCATCCTACACCCGTGAAAGTTCAGAATATGTTAGCCGCCCAAAAAAGGCCTTAAAATGCATCTTAGACCTGCAAAAATGTTGAAAACTTTGGAGGCCCAAAAAAGGGGTTTAGAGGCATCCTAGACCCCCTAAAGTCCAGAAAATGTTGGTTGAACAAAAACTGTGCCAGAGAGCTCTGAATGTCCCAAAATCATTTGTAGCCTAAAAGGGGCATTATCCCACACCCTTGACGCCTGAAATTCCCAAAAATATTTTTGACACAAAAATGCATCCTACACACCTGAACGTTCAGAATATGTTAGCAGCCCAAAAAAAAGGCCTTAAAATGCCTGTTATGTCTGGAAAAATGTTGAACACTTTGGAGGCCTAAAAAAGGGGTTTACAGGCATCCTAGACCCCCTAAAGTCCAGAAAATGTTGGTGGCCAAAAACTGTGCCAGAGAGCTCTGCATGTCCCAAAATTATTTGTAGCCTGAAAGGGGCATTAACCCGCATCCAAAACCACTGAAATTCCCAAAAATAGTTTTGGCAAGAAAAGTGCATCCTTCACACCTGACAGTTCAGAATATGTTAGCATCCCAAAAAAGGCCTTAAAATGCATCTTAGTCCTGCAAAAATGTTGAAAACTTTGGAGGCCCAAAAAAGGGGTTTACAGGCATCCTAGACCCCCTAAAGTCCAGAAAATATTGGTGGCCCAAAAACTGTGCCAGAGAGCTCTGGATGTCCCAAAATCATTTGTAGCCTGAAAGGGGCATTAACCCACACCCTTGATGCCTGAAATTCCCAAAAATAGTTTTGGCAAGAAAAGTGCATCCTTCACACCTGACAGTTTAGAATATGTTAGCAGCCCAAAAAAGGCCTTACAATGCATCTTAGTCCTGCAAAAATGTTGAAAACTTTGGAGGCCCAAAAAAGGGGTTTACAGGCATCCTAGACCCCCTAAAGTCCAGAAAATGTTGGTTGACCAAAAACTGTGCCAGAGAGCTCTGAATGTCCCAAAATCATTTGTAGCCTAAAAGGGGCACTATCCCACACCCTTGACGCCTGAAATTCCCAAAAATATTTTTGGCACAAAAATGCATCCTACACCCCTGAAAGTTCAGAATATGTTATCAGCCCAAAAAAGGCCTTAAAATGCGTTTTAGGCCTGCAAGAATGTTGAAAACTTTGGAGGTCAAAAAAAGGGGTTTACAGGTATCCTAGACCCCCTAAAGTCCAGAAAATTTTGGTGGCCCAAAACTGTGCCAGAGAGCTCTGCATGTCCCAAAATCATTTGTAGCCTGAAAGGGGCATTAACCCGCATCCTAGACCACTGAAATTGCCAAAAATCGTTTTGGCAAGAAAAGTGCATCCTTCACACCTGACAGTTCAGAATATGTTAGCATCCCAAAAAAGGCCTTAAAATGCATCTTGGGCCTGCAAAAATGTTGAAAACTTTGGAGGCCCAAAAAAGGGGTTTACAGGCATCCTAAACCCCCTAAAGTCCAGAAAATGTTGGTTGACCAAAAACTGTGCCAGAGAGCTCTGAATGTCCCAAAATCATTTGTAGCCTAAAAGGGGCATTATCCCACACCCTTGACGCCTGAAATTCCCAAAAATATTTTTGGCACAAAAATGCATCCTACACCCCTGAAAGTTCAGAATATGTTAGCAGCCCAAAAAAGGCCTTAAAATGCCTGTTATGTCTGGAAAAATGTTGAACACTTTGGAGGCCTAAAAAAGGGGTTTACAGGCATCCTAGACCCCCTAAAGTCCAGAAAATGTTGGTGGCCAAAAACTGTGCCAGAGAGCTCTGAATGTCCCAGAAACATTTGCAGCCTGAAAGGAGCATTAACCCGCATCCTAGACCACTGAAATTCCCAAAAATAATTTTGACATGAAAAATGCATCCTACACCCCTGAAAGTTCAGAATATGTTAGCAGCCCAAAAAAGGCCTTAAAATGCCTTTTAGGCCTGCAAGAATGTTGAAAATTTTGGATGTCAAAAAAAGGGGTTTACAGGTATCCTAGACCCCCTAAAGTCCAGAAAATTTTGGTGGGCCAAAACTGTGCCAGAGAGCTCTGCATGTCCCAAAATCATTTGTAGCCAGAAAGGGGCATTAACCCACACCTTTGATGCCTGAAATTCCCAAAAATACTTTTGGCAGAAAAATGCATCCTACACCCGTGAAAGTTCAGAATATGTTAGCAGCCGAAAAAAGGCCTTAAAATGCATCTTAGTCCTGTAAAAATGTTGAAAACTTTGGAGGCCCAAAAGAGGGGTTTACAGGCATCCTAGACCCCCTAAAGTCCAGAAAATGTTGGTTGCCCAAAAACTGTGCCAAAGAGCTCTGAATGTCCCAAAATCATTTGTAGCCAGAAAGGGGCATTAACCCACACCTTTGATGCCTGAAATTCCCAAAAATACTTTTGGCAGAAAAATGCATCCTACACCCGTGAAAGTTCAGAATATGTTAGCCGCCCAAAAAAGGCCTTAAAATGCATCTTAGACCTGCAAAAATGTTGAAAACTTTGGAGGCCCAAAAAAGGGGTTTAGAGGCATCCTAGACCCCCTAAAGTCCAGAAAATGTTGGTTGAACAAAAACTGTGCCAGAGAGCTCTGAATGTCCCAAAATCATTTGTAGCCTAAAAGGGGCATTATCCCACACCCTTGACGCCTGAAATTCCCAAAAATATTTTTGACACAAAAATGCATCCTACACACCTGAACGTTCAGAATATGTTAGCAGCCCAAAAAAAAGGCCTTAAAATGCCTGTTATGTCTGGAAAAATGTTGAACACTTTGGAGGCCTAAAAAAGGGGTTTACAGGCATCCTAGACCCCCTAAAGTCCAGAAAATGTTGGTGGCCAAAAACTGTGCCAGAGAGCTCTGCATGTCCCAAAATTATTTGTAGCCTGAAAGGGGCATTAACCCGCATCCAAAACCACTGAAATTCCCAAAAATAGTTTTGGCAAGAAAAGTGCATCCTTCACACCTGACAGTTCAGAATATGTTAGCATCCCAAAAAAGGCCTTAAAATGCATCTTAGTCCTGCAAAAATGTTGAAAACTTTGGAGGCCCAAAAAAGGGGTTTACAGGCATCCTAGACCCCCTAAAGTCCAGAAAATATTGGTGGCCCAAAAACTGTGCCAGAGAGCTCTGGATGTCCCAAAATCATTTGTAGCCTGAAAGGGGCATTAACCCACACCCTTGATGCCTGAAATTCCCAAAAATAGTTTTGGCAAGAAAAGTGCATCCTTCACACCTGACAGTTTAGAATATGTTAGCAGCCCAAAAAAGGCCTTACAATGCATCTTAGTCCTGCAAAAATGTTGAAAACTTTGGAGGCCCAAAAAAGGGGTTTACAGGCATCCTAGACCCCCTAAAGTCCAGAAAATGTTGGTTGCGCAAAAACTGTGCCAAAGAGCTCTGAATGTCCCAAAATCATTTGTAGCCTGAAAGGGGCATTAACCCACACCCTTGATGCCTGAAATTCCGAAAAATGTTTTTGGCACAAAAATGCATCCTACACCCCTGAAAGTTCAGAATATGTTATCATCCCAAAAAAGGCCTTAAAATGCATCTTAGGCCTGCAAAAATGTTGAAAACTTTGGAGGCCCAAAAAATGGGTTTACATGCATCCTAGACCCCCTAAAGTCCAGAAAATGTTGGTTGACCAAAAACTGTGCCAGAGAGCTGTGAATGTCCCAAAATCATTTGTAGCCTAAAAGGGGCATTATCCCACACCATTGACGGAAATTCCCAAAAATATTTTTGACTCAAAAATGCATCCTACACACCTGAAAGTTCAGAATATGTTAGCAGCCCAAAAAAGGCCTTAAAATGCCTGTTATGTCTGGAAAAATGTTGAACACTTTGGAGGCCTAAAAAAGGGGTTTATCGGCATCCTAGACCCCCTAAAGTCCAGAAAATGTTGGTGGCCAAAAACTGTGCCACAGAGCTCTGAATGTCCCAGAAACATTTGCAGCCTGAAAGGAGCATTAACCCGCACCCTAGACCACTGAAATTACCAAAAATAATTTTGACATGAAAAATGCATCCTACACCCCTGAAAGTTCAGAATATGTTAGCAGCCCAAAAAAAGGCCTTAAAATGCATCTTAGGCCTGCAAGAATGTTGAAAACTTTGGAGGTCAAAAAAAGGGGTTTACAGACATCCTAGACCATCTAAAGTCCAGAAATTGTTGGTGGCCCAAAACTGTGTCAGAGAGCTCTGAATGTCCCAAAATCATTTGTTGCCTAAAAGGTGCATTATCCCACACCCTTGACTCCTGAAATTCCCAAAATAATTTTTGACACAAAAATGCATCCTACACACCTGAATGTTCAGAATATGTTAGCAGCCCAAAAAAGGCCTTAAAATGCCTGTTATGTCTGGAAAAATGTTGAACACTTTAGAGGCCTAAAAAAGGAGTTTACAGGCATGTTAGACCCCCTAAAGTCCAGAAAAGTTGGTTGCCCAAAAACTGTGCCAAAGAGCTCTGAATTTCCCAAAAGCATTTGTAGCCTGAAAGGGGCATTAACCCACACCCTTGATGCCTGAAATTCCAAAAAATATTTTTGGCACAAAAATGCATCCTACACCCCTGTAAGTTCAGAATATGTTAGCAGCCCAAAAAAGGCCTTAAAATGCATCTTAGGCCTGCAAGAATGTTGAAAACCTTGGAGGTCAAAAAAAGGGGTTTACAGGCATCCTAGACCCCTAAAGTCCAGAAAATGTTGGTAGACCAAAAACTATGCCAGAGAACTCTGAATGTCCCAAAATCATTTGAAGCCTAAAAGGGGCATTATCCCACACCCTTGATGCCTGAAATTCCCAAAAATATTTTTGACACAAAAATGCATCCTACACACCTGAAAGTTCAGAATATGTTAGCAGCCCAAAAAAAGGCCTTAAAATGCCTGTTATGTCTGCAAAAATGTTGAAAACTTTGGAGGCCCAAAAAAGGGGTTTACAGGCATCCTAGACCCCCTAAAGTCCAGAAAATGTTGGTTGCCCAAAAACTGTGCCAAAGAACTCTGAATGTCCCAAAATCATTTGTAGCCTGAAAGGGGCATTAACCCACACCCTTGATGCCTGAAATTCCCAAAAATACTTTTGGCACAAAAATGCATCCTACACCCCTGAAAGTTCAGAATATGTTAGCAGCCCAAAAAAGGCCTTAAAATGCATTTTAGGCCTGCAAAAATGTTGAAAACTTTGGAGGTAAAAAATGGGGTTTACAGGCATCCTAGACCCCCTAAAGTCCAGAAAATATTGGTTGACCAAAAAGTGTGCCAGAGAGCTCTGAATGTCCCAAAATCAGTTGTAGCCTAAAAGGGGCATTATCCCACACCCTTGACGCCTGAAATTCCCAAAAATATTTTTGACACAAAAATGCATCCTACACACCTGAAAGTTCAGAATATGTTAGCAGCACAAAAAATGCCTTAAAATGCCTGTTATGTCTGGAAAAATGTTGAACACTTTGGAGGCCTAAAAAAGGGGTTTATCGGTATCCTAGAGCCCCTAAAGTCCAGAAAATGTTGGTGGCCAAAAACTGTGCCACAGAGCTCTGAATGTCCCAGAAACATTTGCAGCCTGAAAGGAGCATTAACCCGCATCCTATACCACTGAAATTCCCAAAAATAATTTTGACATGAAAAATGCATCCTACACCCCTGAAAGTTCAGAATATGTTAGCAGCCCTAAAAAAGGCCTTAAAATGCATCTTAGGCCTGCAAGAATGTTGAAAACTTTGGAGGTAAAAAAAAAGGGCTTACAGGCATCCTAGACCCCCCTAAAGTCCAGAAAATGTTGGTGGCCAAAAACTGTGCCAGGGAGCTCTGAATTTCCCAGAAACATTTGCAGCCTGAAATGATCATTAACCCGCATCCTAGACCACTGAAATTCGCAAAAATAGTTTTGGCAAGAAAAGTGCATCCTTCACACCTGACAGTTCAGAATATGTTAGCAGCCCAAAAAAGGCCTTAAAATGCCTGTTATGCGTGGAAAAATGTTGAACACTTTGGAGGCCTAAAAAAGGAGTTTACAGGCATGTTAGACCCCCTAAAGTCCAGAAAATGTTGGTGGCCAAAAACTGTGCCAGAGAGCTCTGAATGTCCCAGAAACATTTGCAGCCTGAAATGATCATTAACCCGCATCCTAGACCACTGAAATTCCCAAAAATAATTTTGACATGAAAAATGCATCCTACACCCCTGAAAGTTCAGAATATGTTAACAGCCCAAAAAAGACCTTAAAATGCATCTCAGGCCTACAAGAATGTTGAAAACTTTGGAGGTCAAAAAAAGGGGTTTACAGGCATCCTAGACCCTCTAAAGTCCAGAAAATGTTGGTTGCCCAAAAACTGTGCCAAAGAGCTCTGAATGTCCCAAAATCATTTGTAGCCTGAAAGGGGCATTAACCCACACCCTTGATGCCTGAAATTCCCAAAAATATTTTTGGCACAAAAATGCATCCTACACCCCTGAAAGTTCAGCATATGTTAGCTGCCCAAAAAAGGCCTTAAAATGCATCTTAGGCCTGCAAAAATGTTGAAAACTTTGGAGGCCCAAAAAAGGGGTTTACAGGCATCCTAGACCCCCTAAAGTCCAGAAAATGTTGGTTGACCAAAAACTGTGCCAGAGAGCTCTGCATGTCCCAAAATCATTTGTAGCCTGAAAGGGGCATTAACCCGCATCCTAGACCACTGAAATTCTCATAAATAGTTTTGGCAAGAAAAGTGCATCCTTCACACCTGACAGTTCAGAATATGTTAGCCGCCCAAAAAAGGCCTTAAAATGCATCTTAGGCCTGCAAAAATGTTGAAAACTTTGGAGGCCCAAAAAAGGGGTTTACAGGCATCCTAGACCCCCTAAAGTCCAGAAAATGTTGGTGGCCCAAAACTGTGCCAGAGAGCTCTGCATGTCCCAAAATCATTTGTAGCCTGAAAGGGGCATTAACCCGCATCCTAGACCACTGCAATTCCCAAAAATAGTTTTGGCAAGAAAAGTGCATCCTTCACACCTGACAGTTCAGAATATGTTAGCATCCCAAAAAAGGCCTTAAAATGCATCTTAGGCCTGCAAAAATGTTGAAAACTTTGGAGGTAAAAAAAAGGGGTTTACAGGCATCCTAGACCCCCTAAAGTCCAGAAAATGTTGGTTGCCCAAAAACTGTGCCAAAGAGCTCTGAATGTCCCAAAATCATTTGTAGCCTGAAAGGGGCATTAACGCACACCCTTGATGCCTGAAATTCCCAAAAATATTTTTGGCACAAAAATGCATCCTACAACCCTCAAAGTTCAGCATATGTTAGCCGCCCAAAAAAGACCTTAAAATGCATCTTAGGCCTGCAAAAATGTTGAAAACTTTGGAGGCCCAAAAAAGGGGTTTACAGGCATCCCAGACCCCCTAAAGTCCAGAAAATGTTGGTTGCCCAAAAACTGTGCCAAAGAGCGCTGAATGTCCCAAAATCAGTTGTAGCCTAAAAGGGGCATTATCCCACACCCTTGAAGCCTGAAATTCCCAAAAATATTTTTGACACAAAAATGCATCCTACACACCTGAAAGTTCAGAATATGTTAGCAGCCCAAAAAAGGCCTTAAAATGCCTGTTATGTCTGGAAAAATGTTGAACACTTTGGAGGCCTAAAAAGGGGGTTTACAGGCAACCTAGACCCCCTAAAGTCCAGAAAATGTTGGTGGCCAAAAACTGTGCCAGAGAGCTCTGAATGTCTCAGAAACATTTGCAGCCTGAAAGGAGCATTAACCCGCATCCTAGACCACTGAAATTCCCAAAAATAATTGTGACATGAAAAATGCATCCTACACCCCTGAAAGTTCAGAATATGTTAGCAGCCCAAAAAAGGCCTTAAAATGCAACTTAGGCCTGCAAGAATGTTGAAAACTTTGGAGGTCAAAAAAAGGGATTTACAGGCATCCTAGACCCCCTAAAGTCCAGAAAATGTTGGTTGCGCAAAAACTGTGCCAAAGAGCTCTGAATGTCCCAAAATCATTTGTAGCCTGAAAGGGGCATTAACCCACACCTTTGATGCCTGAAATTCCCAAAAATATTTTTGGCACAAAAATGCATCCTACAACCCTGAAAGTTCAGCATATGTTAGCCGCCCAAAAAAGGCCTTAAAATGCATCTTAGGCCTGCAAAAATGTTGAAAACTTTGGAGGCCTAAAAAAGGGGTTTACAGGCATCCTAGACCCCATAAGGTCCAGAAAATGTTGGTGGCCAAAAACTGTGCCAGAGAGCTCTGAACGTCCCAGAGACATTTGCAGCCTGAAAGGAGCATTAACCCGCATCCTAGACCACTGAAATTCCCAAAAATAATTTTGACATGAAAAATGCATCCTACACCCCAGAAAGTTCAGAATATGTTAGCAGCCCAAAAAAGGCCTTAAAATGCATCTTAGGCCTGCAAGAATGTTGAAAACTTTGGAGGTCAAAAAAAGGGGTTTACAGGCATCCTAGACCCCCTAAAGTCCAGAAAATTTTGGTGGCCCAAAACTGTGCCAGAGAGCTCTGCATGTCCCAAAATCATGTGTAGCCTGAAAGGGGCATTAACCTGCATCTCAGACCACTGAAATTCCCATAAATAGTTTTGGCAAGAAAAGTGCATCCTTCACACCTGACAGTTCAGAATATGTCAGCATCCCAAAAAAGGCCTTAAAATGCATCTTAGTCCTGCAAAAATGTTGAAAACTTTGGAGGCCCAAAAAAGGGGTTTACAAGCATCCTAAACCCCTAACGTCAAGAAAATGTTGATTGACCAAAAACTGTGCCAGAGAGCTCTGAATGTCCCAAAATCATTTGTAGCCTAAAAGGGAAATTATCCCACACCCTTGACGCCTGAAATTCCCAAAAATATTTTTGACACAAAAATGCATCCTACACACCTGAAAGTTCAGAATATGTTAGCATCCCAAAAAAGGCCTTAAAATGCATCTTAGGCCTGCAAAAATGTTGAAAACTTTGGAGGTAAAAAAAGGTGTTTACAGGCATCCTAGACCCCCTAAAGTCCAGAAAATGTTGGTTGCGCAAAAACTGTGCCAAAGAGCTCTGAATGTCCCAAAATCATTTGTAGCCTGAAAGGGGCATTAACCCACACCCTTGATGCCTGAAATTCCCAAAAATACTTTTGACACAAAAATGCATCCTACACCCTTGAAAGTTCAGAATATGTTAGCAGCCCAAAAAAGGCCTTAAAATGCATCTTAGGCCTGCAAAAATGTTGAAAACTATGGAGGTAAAAAATGGGGTTTACAGGCATCCTAGACCCCCTAAAGTCCAGAAAATATTGGTTGACCAAAAACTGTGCCAGAGAGCTCTGAATGTCCCAAAATCATTTGTAGCCTAAAAGGGCCATTATCCCACACCCTTGACGCCTGAAATTCCCAAAAATATTTTTGACACAAAAATGCATCCTACACACCTGAAAGTTCAGAATATGTTAGCAGCCCAAAAAAGGCCTTAAAATGCCTGTTATGTCTGGAAAAATGTTGAACACTTTGGAGGCCTAAAAAAGGGATTTACAGGCATCCTAGACCCCCTAAAGTCCAGAAAATGTTGGTGGCCAAAAACTGTGCCAGAGAGCTCTGCATGTCCCAAAATTATTTGTAGCCTGAAAGGGGCATTAACCTGCATCCAAAACCACTGAAATTCCCAAAAATAGTTTTGGCAAGAAAAGTGCATCCTTCACACCTGACAGTTCAGAATATGTTAGCATCCCAAAAAAGGCCTTAAAATGCATCTTAGTCCTGCAAAAATGTTGAAAACTTTGGAGGCCCAAAAAAGGGGTTTACAGGCATCCTAGACCCCCTAAAGTCCAGAAAATATTGGTGGCCCAAAAACTGTGCCAGAGAGCTCTGGATGTCCCAAAATCATTTGTAGCCTGAAAGGGGCATTAACCCACACCCTTGATGCCTGAAATTCCGAAAAATGTTTTTGGCACAAAAATGCATCCTACACCCCTGAAAGTTCAGAATAGGTTAGCATCCCAAAAAAGGCCTTAAAATGCATCTTAGGCCTGCAAAAATGTTGAAAACTTTGGAGGCCCAAAAAATGGGTTTACATGCATCCTAGACCCCCTAAAGTCCAGAAAATGTTGGTTGACCAAAAACTGTGCCAGAGAGCTCTGAATGTCCCAAAATCATTTGTAGCCTAAAAGGGGCATTATCCCACACCATTGACGGAAATTCCCAAAAATATTTTTGACTCAAAAATGCATCCTACACATCTGAACGTTCAGAATATGTTAGCAGCCCAAAAAAGGCCTTAAAATGCCTGTTATGTCTGCAAAAATGTTGAACACTTTGGAGGCCTAAAAAAGGGGTTTATCGGCATCCTAGACCCCCTAAAGTCCAGAAAATGTTGGTGGCCAAAAACTGTGCCACAGAGCTCTGAATGTCCCAGAAACATTTGCAGCCTGAAAGGAGCATTAACCCGCATCCTAGACCACTGAAATTACCAAAAATAATTTTGACATGAAAAATGCATCCTACACCCCTGAACGTTCAGAATATGTTAGCAGCCCAAAAAAAGGCCTTAAAATGCATCTTAGGCCTGCAAGAATGTTGAAAACTTTGGAGGTCAAAAAAAGGGGTTTACAGACATCCTAGACCATCTAAAGTCCAGAAAATGTTGGTGGCCCAAAACTGTGTCAGAGAGCTCTGAATGTCCCAAAATCATTTGTTGCCTAAAAGGTGCATTATCCCACACCCTTGACTCCTGAAATTCCCAAAATAATTTTTGACACAAAAATGCATCCTACACACCTGAATGTTCAGAATATGTTAGCAGCCCAAAAAAGGCCTTAAAATGCCTGTTATGTCTGGAAAAATGTTGAACACTTTAGAGGCCTAAAAAAGGAGTTTACAGGCATGTTAGACCCCCTAAAGTCCAGAAAAGTTGGTTGCCCAAAAACTGTGCCAAAGAGCTCTGAATGTCCCAAAAGCATTTGTAGCCTGAAAAGGGCATTAACCCACACCCTTGATGCCTGAAAATCCCAAAAAATATTTTTGACACAAAAATGCATCCTACACACCTGAAAGTTCAGAATATGTTAGCAGCCCAAAAAAGGCCTTAAAATGCATCTTAGGCCTGCAAAAATGTTGAAAACTTTGGAGGCCCAAAAAAGGGGTTTAAAGGCATCCTAGACCCCCTAAAGTCCAGAAAATGTTGGTGGCCAAAAACTGTGCCAGAGACCTCTGCATGTCCCAAAATCATTTGTAGCCTGAAAGGGGCATTAACCCGCATCCTAGACCACTGACATTCCCAAAAATAGTTTTGGCAACAAAAGTCCATCCTTCACAACTGACAGTTCAGAATATGTTAGCAACCCAAAAAAGGCCTTAAAATGCATCTTAGTCCTGCAAAAATGTTGAAAACTTTGGAGGCCCAAAAAAGGGGTTTACAGGCATCCTAGACCCCCTAAAGTCCAGAAAATATTGGTTGACCAAAAACTGTGCCACAGAGCTCTGAATGTCCCAAAATCATGTGTAGCCTGAAAGGGGCATTATCCCACACCCTTGACGCCTGAAATTCCCAAAAAATATTTTTGACACAAATGCATCCTACACACCTGAAAGTTCAGAATATGTTAGCAGCCCAAAAAAGGCCTTAAAATGCCTGTTATGTTTGGAAAAATGTTGAACACTTTGGAGGCCTAAAAAAGGGGTTTACAGGCAACCTAGACCCCCTAAATTGCAGAAAATGTTGGTGGCCCAAAACTGTGCCAGAGAGCTCTGCATGTCCCAAAATCATTTGTAGCCTGAAAGGAGCATTAACCCGCACCCTTGACCACTGAAATTCCCAAAAATAATTTTGACATGAAAAATGCATCCTACACCCCTGAAAGTTCAGAATATGTTAGCAGCCCAAAAAAAGGCCTTAAAATGCATCTTAGGCCTGCAAGAATGTTGAAAACTTTGGAGGTCAAAAAAGGAGGTTTAGAGACATCCTAGACCCCCTAAAGTGCAGAAAATGTTGGTTGACCAAAAACTGTGCCAAAGAGCTCTGGATGTCCCAAAATCATTTGTAGCCTAAAAGGGGCATTATCCCACACCCTTGACGCCTGAAATTCCCAAAAATATTTTTGACACAAAAATGCATCCTACACACCTGACAGTTCAGAATATGTTAGCATCCCAAAAAAGGCCTTGAAATGCATCTTAGGCCTGCAAAAATGTTGAAAACTTTGGAGGTAAAAAAAAGGGGTTTACAGGCACCCTAGACCCCCTAAAGTCCAGAAAATATTGGTGGCCCAAAAACTGTGCCAGAGAGCTCTGGATGTCCCAAAATCATTTGTAGCCTGAAAGGAGCATTAACCCACACCCTTGATGCCTGAAATTCCCAAAAATATTTTTGGCACAAAAATGCATCCTACACCCCTGAAAGTTCAGCATATGTTAGCCGCCCAAAAAAGGCCTTAAAATGCATCTTAGGCCTGCAAAAATGTTGAAAACTGTGGAGGCCCAAAAAAGGGGTTTACAGGCAACCTAGACCCCCTAAAGTCCAGAAAATGTTGGTGGCCAAAAACTGTGCCAGAGAGCTCTGAATGTCCCAGAAACATTTGCAGCCTGGAAGGAGCATTAACCCGCATCCTAGACCACTGAAATTCCCAAAAATATTTTTGACACAAAAATGCATCCTACACACCTGAAAGTTCAGAATATGTTAGCAGCCCAAAAAAGGCCTTAAAATGCCTGTTATGTCGGGAAAAATGTTGAACACTTTGGAGGCCTAAAAAAGGGGTTTACAGGCAACCTAGAATCCCCAAAAGTCCAGAAAATGTTGGTGGCCAAAAACTGTGCCAGAGAGCTCTGAATGTCCCACAAACATGTGCAGCCTGAAACGAGCATTAACCCGCACCCTAGACCACTGAAATTCCCAAAAATAATTTTGACATGAAAAATGCATCCTAAACCCCTTAAAGTTCAGAATATGTTAGCAGCCCAAAAAAGGCCTTAAAATGCATCTTAGGCCTGCATAAATGTTTAAAACTTTGGAGGCCCAAAAAAGGGGTTTACAGGCATCCTAGACCCCCTAAAGTCCAGAAAATGTTGGTTGACCAAAAACTTTGGCAGAGAGCTCTGAATGTCCAGAAAACATTTGCAGCCTGAAAGGGGAATTAACCCACATCCTAGACCACTGTAATTCCCCAAAACATTTTGGCATGAAACACGCATCCTACACCCCTGAAAATTCAGAAAATATTTGCAGCCCAAAAAAGGCCTTAAAATGCATCTTAGACCTGCAAAAAAGTAGAAAACTTTGGAGGCTTAAATAGGGGGTTTACAGGCATCCTGGACCCCCTAAAGTCCAGAAAATGTTGTTGGCACAAAAACTGTGTCAGAGACCTCTGAATGTCCCAAACCAATTAGCAGCCTGAAAGGGGCATTAACCCGGACCCTAGACCCCTGACATTCCCCAAAACATTTTTGGCCCAAAATATGCATCCTACAACCGTGAAAGTTCAGAAAATGTTGGCAGCCCAAAAAAGGCCTTAAAATGCATCTTAGGCATGGAAAAATGTAGAACTATTTGGAGGCCCAAAAAATGGGTTTAGAGGCATCCTAGACCCCATAAAGTCCAGAAAATGTTGGTGGCCCAAAAATGGTGTGAGAGAGCTCTGAATGTCCCAAAAACATTTTCAGCCTGAAAGGGACATTAATGCGCTTTCTAGACCCCTGACATTCTCCAAAACATTTTTGGTCCAAAATATGCATCCTACAACCCTGAAAGTTCAGAAAATGTTGGCAGCCCAAAAAAGGCCTTAAAATGCATCTTAGGCATGGAAAAATGTAGAAAACTTTGGAGGCCCAAGAAAGGGGTTTACAGGCATCCTAGACCCTCTAAAGACCATAAAACATTGGTGGCCCAAAAATGGTGTGAGAGAGCTCTGAATGTCCCAAAAACATTTGCAGCCTGAAAGGGGCATTAACGCGCTTTCAAGACCCCTGAAATTCCCAAAAACATTTTTGGCCCGAAAAATGCATCCTATGCCCCTGAAAGTTCAGGAAATGTTGGCAGCCCAAAATAAAAGCCTTAAAATGCATATTAGGACTGCGAAAATGTAGAAAACTTTGGAGGCCCAAAAAAGGGTGTTACAGGCATCCTAGACCCCCTAAAGTTCAGAAAATGTTGGTGGCCAAAAAGCTGTGTCTGAGAGCTCTGAATGTCCCAAACCAATTAGCAGCCTGAAAGGGGCATTAACCCGGACCCTAGACCCCTGACATTCCCCAAAACATTTTTGGCCCAAAATATGCATCCTACAACCCTGAAAGTTCAGAAAATGTTGGCAGCCCAAAAAAGGCCTTAAAATGCATCTTAGGCATGGAAAAATGTAGAACTATTTGGAGGCCCAAAA
Source organism: Ambystoma mexicanum (assembly GCF_040938575.1). NCBI lineage: Eukaryota > Metazoa > Chordata > Amphibia > Caudata > Ambystomatidae > Ambystoma > Ambystoma mexicanum. Next base: position 1,319,327,304 of record NC_090934.1, read on the forward strand.
AATGGGTTTAGAGGCATCCTAGACCCCATAAAGTCCAGAAAATGTTGGTGGCCCAAAAATGGTGTGAGAGAGCTCTGAATGTCCCAAAAACATTTTCAGCCTGAAAGGGACATTAATGCGCTTTCTAGACCCCTGACATTCCCCAAAACATTTTTGGTCCAAAATATGCATCCTACAACCCTGAAAGTTCAGAAAATGTTGGCAGCCCAAAAAAGGCCTTAAAATGCATCTTAGGCATGGAAAAATGTAGAAAACTTTGGAGGCCCAAGAAAGGGGTTTACAGGCATCCTAGACCCTCTAAAGACCATAAAACATTGGTGGCCAAAAAATGGTGTGAGAGAGCTCTGAATGTCCCAAAAACATTTTCAGCCTGAAAGGGACATTAATGCGCTTTCTAGACCCCTGACATTCTCCAAAACATTTTTGGTCCAAAATATGCATCCTACAACCCTGAAAGTTCAGAAAATGTTGGCAGCCCAAAAAAGGCCTTAAAATGCATCTTAGGCATGGAAAAATGTAGAAAACTTTGGAGGCCCAAGAAAGGGGTTTACAGGCATCCTAGACCCTCTAAAGACCATAAAACATTGGTGGCCCAAAAATGGTGTGAGAGAGCTCTGAATGTCCCAAAAACATTTGCAGCCTGAAAGGGGCATTAACGCGCTTTCAAGACCCCTGAAATTCCCAAAAACATTTTTGGCCCGAAAAATGCATCCTATGCCCCTGAAAGTTCAGGAAATGTTGGCAGCCAAAAATAAAAGCCTTAAAATGCATATTAGGACTGCGAAAATGTAGAAAACTTTGGAGGCCCAAAAAAGGGTGTTACAGGCATCCTAGACCCCCTAAAGTTCAGAAAATGTTGGTGGCCAAAAAGCTGTGTCTGAGAGCTCTGAATGTCCCAAAAATATTTGCAGCCTGAAAGGGGCATTAACTCGCATCCTAGACCTCTGAAATTCCCCAAAACTTTTTGGCATGAAAAACGCATCCTACACCCCTGAAAATTCAGAAAATATTGGCAGCCCAAAAAAGGCCTTAAAATGCATCTTAGGCCTGCAAAAATGTAGAAAACTTTGGAGGCCCAAAAAATGGGTTTAGATGCATCCTAGACCCCATAAAGTCCAGAAAATGTTGGTGGCCCAAAAATGGTGTGAGAGAGCTCTGAATGTCCCAAAAACATTTTCAGCCTGAAAGGGACATTAATGCGCTTTCTAGACCCCTGACATTCCCCAAAACATTTTTGGTCCAAAATATGCATCCTACAACCCTGAAAGTTCAGAAAATGTTGGCAGCCCAAAAAAGGCCTTAAAATGCATCTTAGGCATGGAAAAATGTAGAAAACTTTGGAGGCCCAAGAAAGGGGTTTACAGGCATCCTAGACCCCCTAAAGTCCATAAAACATTGGTGGGGCCCAGAAATGGTGTGAGAGAGCTCTGAATGTCCGAAAAACTTTTGCAGCCTGAAAGGGTCATTAACTCGCTTTCAAGACTCCTGAAATTCCCCAAAACATTTTGGCATGAAAAACGCATCCTACACCCCTGAAAATTCAGAAAATATTGGCAGCCCAAAAAAGGCCTTAAAATGCATCTTAGGCCTGCAAAAAATGTAGAAAACTTTGGAGGCCAAAAAAGGGGTTTACAGGCATCCTAGAACACCTAAAGTCCAGAAAATGTTGTTGGCACAAAAACTGTGTCAGAGACCTCTGAATGTCCCAAAATAATTAGCAGCCTGAAAGGGGCATTAACCCACATCCTAGACCACTGTAATTCCCCAAAACATTTTGGCATGAAACACGCATCCTACACCCCTGAAAATTTAGAACATATTTGCAGCCCATAAATGGCCTTAAAATTCATCTTAGGCCTGCAAAAATGTAGAAAACTTTGGAGGCTTAGATAGGGGGTTTACAGGCATCCAGGACCCCCTAAAGTCCAGAAAATGTTGTTGTCACTAAAACTGTGTCAGAGACCTCTGAATGTCCCAAAACAATTAGCAGCCTGAAAGGGGCATTAACCTGCACCCTAGACCCCTGACATTCCCCAAAACATTTTTGGCCCAAAATATGCATCCTACAACCCTGAAAGTTCAGAAAATGTTGGCAGCCCAAAAAAGGCCTTAAAATGCATCTTAGGCATGGAAAAATGTAGAACTATTTGGAGGCCTAAAAAATGGGTTTAGAGGCATCCTTCACCCCTGGAAGTCCAGAAAATGTTGGTGGCCCAAAAATGGTGTGAGAGAGCTCTGAATGTCACAAAAACATTAGCAGCTTGAAAGGGGCATTAACCTGCATCCTAGACCTCAGAAAATCCCCAAAACTATTTGGCACAAAAAATGCAACCTACACCCGTGAAGATTCAGAAAATATTGGCAGCACAATAAAAGGCCTAGTCCAGAAACTGTTGGTGGCCCAAAACCTGTCAGAGAGCTCTGAATGTCTCGAAAACATTTGCAGCCTGAAAGGGGCATTAAACCGCACCCTAGACCCCTGAAATTCCCCAAAACATTTTTGCCCCAAAATATGCATCCTACAACCCTGAAAGTTCAGAAAATGTTGGCAGCCCAAAAAAGGCCTTAAAATGCATCTAAGGCATGGAAAATGTAGAAATATATCAAGGCCCAAAAAAGGGGTTTACAGGCATCCTAGACCCTCTAAATTTCTGAAAATGTTGGTGGCACAAAAACTGTGTCAGAGAGCTCTGAATGTCCCAAAAACATTAGCAGCCTGAAAGGGGCATTAACCCCCATCCTAGACCACTGAAATTCCCAAAAATATTTTTGGCATGAAAAATGCATCCTAAGCCCCTGAAAGTTCAGGAAATGTTGGCAGCCCAAAAGAAAAAGCCTTAAAATGCATCTTAGGCCTGCAAAAATGTAGCAAACATTGGAGGCCCAAAAAAGGGGTTTACAGGCATCCTAGACGCCCTAAAGTTCAGAAAATGTTGGTGGCCCAAAAACTGTGTCAGAGAGCTCTGAATGTCCCAAAAACATTTGCAGCCTGAAAGGGGCATTAACCTGTATCCTAGACCTCTGAAATTCCCCAAAACATATTGGAATGAAAAATGCATCCTACACCCCTGAAAATTCAGAAAATATTGGCAGCCCAAAAAAGGCCTTAAGATGTATCTTAGGCCTCCAAAAATATAGAAAACTTTGGACGCCAAAAAAGGGGTTTACAGGCATCCTAGAACACCTAAAGTCCAGAAAATGTTGTTGGCACAAAAACTGTGTCAGAGACCTCTGAATGTCCCAAAACAATTAGCAGCCTGAAAGGGGCATTGACCCCCATCATAGACCACTGAAATTCCCAAAAATATTTTTGGCTGAAAAATGCATCCTACACCCCATAAAGTTCAGAAAATTTTGGCAGCCCAAAAAAGGCCTTAAAATGCATCTTACGCCTGGAAAAATGTAGAGAAGTTTGGAGGCCATAAAATGGGGTTTACAGGCATCCTAGACCCTCTAAAGTTCAGAAAATGTTGGTGGCCCAAAAACTGTGTCAGAGAGCTCTGAATGTCCCAAAAACATTTGCAGCCTGAAAGGGGCATTAACCCACATCCTAGACCTCTGAAATTCCCCAAAACATTTTGGCACGAAAAAGGCATCCTTAACCCCTGGAAGTTCAGGAAATGTTGGCAGCCCAAAAAAAGCCTTAAAATGCATCTTATTCCTGCAAAAATGTAAAAAACTTTGGAGGCCAAAAAAGGGGTTTACAGGCATCCTAGAACACCTAAAGTCCAGAAAATGTTGTTGGCACAAAAACTGTATCAGATACCTCTGAATGTCCCAAAACAATTAGCACCCTGAAAGGTGCATTAACCCCCATCCTAGACAACTGAAATTCCCAAAAATATGTTTGTCTGAAAAATGCATCCTACACCCCTCAAAGTTCAGAACATTTTGGCAGCCCAAAAAAGGCCTTAAAATGCATCTTAAGCCTGCAAAAATGTAGAAAACCTTGGGGGCCCAAAAAAGGGGTTTACAGGAATCCTAGACGTACTAATGTCGAGAAAATGTTGGTGGCCCAAAAACTTTGTCAGAGAGCTCTGAATGTCCAGAAAACATTTGCAGCCTGAAAGGGGCATTAACCCACATCCTAGACCACTGAAATACCCCAAAACATTTTGGCATGAAACACGCATCCTACACCCCTGAAAATTCAGAAAATCTTTGCAGCCCAAAAAAGGCCTTAAAATGCATCTTAGGCCTGCAAAAATGTAGAAAACTTTTGAGGCCTAAAAAAGAGGTTTACAGGCATCCTAGACCCCCTAAAGTTCAGAAAATGTTGGCGGCCGAAAAAAACTGTGTCAGAGAGCTCTGAATGTCCCAAAAACATGTGCAGCCTGAAAGGGGCATTAACCCGCATCCTAGACCTCTGAAATTCCCCAAAACTTTCTGGCACAAAAAATGCATCCTACACCCCTGAAGATTCAGAAAATATTGGCAGCACAATAAAAGGCCTAGTCCAGAAACTGTTGGTGGCCCAAAAATTGTCAGAGAGCTCTGAATGTCCCGAAAACATTTGCAGCCTGAAAGGGGCATTAAACCGCACTCTAGACCCCTGAAATTCCCCAAAACATTTTTCCCCAAAATATGCATCCTACAACCCTGAAAGTTCAGAAAATGTGGCAGCCCAAAAAGGCCTTAAAATGCATTTTAGACCTACAAAAATGTTGAAAACTTTGGAGGCCCAAAATGGGGTTTACAGGCATCCTAGACTCCTAAAGTACAGAAAATGTGGGTGGCCCAAAAACTGTCGGAGAGCTCTGAATGTCCCGAAAACATTTGCAACCTGAAAGGGGCATTAACCCTCATCCTAGACCACTGAAATTCGCAAAAATATTTCTGGCCTGAAAAATGCATCCTTAGCCCCTGAAAGTTCAGGAAATGTTGGCAGCCCAAAAGAAAAAGCCTTAAAATGCATTTTAGGCCTGCAAAAATGTAGAAAACTTTGGATGCCCAAAAAAGGGGTTTACAGGCATCCTAGACCCACTGAAGTTCACAAAATGTTGGCGGCCCAAAAACTGTGTCAGAGAGCTCTGAATGTCCCAAAAACATTTGCAGCCTGAAAGGGGCATTAACCCGCACCTTAGACCCCTGAAATTCCCCAAAACATTTTTGACCCAAAATATGCATCCTACACCCCTGAAAGGTCAGAAAATGTTGGCAGCCCAAATAAGGCCTTAAAATGCATCTTAGGCATGGAAAAATGTAGAAATATATCAAGGCCCAAAAAAGGGGTTTACAGGCATCCTAGACCCTCTAAATTTCTGAAAATGTTGGTGGCACAAAAACTGTGTCAGAGAGCTCTGAATGTCCCAAAAACATTATCAGCCTGAAAGGGGCATTAACCCCCATCCTAGACCACTGAAATTCCCAAAAATATTTTTGGCCTGAAAAATGCATCCTACACCCCTCAAAGTTCAGAAAATGTGTCAGCCCAAAAAAGGCCTTAAAATGCATTTTAGGCCTGCAAAAATGTTGAAAACTTTGGAGGCCCAAAAATAGGATTTACAGGCATCCTAGACCCCTAAAGTCCAGAAAATGTTGGTGGCCCAAAACCTTTCAGAGAGCTCTGAATGCCCCGAAAACATTTGCAGCCTGAAAGGGGCATTAACCCGGACCCTAGACCCCTGAAATTCCCCAAAACATTTTTGACCCAAAATATGCATCAGACACCCCTCAAATGTCAGAAAATGTTGGCAGCCCAAAAAAGGCCTTAAAATGCATCTTAGGCATGGAAAAATGTAGAAAACTTTGGAGGCCCAAGAAAGGGGTTTACAGGCATCCTAGACCCCCTAAAGTCCATAAAACATTGGTGGGGCCCAGAAATGGTGTGAGAGAGCTCTGAATGTCCCAAAAACTTTTGCAGCCTGAAAGGGGCATTAACGAGCTTTCAAGACCCCTGAAATTCCCCAAAGCTTTTTGGCATGAAAAACCCATCCTACACCCCTGAAAATTCAGAAAATATTGGCAGCCCAAAAAAAGCCTTAAAATGCATCTTAGGCCTGCAAAAAATGTAGAAAACTTTGGAGGCCAAAAAAGGGGTTTACAGGCATCCTAGACCACCTAAAGTCCAGAAAATGTTGTTGGCACAAAAACTGTGTCAGAGACCTCTGAATGTCCCAAAAAAATTAGTAGCCTGAAAGGGGCATTAATCCCCATCCTAGACCATTGAAATTCCCAAAAATATTTTTGGCATGAAAAATGCATCCTACACCCCTTAAAGTTCAGAAAATGTTGGCAGCCCAAAAAAGGCCTTAAAATGCATCTTAGGCCTGCAAAAAATGTAGAAAACCTTGGAGGCCCAAAAAAGGGGTTTACAGGCATCCTAGACCCCCTAAAGTCCAGAAAATGTTGGTGGCCCAATAACTGTGTCAGAGAGCTCTGAATGTCCCGAAAACATTTGCAGCCTGAAAGGGGCATTAACCTGCATCCTAGACCCCTGAAATTTCCAAAAACATTTTGGCACAAAAAAGGCATCCTTCACCCCTGGAAGTTCAGGAAATGTTGGCAGCCAAAGAAAGCCTTAAAATGCATCTTAGGCATGCAAAAATGTAGAAAACTATGGAAGCCACAAAAAGGGGGTTACAGGCAATCTGGACCCCCTAAAGTCCAGAACATGCTGGTGGCACAAAAACTGTATCAGAGACCTCTGAATGTCCCAAAGAAATTGGCAGCCTGAAAGGGGCATTAACCCTCATCCTAGACCACTGAAATTCGCAAAAATATTTCTGGCCTGAAAAATGCATCCTAAGCCCCTGAAAGTTCAGGAAATGTTGGCAGCCCAAAAGAAAAAGCCTTAAAATGCATTTTAGGCCTGCAAAAATGTAGAAAACTTTGGATGCCCAAAAAAGGGGTTTACAGGCATCCTAGACCCACTGAAGTTCACAAAATGTTGGCGGCCCAAAAACTGTGTCAGAGAGCTGTGAATGTCCCAAAAACATTTGCAGCCTGAAAGGGGCATTAACCCGCACCTTAGACCCCTGAAATTCCCCAAAACATTTTTGACCCAAAATATGCATCCTACACCCCTGAAAGGTCAGAAAATGTTGGCAGCCCAAATAAGGCCTTAAAATGCATCTTAGGCATGGAAAAATGTAGAAATATATCAAGGCCCAAAAAAGGGGTTTACAGGCATCCTAGACCCTCTAAATTTCTGAAAATGTTGGTGGCACAAAAACTGTGTCAGAGAGCTCTGAATGTCCCAAAAACATTATCAGCCTGAAAGGGGCATTAACCCCCATCCTAGACCACTGAAATTCCCAAAAATATTTTTGGCCTGAAAAATGCATCCTACACCCCTCAAAGTTCAGAAAATGTGTCAGCCCAAAAAAGGCCTTAAAATGCATTTTAGGCCTGCAAAAATGTTGAAAACTTTGGAGGCCCAAAAATAGGATTTACAGGCATCCTAGACCCCTAAAGTCCAGAAAATGTTGGTGGCCCAAAACCTTTCAGAGAGCTCTGAATGCCCCGAAAACATTTGCAGCCTGAAAGGGGCATTAACCCGGACCCTAGACCCCTGAAATTCCCCAAAACATTTTTGACCCAAAATATGCATCAGACACCCCTCAAATGTCAGAAAATGTTGGCAGCCCAAAAAAGGCCTTAAAATGCATCTTAGGCATGGAAAAATGTAGAAAACTTTGGAGGCCCAAGAAAGGGGTTTACAGGCATCCTAGACCCCCTAAAGTCCATAAAACATTGGTGGGGCCCAGAAATGGTGTGAGAGAGCTCTGAATGTCCGAAAAACTTTTGCAGCCTGAAAGGGTCATTAACTCGCTTTCAAGACTCCTGAAATTCCCCAAAACATTTTGGCATGAAAAACGCATCCTACACCCCTGAAAATTCAGAAAATATTGGCAGCCCAAAAAAGGCCTTAAAATGCATCTTAGGCCTGCAAAAAATGTAGAAAACTTTGGAGGCCAAAAAAGGGGTTTACAGGCATCCTAGAACACCTAAAGTCCAGAAAATGTTGTTGGCACAAAAACTGTGTCAGAGACCTCTGAATGTCCCAAAATAATTAGCAGCCTGAAAGGGGCATTAACCCACATCCTAGACCACTGTAATTCCCCAAAACATTTTGGCATGAAACACGCATCCTACACCCCTGAAAATTTAGAACATATTTGCAGCCCATAAATGGCCTTAAAATTCATCTTAGGCCTGCAAAAATGTAGAAAACTTTGGAGGCTTAGATAGGGGGTTTACAGGCATCCAGGACCCCCTAAAGTCCAGAAAATGTTGTTGTCACTAAAACTGTGTCAGAGACCTCTGAATGTCCCAAAACAATTAGCAGCCTGAAAGGGGCATTAACCTGCACCCTAGACCCCTGACATTCCCCAAAACATTTTTGGCCCAAAATATGCATCCTACAACCCTGAAAGTTCAGAAAATGTTGGCAGCCCAAAAAAGGCCTTAAAATGCATCTTAGGCATGGAAAAATGTAGAACTATTTGGAGGCCTAAAAAATGGGTTTAGAGGCATCCTTCACCCCTGGAAGTCCAGAAAATGTTGGTGGCCCAAAAATGGTGTGAGAGAGCTCTGAATGTCACAAAAACATTAGCAGCTTGAAAGGGGCATTAACCTGCATCCTAGACCTCAGAAAATCCCCAAAACTATTTGGCACAAAAAATGCAACCTACACCCGTGAAGATTCAGAAAATATTGGCAGCACAATAAAAGGCCTAGTCCAGAAACTGTTGGTGGCCCAAAACCTGTCAGAGAGCTCTGAATGTCTCGAAAACATTTGCAGCCTGAAAGGGGCATTAAACCGCACCCTAGACCCCTGAAATTCCCCAAAACATTTTTGCCCCAAAATATGCATCCTACAACCCTGAAAGTTCAGAAAATGTTGGCAGCCCAAAAAAGGCCTTAAAATGCATCTAAGGCATGGAAAATGTAGAAATATATCAAGGCCCAAAAAAGGGGTTTACAGGCATCCTAGACCCTCTAAATTTCTGAAAATGTTGGTGGCACAAAAACTGTGTCAGAGAGCTCTGAATGTCCCAAAAACATTAGCAGCCTGAAAGGGGCATTAACCCCCATCCTAGACCACTGAAATTCCCAAAAATATTTTTGGCATGAAAAATGCATCCTAAGCCCCTGAAAGTTCAGGAAATGTTGGCAGCCCAAAAGAAAAAGCCTTAAAATGCATCTTAGGCCTGCAAAAATGTAGCAAACATTGGAGGCCCAAAAAAGGGGTTTACAGGCATCCTAGACGCCCTAAAGTTCAGAAAATGTTGGTGGCCCAAAAACTGTGTCAGAGAGCTCTGAATGTCCCAAAAACATTTGCAGCCTGAAAGGGGCATTAACCTGTATCCTAGACCTCTGAAATTCCCCAAAACATATTGGAATGAAAAATGCATCCTACACCCCTGAAAATTCAGAAAATATTGGCAGCCCAAAAAAGGCCTTAAGATGTATCTTAGGCCTCCAAAAATATAGAAAACTTTGGACGCCAAAAAAGGGGTTTACAGGCATCCTAGAACACCTAAAGTCCAGAAAATGTTGTTGGCACAAAAACTGTGTCAGAGACCTCTGAATGTCCCAAAACAATTAGCAGCCTGAAAGGGGCATTGACCCCCATCATAGACCACTGAAATTCCCAAAAATATTTTTGGCTGAAAAATGCATCCTACACCCCATAAAGTTCAGAAAATTTTGGCAGCCCAAAAAAGGCCTTAAAATGCATCTTACGCCTGGAAAAATGTAGAGAAGTTTGGAGGCCATAAAATGGGGTTTACAGGCATCCTAGACCCTCTAAAGTTCAGAAAATGTTGGTGGCCCAAAAACTGTGTCAGAGAGCTCTGAATGTCCCAAAAACATTTGCAGCCTGAAAGGGGCATTAACCCACATCCTAGACCTCTGAAATTCCCCAAAACATTTTGGCACGAAAAAGGCATCCTTAACCCCTGGAAGTTCAGGAAATGTTGGCAGCCCAAAAAAAGCCTTAAAATGCATCTTATTCCTGCAAAAATGTAAAAAACTTTGGAGGCCAAAAAAGGGGTTTACAGGCATCCTAGAACACCTAAAGTCCAGAAAATGTTGTTGGCACAAAAACTGTATCAGATACCTCTGAATGTCCCAAAACAATTAGCACCCTGAAAGGTGCATTAACCCCCATCCTAGACAACTGAAATTCCCAAAAATATGTTTGTCTGAAAAATGCATCCTACACCCCTCAAAGTTCAGAACATTTTGGCAGCCCAAAAAAGGCCTTAAAATGCATCTTAAGCCTGCAAAAATGTAGAAAACCTTGGGGGCCCAAAAAAGGGGTTTACAGGCATCCTAGACGTACTAATGTCCAGAAAATGTTGGTGGCCCAAAAACTTTGTCAGAGAGCTCTGAATGTCCAGAAAACATTTGCAGCCTGAAAGGGGCATTAACCCACATCCTAGACCACTGAAATACCCCAAAACATTTTGGCATGAAACACGCATCCTACACCCCTGAAAATTCAGAAAATCTTTGCAGCCCAAAAAAGGCCTTAAAATGCATCTTAGGCCTGCAAAAATGTAGAAAACTTTTGAGGCCTAAAAAAGAGGTTTACAGGCATCCTAGACCCCCTAAAGTTCAGAAAATGTTGGCGGCCGAAAAAAACTGTGACAGAGAGCTCTGAATGTCCCAAAAACATGTGCAGCCTGAAAGGGGCATTAAACCGCACCCTAGACCCCTGAAATTCCCCAAAACATTTTTCCCCAAAATATGCATCCTACAACCCTGAAAGTTCAGAAAATGTGGCAGCCCAAAAAGGCCTTAAAATGCATTTTAGACCTACAAAAATGTTGAAAACTTTGGAGGCCCAAAATGGGGTTTACAGGCATCCTAGACTCCTAAAGTACAGAAAATGTGGGTGGCCCAAAAACTGTCGGAGAGCTCTGAATGTCCCGAAAACATTTGCAACCTGAAAGGGGCATTAACCCTCATCCTAGACCACTGAAATTCGCAAAAATATTTCTGGCCTGAAAAATGCATCCTTAGCCCCTGAAAGTTCAGGAAATGTTGGCAGCCCAAAAGAAAAAGGATTAAAATGCATTTTAGGCCTGCAAAAATGTAGAAAACTTTGGATGCCCAAAAAAGGGGTTTACAGGCATCCTAGACCCACTGAAGTTCACAAAATGTTGGCGGCCCAAAAACTGTGTCAGAGAGCTCTGAATGTCCCAAAAACATTTGCAGCCTGAAAGGGGCATTAACCCGCACCTTAGACCCCTGAAATTCCCCAAAACATTTTTGACCCAAAATATGCATCCTACACCCCTGAAAGGTCAGAAAATGTTGGCAGCCCAAATAAGGCCTTAAAATGCATCTTAGGCATGGAAAAATGTAGAAATATATCAAGGCCCAAAAAAGGGGTTTACAGGCATCCTAGACCCTCTAAATTTCTGAAAATGTTGGTGGCACAAAAACTGTGTCAGAGAGCTCTGAATGTCCCAAAAACATTATCAGCCTGAAAGGGGCATTAACCCCCATCCTAGACCACTGAAATTCCCAAAAATATTTTTGGCCTGAAAAATGCATCCTACACCCCTCAAAGTTCAGAAAATGTGTCAGCCCAAAAAAGGCCTTAAAATGCATTTTAGGCCTGCAAAAATGTTGAAAACTTTGGAGGCCCAAAAATAGGATTTACAGGCATCCTGGACCCCTAAAGTCCAGAAAATGTTGGTGGCCCAAAACCTTTCAGAGAGCTCTGAATGCCCCGAAAACATTTGCAGCCTGAAAGGGGCATTAACCCGGACCCTAGACCCCTGAAATTCCCCAAAACATTTTTGACCCAAAATATGCATCAGACACCCCTCAAATGTCAGAAAATGTTGGCAGCCCAAAAAAGGCCTTAAAATGCATCTTAGGCATGGAAAAATGTAGAAAACTTTGGAGGCCCAAGAAAGGGGTTTACAGGCATCCTAGACCCCCTAAAGTCCATAAAACATTGGTGGGGCCCAGAAATGGTGTGAGAGAGCTCTGAATGTCCCAAAAACTTTTGCAGCCTGAAAGGGGCATTAACGAGCTTTCAAGACCCCTGAAATTCCCCAAAACTTTTTGGCATGAAAAACGCATCCTACACCCCTGAAAATTCAGAAAATATTGGCAGCCCAAAAAAGGCCTTAAAATGCATCTTAGGCCTGCAAAAAATGTAGAAAACTTTGGAGGCCAAAAAAGGGGTTTACAGGCATCCTAGACCACCTAAAGTCCAGAAAATGTTGTTGGCACAAAAACTGTGTCAGAGACCTCTGAATGTCCCAAAAAAATTAGTAGCCTGAAAGGGGCATTAATCCCCATCCTAGACCATTGAAATTCCCAAAAATATTTTTGGCATGAAAAATGCATCCTACACCCCTTAAAGTTCAGAAAATGTTGGCAGCCCAAAAAAGGCCTTAAAATGCATCTTAGGCCTGCAAAAAATGTAGAAAACCTTGGAGGCCCAAAAAAGGGGTTTACAGGCATCCTAGACCCCCTAAAGTCCAGAAAATGTTGGTGGCCCAATAACTGTGTCAGAGAGCTCTGAATGTCCCGAAAACATTTGCAGCCTGAAAGGGGCATTAACCTGCATCCTAGACCCCTGAAATTTCCAAAAACATTTTGGCACAAAAAAGGCATCCTTCACCCCTGGAAGTTCAGGAAATGTTGGCAGCCAAAGAAAGCCTTAAAATGCATCTTAGGCATGCAAAAATGTAGAAAACTATGGAAGCCACAAAAAGGGGGTTACAGGCAATCTGGACCCCCTAAAGTCCAGAACATGCTGGTGGCACAAAAACTGTATCAGAGACCTCTGAATGTCCCAAAGAAATTGGCAGCCTGAAAGGGGCATTAACCCTCATCCTAGACCACTGAAATTCGCAAAAATATTTCTGGCCTGAAAAATGCATCCTAAGCCCCTGAAAGTTCAGGAAATGTTGGCAGCCCAAAAGAAAAAGCCTTAAAATGCATTTTAGGCCTGCAAAAATGTAGAAAACTTTGGATGCCCAAAAAAGGGGTTTACAGGCATCCTAGACCCACTGAAGTTCACAAAATGTTGGCGGCCCAAAAACTGTGTCAGAGAGCTGTGAATGTCCCAAAAACATTTGCAGCCTGAAAGGGGCATTAACCCGCACCTTAGACCCCTGAAATTCTCCAAAACATTTTTGACCCAAAATATGCATCCTACACCCCTGAAAGGTCAGAAAATGTTGGCAGCCCAAATAAGGCCTTAAAATGCATCTTAGGCATGGAAAAATGTAGAAATATATCAAGGCCCAAAAAAGGGGTTTACAGGCATCCTAGACCCTCTAAATTTCTGAAAATGTTGGTGGCACAAAAACTGTGTCAGAGAGCTCTGAATGTCCCAAAAACATTATCAGCCTGAAAGGGGCATTAACCCCCATCCTAGACCACTGAAATTCCCAAAAATATTTTTGGCCTGAAAAATGCATCCTACACCCCTCAAAGTTCAGAAAATGTGTCAGCCCAAAAAAGGCCTTAAAATGCATTTTAGGCCTGCAAAAATGTTGAAAACTTTGGAGGCCCAAAAATAGGATTTACAGGCATCCTAGACCCCTAAAGTCCAGAAAATGTTGGTGGCCCAAAACCTTTCAGAGAGCTCTGAATGCCCCGAAAACATTTGCAGCCTCAAAGGGGCATTAACCCGGACCCTAGACCCCTGAAATTCCCCAAAACATTTTTGACACAAAATATGCATCAGACACCCCTCAAATGTCAGAAAATGTTGGCAGCCCAAAAAAGGCCTTAAAATGCATCTTAGGCATGGAAAAATGTAGAAAACTTTGGAGGCCCAAGAAAGGGGTTTACAGGCATCCTAGACCCCCTAAAGTCCATAAAACATTGGTGGGGCCCAGAAATGGTGTGAGAGAGCTCTGAATGTCCGAAAAACTTTTGCAGCCTGAAAGGGTCATTAACTCGCTTTCAAGACTCCTGAAATTCCCCAAAACATTTTGGCATGAAAAACGCATCCTACACCCCTGAAAATTCAGAAAATATTGGCAGCCCAAAAAAGGCCTTAAAATGCATCTTAGGCCTGCAAAAAATGTAGAAAACTTTGGAGGCCAAAAAAGGGGTTTACAGGCATCCTAGAACACCTAAAGTCCAGAAAATGTTGTTGGCACAAAAACTGTGTCAGAGACCTCTGAATGTCCCAAAATAATTAGCAGCCTGAAAGGGGCATTAACCCACATCCTAGACCACTGTAATTCCCCAAAACATTTTGGCATGAAACACGCATCCTACACCCCTGAAAATTTAGAACATATTTGCAGCCCATAAATGGCCTTAAAATTCATCTTAGGCCTGCAAAAATGTAGAAAACTTTGGAGGCTTAGATAGGGGGTTTACAGGCATCCAGGACCCCCTAAAGTCCAGAAAATGTTGTTGTCACTAAAACTGTGTCAGAGACCTCTGAATGTCCCAAAACAATTAGCAGCCTGAAAGGGGCATTAACCTGCACCCTAGACCCCTGACATTCCCCAAAACATTTTTGGCCCAAAATATGCATCCTACAACCCTGAAAGTTCAGAAAATGTTGGCAGCCCAAAAAAGGCCTTAAAATGCATCTTAGGCATGGAAAAATGTAGAACTATTTGGAGGCCTAAAAAATGGGTTTAGAGGCATCCTTCACCCCTGGAAGTCCAGAAAATGTTGGTGGCCCAAAAATGGTGTGAGAGAGCTCTGAATGTCACAAAAACATTAGCAGCTTGAAAGGGGCATTAACCTGCATCCTAGACCTCAGAAAATCCCCAAAACTATTTGGCACAAAAAATGCAACCTACACCCGTGAAGATTCAGAAAATATTGGCAGCACAATAAAAGGCCTAGTCCAGAAACTGTTGGTGGCCCAAAACCTGTCAGAGAGCTCTGAATGTCTCGAAAACATTTGCAGCCTGAAAGGGGCATTAAACCGCACCCTAGACCCCTGAAATTCCCCAAAACATTTTTGCCCCAAAATATGCATCCTACAACCCTGAAAGTTCAGAAAATGTTGGCAGCCCAAAAAAGGCCTTAAAATGCATCTAAGGCATGGAAAATGTAGAAATATATCAAGGCCCAAAAAAGGGGTTTACAGGCATCCTAGACCCTCTAAATTTCTGAAAATGTTGGTGGCACAAAAACTGTGTCAGAGAGCTCTGAATGTCCCAAAAACATTAGCAGCCTGAAAGGGGCATTAACCCCCATCCTAGACCACTGAAATTCCCAAAAATATTTTTGGCATGAAAAATGCATCCTAAGCCCCTGAAAGTTCAGGAAATGTTGGCAGCCCAAAAGAAAAAGCCTTAAAATGCATCTTAGGCCTGCAAAAATGTAGCAAACATTGGAGGCCCAAAAAAGGGGTTTACAGGCATCCTAGACGCCCTAAAGTTCAGAAAATGTTGGTGGCCCAAAAACTGTGTCAGAGAGCTCTGGATGTCCCAAAAACATTTGCAGCCTGAAAGGGGCATTAACCTGTATCCTAGACCTCTGAAATTCCCCAAAACATATTGGAATGAAAAATGCATCCTACACCCCTGAAAATTCAGAAAATATTGGCAGCCCAAAAAAGGCCTTAAGATGTATCTTAGGCCTCCAAAAATATAGAAAACTTTGGACGCCAAAAAAGGGGTTTACAGGCATCCTAGAACACCTAAAGTCCAGAAAATGTTGTTGGCACAAAAACTGTGTCAGAGACCTCTGAATGTCCCAAAACAATTAGCAGCCTGAAAGGGGCATTGACCCCCATCATAGACCACTGAAATTCCCAAAAATATTTTTGGCTGAAAAATGCATCCTACACCCCATAAAGTTCAGAAAATTTTGGCAGCCCAAAAAAGGCCTTAAAATGCATCTTACGCCTGGAAAAATGTAGAGAAGTTTGGAGGCCATAAAATGGGGTTTACAGGCATCCTAGACCCTCTAAAGTTCAGAAAATGTTGGTGGCCCAAAAACTGTGTCAGAGAGCTCTGAATGTCCCAAAAACATTTGCAGCCTGAAAGGGGCATTAACCCACATCCTAGACCTCTGAAATTCCCCAAAACATTTTGGCACGAAAAAGGCATCCTTAACCCCTGGAAGTTCAGGAAATGTTGGCAGCCCAAAAAAAGCCTTAAAATGCATCTTATTCCTGCAAAAATGTAAAAAACTTTGGAGGCCAAAAAAGGGGTTTACAGGCATCCTAGAACACCTAAAGTCCAGAAAATGTTGTTGGCACAAAAACTGTATCAGATACCTCTGAATGTCCCAAAACAATTAGCACCCTGAAAGGTGCATTAACCCCCATCCTAGACAACTGAAATTCCCAAAAATATGTTTGTCTGAAAAATGCATCCTACACCCCTCAAAGTTCAGAACATTTTGGCAGCCCAAAAAAGGCCTTAAAATGCATCTTAAGCCTGCAAAAATGTAGAAAACCTTGGGGGCCCAAAAAAGGGGTTTACAGGCATCCTAGACGTACTAATGTCCAGAAAATGTTGGTGGCCCAAAAACTTTGTCAGAGAGCTCTGAATGTCCAGAAAACATTTGCAGCCTGAAAGGGGCATTAACCCACATCCTAGACCACTGAAATACCCCAAAACATTTTGGCATGAAACACGCATCCTACACCCCTGAAAATTCAGAAAATCTTTGCAGCCCAAAAAAGGCCTTAAAATGCATCTTAGGCCTGCAAAAATGTAGAAAACTTTTGAGGCCTAAAAAAGAGGTTTACAGGCATCCTAGACCCCCTAAAGTTCAGAAAATATTGGCGGCCGAAAAAAACTGTGACAGAGAGCTCTGAATGTCCCAAAAACATGTGCAGCCTGAAAGGGGCATTAAACCGCACCCTAGACCCCTGAAATTCCCCAAAACATTTTTCCCCAAAATATGCATCCTACACCCCTGAAAGGTCAGAAAATGTTGGCAGCCCAAAAAAGGCCTTAAAATGCATCCTAGGCATGGAAAAATGTAGAAATATATCAAGGCCCAAAAAAGGGGTTTACAGGCATCCTAGACCCTCTAAATTTCTGAAAATGTTGGTGGCACAAAAACTGTGTCAGAGAGCTCTGAATGTCCCAAAAACATTAGCAGCCTGAAAGGAGCATTAACCCCCATCCTAGACCACTGAAATTCCCAAAAATATTTTTGGCATGAAAAATTTTTCTACACCCCTCAAAGTTCAGAAAATGTGTCAGCCCAAAATAGGCCTTAAAATGCATTTTAGGCCTGCAAAAATGTTGAAAACTTTGGAGGCCCAAAAATGGGGTTTACAGGCATCCTAGACCCCTAAAGTCCAGAAAATGTTGGTGGCACAAAAAATGTGTAAGAGAGCTCTGAATGTCCCAAAAACATTAGCACCCTGAAAGGGGCATTAACCCCCATCCTAGACCCCTGAAATTTCCAAAAACATTTTGGCACAAAAAAGGCATCCTTCACCCCTGGAAGTTCAGGAAATGTTGGCAGCCAAAAAAAAGCCTTAAAATGCATCTTAGGCATGCAAAAATGTAGAAAACTATGGAAGCCCCAAAAAGGGGGTTACAGGCAATCTGGACCCCCTAAAGTCCAGAACATGCTGGTGGCACAAAAACTGTATCAGAGACCTCTGAATGTCCCAAAGAAATTAGCAGCCTGAAAGGGGCATTAACCCTCATCCTAGACCACTGAAATTCGCAAAAATATTTCTGGCCTGAAAAATGCATCCTAAGCCCCTGAAAGTTCAGGAAATGTTGGCAGCCCAAAAGAAAAAGCCTTAAAATGCATTTTAGGCCTGCACAAATGTAGAAAACATTGGATGCCCAAAAAAGGGGTTTACAGGCATCCTAGACCCACTGAAGTTCACAAAATGTTGGCGGCCCAAAAACTGTGTCAGAGAGCTCTGAATGTCCCAAAAACATTTGCAGCCTGAAAGGGGCATTAACCCGCACCTTAGACCCCTGAAATTCCCCAAAACATTTTTGACCCAAAATATGCATCCTACACCCCTGAAAGGTCAGAAAATGTTGGCAGCCCAAATAAGGCCTTAAAATGCATCTTAGGCATGGAAAAATGTAGAAATATATCAAGGCCCAAAAAATGGGTTTACAGGCATCCTAGACCCTCTAAATTTCTGAAAATGTTGGTGGCACAAAAACTGTATCAGAGAGCTCTGAATGTCCCAAAAACATTATCAGCCTGAAAGGGGCATTAACCCCCATCCTAGAGCACTGAAATTCCCAAAAATATTTTTGGCATGAAAAATGCATCCTACACCCCTCAAAGTTCAGAAAATGTGTCAGCCCAAAAAAGGCCTTAAAATGCATTTTAGGCCTGCAAAAATGTTGAAAACTTTGGAGGCCCAAAAATGGGATTTACAGGCATCCTAGACCCCTAAAGTCCAGAAAATGTTGGTGGCCCAAAACCTTTCAGAGAGCTCTGAATGCCCCGAAAACATTTGCAGCCTGAAAGGGGCATTAACCCGGACCCTAGACCCCTGAAATTCCCCAAAACATTTTTGACCCAAAATATGCATCAGACACCCCTCAAATGTCAGAAAATGTTGGCAGCCCAAAAAAGGCCTTAAAATGCATCTTAGGCATGGAAAAATGTAGAAAACTTTGGAGGCCCAAGAAAGGGGTTTACAGGCATCTTAGACCCCCTAAAGTCCAGAAAACATTGGTGGGGCCCAGAAATGGTGTGAGAGAGCTCTGAATGTCCGAAAAACTTTTGCAGCCTGAAAGGGTCATTAACTCGCTTTCAAGACCCCTGAAATTCCCCAAAACTTTTTGGCATGAAAAACGCATCCTACACCCCTGAAAATTCAGAAAATATTGGCAGCCCAAAAAAGGGCTTAAAATGCATCTTAGGCCTGCAAAAAATGTAGAAAACTTTGGAGGCCAAAAAAGGGGTTTACAGGCATCCTAGACCACCTAAAATCCAGAAAATGTTGTTGGCAAAAAACTGTGTCAGAGACCTCTGAATGTCCCAAAAAAATTAGCAGCCTGAAAGGGGCATTAATCCCCATCCTAGACCATTGAAATTCACAAAAATATTTTTGGCATGAAAAATGCATCCTACACCCCTTAAAGTTCAGAAAATGTTGGCAGCCCAAAAATGCCTTAAAATGCATCTTAGGCCTGCAAAAAATGTAGAAAACCTTGGAGGCCCAAAAAAGGGGTTTACAGGCATCCTAGACCCCCTAAAGTCCAGAAAATGTTCGTGGCCCAATAACTGTGTCAGAGAGCTCTGAATGTCCCGAAAACATTTGCAGCCTGAAAGGGGCATTAACCTGCATCCTAGACCCCTGAAATTTCCAAAAACATTTTGGCACAAAAAAGGCATCCTTCACCCCTGGAAGTTCAGGAAATGTTGGCAGCCAAAATAAAGCCTTAAAATGCATCTTAGGCATGCAAAAATGTAGAAAACTATGGAAGCCTCAAAAAGGGGGTTACAGGCAATCTGGACCCCCTAAAGTCCAGAAAATGCTGGTGGCACAAAAACTGTATCAGAGACCTCTGAATGTCCCAAAGAAATTAGCAGCCTGAAAGGGGCATTAACCCTCATCCTAGACCACTGAAATTCCCAAAAATATTTTTGGCTGAAAAATGTATCCTACACCCCATAAAGTTCAGAAAATTTTGGCAGCCAAAAAAAGGCCTTAAAATGTAGGCCTGGAAAAATGTAGAGAACTTTGGAAGCCGAAAAATGGGTTTTACAGGCATCCTAGACCCCCTAAAGTTCAGAAAATGTTGGTGGCCCAAAAACTGTGTCAGAGAGCTCTGAATGTCCCAAAAACATTTGCAGCCTGAAAGGGGCATTAACCCCCATCCTAGAACACTGAAATTCCCAAAAATATTTTTGGATGAAAAATGCATCCTACACCCCATAAAGTTCAGAAAATTGTGGCAGCCCAAAAAAGGCCTTAAGATGCATCTTAGGCCTGGAAACATGTAAAAAACGTTGGAGGCTGAAAAATGGGGTTGACAGGTATCCTAGACCCCCTAAAGTTCAGAAAATGTTGGTGGCCCAAAAACTGTGTCAGAGAGCTCTGAATGTCCCAAAAACATTTGCAGCCTGAAAGGGGCATTAACCCGAATCCTAGACCTCTGATATCCCCAAAAACATTTTGGCACGAAAAAGGCATCCTTAACCCCTGGAAGTTCAGGAAATGTTGGCAGCCCAAAAAAGGCCTTAAATTGTATCTTAGGCCTGCAAAAATGTAGAAAACTTTGGAGGCCAAAAAAGGGGTTTACAGGCATCCTAGAACACCTAAAGTCCAGAAAATGTTGTTGGTACAAAAACTGTGTCAGAGACCTCTGAATGTCCCAAAACAATTAGCAGCCTGAAAGGGGCATTGACCCCCCATCCTAGACCACTGAAATTCCCAAAAATATTTTGGCTGAAAAATGCATCCTACACCCCTTAAAGTTCAGGAAATGTTGGCAGCCCAAAAAAAGCCTTAAAATGCATCTTACGCCTGGACAAATGTAAAGAACTTTGGAGGCCGAAAAATGGGTTTTACAGGCATCCTAGACCCCCTAAAGTTCAGAAAATGTTGGTGGTCCAAAAACTGTGTCGGAGAGCTCTGAATGTCCCAAAAACATTTGCAGCCTGAAAGGGGCATTAACCGGCATGCTAGAGCTCTGAAATTCCCCAGAACATTTTGGCACGAAAAAGGCATCCTTAACCCCTGGAAGTTCAGGAAATGTTGGCAGCCCAAAAAAAGCCTTAAAATGCATCTTAGGCCTGCAAAAATGTAGAAAACTTTGGTGGCCAAAAAGGGGTTTACAGGCATCCTAGAACACCTAAAGTCCAGAAAATGTTGTTGGCACAAAAACTGTGTCAGAGACCTCTGAATGTCCCAAAACAATTAGCAGCCTGAAAGGGGCATTAACCCCCATCCTAGACCACTGAAATTCCCAAAAATATTTTTGGCTGAAAAATGTATCCTACACCCCATAAAGTTCAGAAAATTTTGGCAGCCCAAAAAAGGCCTTTAAATGTAGGCCTGGAAAAATGTAGAGAACTTTGGAAGCCGGAAAATGGGGTTTACAGGCATCCTAGACCCCCTAAAGTTCAGAAAATGTTGGTGGCCCAAAAACTGTGTCAGAGAGCTCTGAATGTCCCAAAAACATTTGCAGCCTGAAAGGGGCATTAACCCCCATCCTAGAACACTGAAATTCCCAAAAATATTTTTGGATGAAAAATGCATCCTACACCCCATAAAGTTCAGGAAATTGTGGCAGCCCAAAAAAGGCCTTTAAAAGCATCTTAGGCCTGGAAACATGTAAAAAACGTTGGAGGCCGAAAAATGGGGTTGACAGGCATCCTAGACCCCCTAAAGTTCAGAAAATGTTGGTGGCCCAAAAACTGTGTCAGAGAGCTCTGAATGTCCCAAAAACATTTGCAGCCTGAAAGGGGCATTAACCCGAATCCTAGACCTCTGAAATCCCCAAAAACATTTTGGCACGAAAAAGGCATCCTTAACCCCTGGAAGTTCAGGAAATGTTGGCAGCCCAAAAAAAAGCCTTAAAATGAATCTTATGCCTGCAAAAATGTAGAAAATTTTGGAGGCCCAAAAAAGGGGTTTACAGACATCCTAGACCACCTAAAGTCCAGAAAATGTTGTTTCCACAAAAACTGTCTCAGAGACCTCTGAATGTCCCAAAGAAATTAGCAGTGTGAAAGGGGCATTAACCCTCATCCTAGACCACTGAAATTCGCGAAAAAATATTTTTAGCATGAAAAATGCATCCTACACCCCTTAAAGTTCAGGAAATGTTGGCAGCCCAAAAAAAGCCTTAAAATACATCTTAGGCCTGCAAAAATGTAGAAAACTTTGGAGGCCCAAAAAAGGGGGTTGCATGCATCCTAGACCCCCTAAAGTCCAGAAACTGTTGGTAGGCCAAAAACTGTCAGAGAGCTCTGAATGTCCCGAAAACATTTGCAGCCTGAAAGGGGCATTAACCCGCATCCTAGACCACTGAAATCCCCCAAAACATTTTGGCATGAAAAACGCATCCTACACCCCTTAAAGTTCAGAAAATATTGGCAGCCCAAAAAAGGCCTTAAAATGCATCTTAGGCCTGCAAAAATGTAGAAAACATTGGAGGCTTAAAAAAGGGGTTTACAGGCATCCTAGACCCCCTAAAGTCCAGAGACTGTTGGTAGGCCAAAAACTGTCAGAGAGCTCTGAATGTCCCGAAAACATTTGCAGCCTGAAAGGGGCATTAACCCACACCCTAGACCACTGAAATTCCCCAAAACATTTTTGGCCCAGAATATGCATCCTACAACCCTGAAATTTCAAAAAATGTTGGCAGCCCAAAAAAGGCCTTAAAATGCATCTTAGGCATGGAAAAATGTAGAAAACTTTGGAGGCCCAAAAAAGGGGTTTACAGGAATCCTAGACCCACTAAAGTTCAGAAAATGTTGGCGGCCCAAAAACTGTGTCAGAGAGCTCTGAATGTCCCAAAAACATTTGCAGCCTGAAAGGGGCATTAACCGGCATCCTAGACCTCTGAAATTCCCCAAAACATTTTGGCACGAAAAATGCATCCTACACCCCTGAAAATTCAGAAAATATTGGCAGCCCAAAAAAGGCCTTAAAATGTATCTTAGGCCTGCAAAAATGTAGGAAACTTTGGAGGCCAAAAAAGGGGTTTACAGGCATCCTAGAACACCTAAAGTCCAGAAAATGTTGTTGGTACAAAAACCGTGTCAGAGACCTCTGAATGTCCCAAAACAATTAGCAGCCTGAAAGGGGCATTGACCCCCATCCTAGACCACTGAAATTCCCAAAAATATTTTGGCTGAAAAATGCATCCTACACCCCATAAAGTTCAGGAAATTTTGGCAGCCCAAAAAAGGCCTTAAAATGCATCTTAGGCCTGGAAAAATGTAAAGAACTTTGGAGGCCGAAAAATGGGTTTTACATGCATCCTAGACCCCGTAAAGTTCAGAAAATGTTGGTGGCCCAAAAACTGTGTCAGAGAGCTCTGAATGTCCCAAAAACATTTGCAGCCTGAAAGGGGCATTAACCGGCATCCTAGACCTCTGAAATTCCCCAAAACATTTTGGCACGAAAAAGGAATCCTTAACCCCTGGAAGTTCAGGAAATGTTGGCAGCCCAAAAAAAGCCTTAAAATGCATCTTAGGCCTGCAAAAATGTAGAAAACTTTGGAGGCCAAAAAAGGGGTTTACAGGCATCCTAGAACACCTAAAGTCCAGAAAATGTTGTTGGCACAAAAACTGTGTCAGAGACCTCTGAATGTCCCAAAACAATTAGCAGCCTGAAAGGGGCATTGACCCCCATCCTAGACCACTGAAATTCCCAAAAATATTTTGGCTGAAAAATGCATCCTACACCCCATAAAGTTCAGTAAATTTTGGCAGCCCAAAAAAGGCCTTAAAATGCATCTTAGGCCTGGAAAAATGTAGAGAACTTTGGAGGCCGAAAAATGGGGTTTACAGGCATCCTAGACCTACTAAAGTCCAGAAAACATTTGCAGCCTGAAAGGGGCATTAACCCACATCCTAGACCACTGTAATTCCCCAAAACATTTTGGCATGAAACACGCATCCTACACCCCTGAAAATTTAGAACATATTTGCAGCCCAAAAAAGGCCTTAAAATTCATCTTAGGCCTGCAAAAATGTAGAAAACTTTGGAGGCTTAAATAGGGGGTTTACAGGCATCCAGGACCCCCTAAAGTCCAGAAAATGTTGTTGTCACAAAAACTGTGTCAGAGACCTCTAAATGTCCCAAAACAATTAGCAGCCTGAAAGGGGCATTAACCTGCACCCTAGACCCCTGACATTCCCCAAAACATTTTTGGCCCAAAATATGCATCCTACAACCCTGAAAGTTCAGAAAATGTTGGCAGCCCAAAAAAGGCCTTAAAATGCATCTTAGGCATGGAAAAATGTAGAACTATTTGGAGGCCTAAAAAATGGGTTTAGAGGCATCCTTCACCCCTGGAAGTCCAGAAAATGTTGGTGGCCCAAAAATGGTGTGAGAGAGCTCTGAATGTCCCAAAAACATTAGCAGCCTGAAAGGAGCATTAACCCCCATCCTAGACCACTGAAATTCCCAAAAATATTTTTGGCATGAAAAATTCTTCCTACACCCCTCAAAGTTCAGAAAATGTGTCAGCCCAAAATAGGCCTTAAAATGCATTTTAGGCCTGCAAAAATGTTGAAAACTTTGGAGGCCCAAAAATGGGGTTTACAGGCATCCTAGACCCCTAAAGTCCAGAAAATGTTGGTGGCACAAAAACTGTGTAAGAGAGCTCTGAATGTCCCAAAAACATTAGCACCCTGAAAGGGG
The DNA here is from genome assembly GCF_040938575.1 of Ambystoma mexicanum. NCBI lineage: Eukaryota > Metazoa > Chordata > Amphibia > Caudata > Ambystomatidae > Ambystoma > Ambystoma mexicanum. The sequence goes on from NC_090934.1 coordinate 1,319,351,533, forward strand.
CATTAACCCCCATCCTAGACCCCTGAAATTTCCAAAAACATTTTGGCACAAAAAAGGCATCCTTCACCCCTGGAAGTTCAGGAAATGTTGGCAGCCAAAAAAAAGCCTTAAAATACATCTTAGGCATGCAAAAATGTAGAAAACTATGGAAGCCCCAAAAAGGGGGTTACAGGCAATCTGGACCCCCTAAAGTCCAGAACATGCTGGTGGCACAAAAACTGTATCAGAGACCTCTGAATGTCCCAAAGAAATTAGCAGCCTGAAAGGGGCATTAACCCTCATCCTAGACCACTGAAATTCGCAAAAATATTTCTGGCCTGAAAAATGCATCCTAAGCCCCTGAAAGTTCAGGAAATGTTGGCAGCCCAAAAGAAAAAGCCTTAAAATGCATTTTAGGCCTGCACAAATGTAGAAAACTTTGGATGCCCAAAAAAGGGGTTTACAGGCATCCTAGACCCACTGAAGTTCACAAAATGTTGGCGGCCCAAAAACTGTGTCAGAGAGCTCTGAATGTCCCAAAAACATTTGCAGCCTGAAAGGGGCATTAACCCGCACCTTAGACCCCTGAAATTCCCCAAAACATTTTTGACCCAAAATATGCATCCTACACCCCTGAAAGGTCAGAAAATGTTGGCAGCCCAAATAAGGCCTTAAAATGCATCTTAGGCATGGAAAAATGTAGAAATATATCAAGGCCCAAAAAATGGGTTTACAGGCATCCTAGACCCTCTAAATTTCTGAAAATGTTGGTGGCACAAAAACTGTATCAGAGAGCTCTGAATGTCCCAAAAACATTATCAGCCTGAAAGGGGCATTAACCCCCATCCTAGACCACTGAAATTCCCAAAAATATTTTTGGCATGAAAAATGCATCCTACACCCCTCAAAGTTCAGAAAATGTGTCAGCCCAAAAAAGGCCTTAAAATGCATTTTAGGCCTGCAAAAATGTTGAAAACTTTGGAGGCCCAAAAATGGGATTTACAGGCATCCTAGACCCCTAAAGTCCAGAAAATGTTGGTGGCCCAAAACCTTTCAGAGAGCTCTGAATGCCCCGAAAACATTTGCAGCCTGAAAGGGGCATTAACCCGGACCCTAGACCCCTGAAATTCCCCAAAACATTTTTGACCCAAAATATGCATCAGACACCCCTCAAATGTCAGAAAATGTTGGCAGCCCAAAAAAGGCCTTAAAATGCATCTTAGGCATGGAAAAATGTAGAAAACTTTGGAGGCCCAAGAAAGGGGTTTACAGGCATCCTAGACCCCCTAAAGTCCATAAAACATTGGTGGGGCCCAGAAATGGTGTGAGAGAGCTCTGAATGTCCGAAAAACTTTTGCAGCCTGAAAGGGTCATTAACTCGCTTTCAAGACCCCTGAAATTCCCCAAAACTTTTTGGCATGAAAAACGCATCCTACACCCCTGAAAATTCAGAAAATATTGGCAGCCCAAAAAAGGCCTTAAAATGCATCTTAGGCCTGCAAAAAATGTAGAAAACTTTGGAGGCCAAAAAAGGGGTTTACAGGCATCCTAGACCACCTAAAATCCAGAAAATGTTGTTGGCAAAAAACTGTGTCAGAGACCTCTGAATGTCCCAAAAAAATTAGCAGCCTGAAAGGGGCATTAATCCCCATCCTAGACCATTGAAATTCACAAAAATATTTTTGGCATGAAAAATGCATCCTACACCCCTTAAAGTTCAGAAAATGTTGGCAGCCCAAAAAGGCCTTAAAATGCATCTTAGGCCTGCAAAAAATGTAGAAAACCTTGGAGGCCCAAAAAAGGGGTTTACAGGCATCCTAGACCCCCTAAAGTCCAGGAAATGTTGGTGGCCCAATAACTGTGTCAGAGAGCTCTGAATGTCCCGAAAACATTTGCAGCCTGAAAGGGGCATTAACCTGCATCCTAGACCCCTGAAATTTCCAAAAACATTTTGGCACAAAAAAGGCATCCTTCACCCCTGGAAGTTCAGGAAATGTTGGCAGCCAAAATAAAGCCTTAAAATGCATCTTAGGCATGCAAAAATGTAGAAAACTATGGAAGCCTCAAAAAGGGGGTTACAGGCAATCTGGACCCCCTAAAGTCCAGAAAATGCTGGTGGCACAAAAACTGTATCAGAGACCTCTGAATGTCCCAAAGAAATTAGCAGCCTGAAAGGGGCATTAACCCTCATCCTAGACCACTGAAATTCCCAAAAATATTTTTGGCTGAAAAATGTATCCTACACCCCATAAAGTTCAGAAAATTTTGGCAGCCAAAAAAAGGCCTTAAAATGTAGGCCTGGAAAAATGTAGAGAACTTTGGAAGCCGAAAAATGGGTTTTACAGGCATCCTAGACCCCCTAAAGTTCAGAAAATGTTGGTGGCCCAAAAACTGTGTCAGAGAGCTCTGAATGTCCCAAAAACATTTGCAGCCTGAAAGGGGCATTAACCCCCATCCTAGAACACTGAAATTCCCAAAAATATTTTTGGATGAAAAATGCATCCTACACCCCATAAAGTTCAGAAAATTGTGGCAGCCCAAAAAAGGCCTTAAGATGCATCTTAGGCCTGGAAACATGTAAAAAACGTTGGAGGCTGAAAAATGGGGTTGACAGGTATCCTAGACCCCCTAAAGTTCAGAAAATGTTGGTGGCCCAAAAACTGTGTCAGAGAGCTCTGAATGTCCCAAAAACATTTGCAGCCTGAAAGGGGCATTAACCCGAATCCTAGACATCTGATATCCCCAAAAACATTTTGGCACGAAAAAGGCATCCTTAACCCCTGGAAGTTCAGGAAATGTTGGCAGCCCAAAAAAGGCCTTAAATTGTATCTTAGGCCTGCAAAAATGTAGAAAACTTTGGAGGCCAAAAAAGGGGTTTACAGGCATCCTAGAACACCTAAAGTCCAGAAAATGTTGTTGGTACAAAAACTGTGTCAGAGACCTCTGAATGTCCCAAAACAATTAGCAGCCTGAAAGGGGCATTGACCCCCCATCCTAGACCACTGAAATTCCCAAAAATATTTTGGCTGAAAAATGCATCCTACACCCCTTAAAGTTCAGGAAATGTTGGCAGCCCAAAAAAAGCCTTAAAATGCATCTTACGCCTGGAAAAATGTAAAGAACTTTGGAGGCCGAAAAATGGGTTTTACAGGCATCCTAGACCCCCTAAAGTTCAGAAAATGTTGGTGGCCCAAAAACTGTGTCGGAGAGCTCTGAATGTCCCAAAAACATTTGCAGCCTGCAAGGGGCATTAACCGGCATGCTAGAGCTCTGAAATTCCCCAGAACATTTTGGCACGAAAAAGGCATCCTTAACCCCTGGAAGTTCAGGAAATGTTGGCAGCCCAAAAAAAGCCTTAAAATGCATCTTAGGCCTGCAAAAATGTAGAAAACTTTGGTGGCCAAAAAGGGGTTTACAGGCATCCTAGAACACCTAAAGTCCAGAAAATGTTGTTGGCACAAAAACTGTGTCAGAGACCTCTGAATGTCCCAAAACAATTAGCAGCCTGAAAGGGGCATTAACCCCCATCCTAGACCACTGAAATTCCCAAAAATATTTTTGGCTGAAAAATGTATCCTACACCCCATAAAGTTCAGAAAATTTTGGCAGCCCAAAAAAGGCCTTAAAATGTAGGCCTGGAAAAATGTAGAGAACTTTGGAAGCCGGAAAATGGGGTTTACAGGCATCCTAGACCCCCTAAAGTTCAGAAAATGTTGGTGGCCCAAAAACTGTGTCAGAGAGCTCTGAATGTCCCAAAAACATTTGCAGCCTGAAAGGGGCATTAACCCGCATCCTAGACCTCTGAAATTCCCAAAAACATTTTGGCACGAAAAAGGCATCCTTAACCCCTGGAAGTTCAGGAAATGTTGGCAGCCCAAAAAAAGCCTTAAAATGCATTTTATGCCTGCAAAAATGTAGAAAAGTTTGGAGGCCAGAAAAAGGGGTTTACAGGCATGCTAGAACACCTAAAGTCCAGAAAATGTTGTTGGCACAAAAACTGTGTCAGAGACCTCTGAATGTCCCAAAGAAATTAGCAGCCTGAAAGGGGCATTAACCCTCATCCTAGACCACTGAAATTCGCGAAAAAATATTTTTGGCATGAAAAATGCATCCTACACCCCTTAAAGTTCAGGAAATGTTGGCAGCCCAAAAAAAGCCTTAAAATGCATCTTAGGCCTGCAAAAATGAAAAAATGTTGGAGGCCGAAAAATTGGGTTTACATGCATCCTAGACCCCCTAAAGTTCAGAAAATGTTGGTGGCCCAAAAACTGTGTCAGAGAGCTCTGAATGTCCCAAAAACATTTGCAGCCTGAAAGGGGCATTAACCCGCATCCTAGACCTCTGAAATCCCCAAAAACATTTTGGCACGAAAAAGGCATCCTTAACCCCTGGAAGTTCAGGAAATGTTGACAGCCCAAAAAAAATCCTTAAAATGAATCTTATGCCTGCAAAAATGTAGGAAATTTTGGAGGCCCAAAAAAGGGGTTTACAGACATCCTAGACCCCCTAAAGTCCAGAAAATGTTGTTTCCACAAAAACTGTGTCAGAGATCTCTGAATATCCCAAAAACATTTGCAGCCTCAAAGGGGCATTAACCCGCATCCTAGACCACTGAAATCCCCAAAACATTTTGGCATGAAAAACGCATCCTATACCCCTGAAAATTCAAAAAATATTGGCAGCCCAAAAAAGGCCTTAAAATACATCTTAGGCCTGCAAAAATGTAGAAAACATTGGAGGCTTAAAAAAGGGGTTTACAGGCATCCTAGACCCCCTAAAGTCCAGAAACTGTTGGTAGGCCAAAAATTGTCAGAGAGTTCTGAATGTCCCGAAAACATTTGCAGCCTGAAAGGGGCATTAACCCACACCCTAGACCCCTGAAATTCCCCAAAACATTTTTGGCCCAGAATATGCATCCTACAACCCTGAAATTTCAAAAAATGTTGGCAGCCCAAAAAAGGCCTTAAAATGCATCGTAGGCATGGAAAAATGTAGAAATATTTGGAGGCCCAGAAAAGGGGTTTACAGGCATCCTAGACCACATAAAGTCCAGAAAATGTTGTTGGCCCAAAAATGTTGTGAGAGAGCTCTGAATGTCCCAAAAACATTTGTAGCCTGAAAGGGGCATTAACCGGCATCCTAGACTTCTGAAATTCCCCAAAACATTTTGGCACGAAAAATGCATCCTACACCCCTGAAAATTCAGAAAATATTGGCAGCCCAAAAAAGGCCTTAAAATGTATCTTAGGCCTGCAAAAATGTAGAAAACTTTGGAGGCCTAAAAAGGGGTTTACAGGCATCCTAGAACACCTAAAGTCCAGAAAATGTTGTTGGTACAAAAACCGTGTCAGAGACCTCTGAATGTCCCAAAACAATTAGCAGCCTGAAAGGGGCATTGACCCCCATCCTAGACCACTGAAATTCCCAAAAATATTTTGGCTGAAAAATGCATCCTACACCCCATAAAGTTCAGGAAATTTTGGCAGCCCAAAAAAGGCCTTAAAATGCATCTTAGGCCTGGAAAAATGTAAAGAACTTTGGAGGCCGAAAAATGGGTTTTACAGGCATCCTAGACCCCCTAAAGTTCAGAAAATGTTGGTAGCCCAAAAACTGTGTCAGAGAGCTCTGAATGTCCCAAAAACATTTGCAGCCTGAAAGGGGCATTAACCGGCATCCTAGACCTCTGAAATTCCCCAAAACATTTTGGCACGAAAAAGGCATCCTTAACCCCTGGAAGTTCAGGAAATGTTGGCAGCCCAAAAAAAGCCTTAAAATGCATCTTAGGCCTGCAAAAATGTAGAAAACTTTGGAGGCCAAAAAAGGGGTTTACAGGCATCCTAGAACACCTAAAGTCCAGAAAATGTTGTTGGCACAAAAACTGTGTCAGAGACCTCTGAATGTCCCAAAACAATTAGCAGCCTGAAAGGGGCATTAACCCCCATCCTAGACCACTGAAATTCCCAAAAATATTTTTGGCTGAAAAATGCATCCTACACCCCATAAAGTTCAGAAAATTTTGGCAGCCCAAAAAAGTCCTTAAAATGCATCTTAGGCCTGGAAAAATGTAGAGAACTTTGGAGGCCGAAAAATGGGGTTTACAGGCATCCTAGACCCCCTAAAGTTCAGAAAATGTTGGTGGCCCAAAAACTGTCAGAGAGCTCTCAATGTCCCAAAAACATTTGCAGCCTGAAAGGGGCATTAACCTGTATCATATACCTCTGAAATTCCGCAAAACATTTTGGAACGAAAAATGCATCCTACACCCCTGAAAATTCAGAAAATATTGACAGCCCAAAAAAGGCCTTAAAATGTATCTTAGGCCTGCAAAAATGTAGAAAACTTTGGAGGCCAAAAAAGGGGTTTACAGGCATCCTAGAACACCTAAAGTCCAGAAAATGCTGTTGGCACAAAAACTGTGTCAGAGACCTCTGAATGTCCCAAAACAATTAGCAGCCTGAAAGGTGCATTAACCCCCATCCTACACCACTGAAATTTCAAAAAATATTTTTGGCTGAAAAATGCTTTCTACACCCCTCAAAGTTCAGAAAATTTGGCAGCCCAAAAAGGCCTTAAAATGCATTTTAGACCTACAAAAATGTTGAAAACTTTGGAGGCCCAAAAATAGGCTTTACACGCATCCTAGACCCCTAAAGTCCACAAAATGTTGGTGGCACAAAAACTGTGACAGAGATCTCTGAATGTCCCAAAAACATTAGCACCCTGAAAGGGGCATTAACCCCCATCCTAGACAACTGAAATTCCCAAAAATAATTTTGGCATGAAAAATGCATCCTATAGCCCTCAAAGTTCAGAAAATGTGGCAGCCCAAAAAGGCCTTAAAATGCATTTTAGACCTACAAAAATATTGAAAACATTGGAGGCCCAAAAATGGGGTTTGCAGGCATCCTAGACCCCTAAAGTCCAGAAAATGGTGGCCCAAAAACTGTCAGAGAGCTCTGAATGTCCCGAAAACATTTGCAACCTGAAAGGGGCATTAACCCGCACCCTAGACCCCTGAAATTCCCCAAAACATTTTTGACCCAAAATATGCATCCTACACCCCTGAAAGGTCAGAAAATGTTGGCAGCCCAAAAAAGGCCTTAAAATGCATCTTAGGCATGGAAAAATGTAGAAATATATCAAGGCCCAAAAAAGGGGTTTACAGGCATCCTAGACCCTCTAAATTTTTGAAAATGTTGGTGGCACAAAAACTGTGTCAGAGAGCTCTGAATGTCCCAAAAACATTAGCAGCCTGAAAGGAGCATTAACCCCCATCCTAGACCACTGAAATTTCCAAAAATATTTTTGACATGAAAAATTCTTCCTACACCCCTCAAAGTTCAGAAAATGTGTCAGCCCAAAATAGGCCTTAAAATGCATTTTAGGCCTGCAAAAATGTTGAAAACTTTGGAGGCCCAAAAATGGCGTTTACAGGCATCCTAGACCCCTAAAGTCCAGAAAATGTTGGTGGCACAAAAACTGTGTAAGAGAGCTCTGAATGTCCCAAAAACATTAGCACCCTGAAAGGGGCATTAACCCCCATCCTAGACCACTGAAATTCCCAAAAATAATTTTGGCATGAAAAATGCATCCTACAGCCTTCAAAGTTCAGAAAATGTGGCAGCCCAAAAAGGCCTTAAAATGCATTATAGACCTACAAAAATGTTGAAAACTTTGCAGGCCCAAAAATGGGGTTTACAGGCATCCTAGACCCCTAAAGTCCAGAAAATGTTGGTGGCCCAAAAACTGTCAGAGAGCTCTGAATGTCCCGAAAATTTTTGCAACCTGAAAGGGGAATTAACCTGCACCCTAGACCCCTGAAATTCCCCAAAACATTTTTGACCCAAAATATGCATCCTACACCTCTGAAAGGTCAGAAAATGTTGGCAGCCAAAAAAAGGCCTTAAAATGCATCTTATGCATGGAAAAATGTAGAAAACTTTGGAGGCCAAAAAAGGGGTTTGCAGGCATCCTAGACCACCTAAAGTCCAGAAAATGTTGTTGGCACAAAAACTGTGTCAGAGAGCTCTGAATGTCCCAAAAACATTTGCAGCCTGAAAGGGGCATTAACGCGCTTTCAAGACCCCTGAAATTCCCAAAAACATTTTCGGCCCGAAAAATGCATCCTATGCCCCTGAAAGTTCAGGAAATGTTGGCAGCCCAAAATAAAAGCCTTAAAATGCATATTAGGCGTGCGAAAATGTAGAAAAATGTGGATGCCCAAAAAAGGGTGTTACAGGTATCCTAGACCCGCTAAAGTTCAGAAAATGTTGGTGGCCAAAAAGCTGTGTCAGAGAGCTCTGAATGTCCCAAAACAATTAGCAGCCTGAAAGGGGCATTAACCCCCATTATAGACCCCTGAAATTCCCCAAAACTTTTTGGCATGAAAAACGCATCCTACACCCCTGAAAATTCTGAAAATATTGGCAGCCCTAAAAAGGCCTTAAAATGCATCTTAGGCCTGCAAAAAAATGTAGAAAAACTTGGAGGCCCAGAAAAGGGGTTTACAGGCATCCTAGACCCCCTAAAGTCCAGAAAATGTTGGTGGCCCCAAAAACTGTGTCAGAGAGCTCTGAATGTCCCGAATACATTTGCAGCCTGAAAGGGGCATTAACCTGCATCCTAGACCTCTGAAATTCACCAAAACTTTTTGGCACGAAAAATACATCCTACACCCCTGAAAATTCAGAAAATATTGGCAGCCCAAAAAAGGCCTTAAAATGAATCTTAGGCCTGCAAAAATGTAGAAAGCTTTGGAGGCCAAAAAAGGGTTTACAGCATCCTAGAACACCTAAAGTCCAGAAAATGTTGTTGGCACAAAAACTGTGTCAGAGACCTCTGAATGTCCCATAACAATTAGCAGCCTGAAGCCTGAAAGGGGCATTAACCCCCATTATAGACCACTGAAATTCCCAACAATATTTTTGCCTTAAAAATGCATCCTACACCCCTTAAAGTTCAGAAAATTTTGGCAGTCCAAAAAGGCTTTAAAATGCATCTTAGGCCTGCAAAAATGTAGAAAACCTTGGAGGCCCAAAAAAGGAGTTTACAGGCACCCTAGACCCACTAAATTCCAGAAAATGTTGGTGGCCCAAAAACTGTGTCAGAGAGCTCTGAATGTCCCGAAAACATTTGCTGCCTGGAAGGGGCATTAACCCCCATCCTTGACCCCTGAAATTTCGAAAAACATTTTGGCTCATAAAAGGCATCCTTCACCCCTGGAAGTTCAGGAAATGTTGGCAGCCAAAAAAAAGCCTTAAAACGCATCTTAGGCATGCAAAAATGTAGAAAAATGTGGAGGTCCAAAAAAGGCATTTACAGGCATCGTAGACCCCACCCCCTAAAGTCCAGAAAATGCTGGTCTTCCTAAAATGGTGTGAGAGAGCACTGAATGTCCCAAAAACATTTGCAGTCTGAAAGGAGCATTAACCCGCATTCTAGACCACTGAAAATCCCAAAAACATTTTTGGCCTGAAAAATGCATCCTACCCCCCTGCAAGTTCAGGAAATGTTGGTAGCCAAAAAAAAAGCCTTAAAGTGCATCTTAGGCATGCAAAAATGTAGAAAACTTTGGAGGCCCAAAAAAGGGGGTTACATGCAACCTATACCCCCTAAAGTCCAGAAAATGTTGGTGGCCCAAAAACTGTGTCAGAGATCTCTGAATATCCCAAAAACATTTGCAGCCTCAAAGGGGCATTAACCCGCATCCTAGACCACTGAAATTCCCCAAAACACTTTGGCATGAAAAACGCATCCTACACCCCTGAAAATTCAGAAAATATTGGCAGCCCAAAAAAGGCCTTAAAATGCATCTTAGGCCTGTAAAAATGTAGAAAACATTGGAGGCTTAAAAAAGGGGTTTACAGGCATCCCAGACCGCCTAAAGTCCAGAAAATGTTGGTGGCCCAAAAACTGTGTCAGAGAGCTCTGAATGTCCCAAAAACATTTGCAGCCTGAAAGGGGCATTAACCCCCATCCTAGAACACTGAAATTCCCAAAAATATTTTTGGATGAAAAATGCATCCTACACCCCATAAAGTTCAGAAAATTGTGGCAGCCCAAAAAAGGCCTTAAGATGCATCTTAGGCCTGGAAACATGTAAAAAACGTTGGAGGCTGAAAAATGGGGTTGACAGGTATCCTAGACCCCCTAAAGTTCAGAAAATGTTGGTGGCCCAAAAACTGTGTCAGAGAGCTCTGAATGTCCCAAAAACATTTGCAGCCTGAAAGGGGCATTAACCCGAATCCTAGACCTCTGATATCCCCAAAAACATTTTGGCACGAAAAAGGCATCCTTAACCCCTGGAAGTTCAGGAAATGTTGGCAGCCCAAAAAAGGGCTTAAATTGTATCTTAGGCCTGCAAAAATGTAGAAAACTTTGGAGGCCAAAAAAGGGGTTTACAGGCATCCTAGAACACCTAAAGTCCAGAAAATGTTGTTGGTACAAAAACTGTGTCAGATACCTCTGAATGTCCCAAAACAATTAGCAGCCTGAAAGGGGCATTGACCCCCCATCCTAGACCACTGAAATTCCCAAAAATATTTTGGCTGAAAAATGCATCCTACACCCCTTAAAGTTCAGGAAATGTTGGCAGCCCAAAAAAAGCCTTAAAATGCATCTTACGCCTGGAAAAATGTAAAGAACTTTGGAGGCCGAAAAATGGGTTTTACAGGCATCCTAGACCCCCTAAAGTTCAGAAAATGTTGGTGGCCCAAAAACTGTGTCGGAGAGCTCTGAATGTCCCAAAAACATTTGCAGCCTGAAAGGGGCATTAACCGGCATGCTAGAGCTCTGAAATTCCCCAGAACATTTTGGCACAAAAAAGGCACCCTTAACCCCTGGAAGTTCAGGAAATGTTGGCAGCCCAAAAAAAGCCTTAAAATGCATCTTAGGCCTGCAAAAATGTAGAAAACTTTGGAGGCCAAAAAAGGGGTTTACAGGCATCCTAGAACACCTAAAGTCCAGAAAATGTTGTTGGCACAAAAACTGTGTCAGAGACCTCTGAATGTCCCAAAACAATTAGCAGCCTGAAAGGGGCATTAACCCCCATCCTAGACCACTGAAATTCCCAAAAATATTTTTGGCTGAAAAATGTATCCTACACCCCATAAAGTTCAGAAAATTTTGGCAGCCCAAAAAAGGCCTTAAAATGTAAGCCTGGAAAAATGTAGAGAACTTTGGAAGCCGAAAAATGGGGTTTACAGGCATCCTAGACCCCCTAAAGTTCAGAAAATGTTGGTGGCCCAAAAACTGTGTCAGAGAGCTCTGAATGTCCCAAAAACATTTGCAGCCTGAAAAGGGGCATTAACCCCCATCCTAGAACACTGAAATTCCCAAAAATATTTTTGGATGAAAAATGCATCCTACACCCCATGAAGTTCAGAAAATTGTGGCAGCCCAAAAAAGGCCTTAAAAAGCATCTTAGGCCTGGAAACATGTAAAAAACGTTGGAGGCCGAAAAATGGGGTTGACAGGCATCCTAGACCCCCTAAAGTTCAGAAAATGTTGGTGGCCCAAAAACTGTGTCAGAGAGCTCTGAATGTCCCAAAAACATTTGCAGCCTGAAAGGGGCATTAACCCGAATCCTAGACCTCTGATATCCCCAAAAACATTTTGGCACGAAAAAGGCATCCTTAACCCCTGGAAGTTCAGGAAATGTTGGCAGCCCAAAAAAGGCCTTAAATTGTATCTTAGGCCTGCAAAAATGTAGAAAACTTTGGAGGCCAAAAAAGGGGTTTACAGGCATCCTAGAACACCTAAAGTCCAGAAAATGTTGTTGGTACAAAAACTGTGTCAGAGACCTCTGAATGTCCCAAAACAATTAGCAGCCTGAAAGGGGCATTGACCCCCCATCCTAGACCACTGAAATTCCCAAAAATATTTTGGCTGAAAAATGCATCCTACACCCCTTAAAGTTCAGGAAATGTTGGCAGCCCAAAAAAAGCCTTAAAATGCATCTTACGACTGGAAAAATGTAAAGAACTTTGGAGGCCGAAAAATGGGTTTTACAGGCATCCTAGACCCCCTAAAGTTCAGAAAATGTTGGTGGCCCAAAAACTGTGTCGGAGAGCTCTGAATGTCCCAAAAACATTTGCAGCCTGAAAGGGGCATTAACCGGCATGCTAGAGCTCTGAAATTCCCCAGAACATTTTGGCACGAAAAAGGCATCCTTAACCCCTGGAAGTTCAGGAAATGTTGGCAGCCCAAAAAAAGCCTTAAAATGCATCTTAGGCCTGCAAAAATGTAGAAAACTTTGGTGGCCAAAAAGGGGTTTACAGGCATCCTAGAACACCTAAAGTCCAGAAAATGTTGTTGGCACAAAAACTGTGTCAGAGACCTCTGAATGTCCCAAAACAATTAGCAGCCTGAAAGGGGCATTAACCCCCATCCTAGACCACTGAAATTCCCAAAAATATTTTTGGCTGAAAAATGTATCCTACACCCCATAAAGTTCAGAAAATTTTGGCAGCCCAAAAAAGGCCTTAAAATGTAGGCCTGGAAAAATGTAGAGAACTTTGGAAGCCGGAAAATGGGGTTTACAGGCATCCTAGACCCCCTAAAGTTCAGAAAATGTTGGTGGCCCAAAAACTGTGTCAGAGAGCTCTGAATGTCCCAAAAACATTTGCAGCCTGAAAGGGGCATTAACCCCCATCCTAGAACACTGAAATTCCCAAAAATATTTTTGGATGAAAAATGCATCCTACACCCCATAAAGTTCAGAAAATTGTGGCAGCCCAAAAAAGGCCTTTAAAAGCATCTTAGGCCTGGAAACATGTAAAAAAACGTTGGAGGCCGAAAAATGGGGTTGACAGGCATCCTAGACCCCCTAAAGTTCAGAAAATGTTGGTGGCCCAAAAACTGTGTCAGAGAGCTCTGAATGTCCCAAAAACATTTGCAGCCTGAAAGGGGCATTAACCCGAATCCTAGACCTCTGAAATCCCCAAAAACATTTTGGCACGAAAAAGGCATCCTTAACCCCTGGAAGTTCAGGAAATGTTGGCAGCCCAAAAAAAAGCCTTAAAATGAATCTTATGCCTGCAAAAATGTAGAAAATTTTGGAGGCCCAAAAAAGGGGTTTACAGACATCCTAGACCACCTAAAGTCCAGAAAATGTTGTTTCCACAAAAACTGTCTCAGAGACCTCTGAATGTCCCAAAGAAATTAGCAGTGTGAAAGGGGCATTAACCCTCATCCTAGACCACTGAAATTCGCGAAAAAATATTTTTAGCATGAAAAATGCATCCTACACCCCTTAAAGTTCAGGAAATGTTGGCAGCCCAAAAAAAGCCTTAAAATACATCTTAGGCCTGCAAAAATGTAGAAAACTTTGGAGGCCCAAAAAAGGGGGTTGCATGCATCCTAGACCCCCTAAAGTCCAGAAACTGTTGGTAGGCCAAAAACTGTCAGAGAGCTCTGAATGTCCCGAAAACATTTGCAGCCTGAAAGGGGCATTAACCCGCATCCTAGACCACTGAAATCCCCCAAAACATTTTGGCATGAAAAACGCATCCTACACCCCTTAAAGTTCAGAAAATATTGGCAGCCCAAAAAAGGCCTTAAAATGCATCTTAGGCCTGCAAAAATGTAGAAAACATTGGAGGCTTAAAAAAGGGGTTTACAGGCATCCTAGACCCCCTAAAGTCCAGAGACTGTTGGTAGGCCAAAAACTGTCAGAGAGCTCTGAATGTCCCGAAAACATTTGCAGCCTGAAAGGGGCATTAACCCACACCCTAGACCACTGAAATTCCCCAAAACATTTTTGGCCCAGAATATGCATCCTACAACCCTGAAATTTCAAAAAATGTTGGCAGCCCAAAAAAGGCCTTAAAATGCATCTTAGGCATGGAAAAATGTAGAAAACTTTGGAGGCCCAAAAAAGGGGTTTACAGGAATCCTAGACCCACTAAAGTTCAGAAAATGTTGGCGGCCCAAAAACTGTGTCAGAGAGCTCTGAATGTCCCAAAAACATTTGCAGCCTGAAAGGGGCATTAACCGGCATCCTAGACCTCTGAAATTCCCCAAAACATTTTGGCACGAAAAATGCATCCTACACCCCTGAAAATTCAGAAAATATTGGCAGCCCAAAAAAGGCCTTAAAATGTATCTTAGGCCTGCAAAAATGTAGGAAACTTTGGAGGCCAAAAAAGGGGTTTACAGGCATCCTAGAACACCTAAAGTCCAGAAAATGTTGTTGGTACAAAAACCGTGTCAGAGACCTCTGAATGTCCCAAGACAATTAGCAGCCTGAAAGGGGCATTGACCCCCATCCTAGACCACTGAAATTCCCAAAAATATTTTGGCTGAAAAATGCATCCTACACCCCATAAAGTTCAGGAAATTTTGGCAGCCCAAAAAAGGCCTTAAAATGCATCTTAGGCCTGGAAAAATGTAAAGAACTTTGGAGGCCGAAAAATGGGGTTTACAGGCATCCTAGACCTACTAAAGTCCAGAAAACATTTGCAGCCTGAAAGGGGCATTAACCCACATCCTAGACCACTGTAATTCCCCAAAACATTTTGGCATGAAACACGCATCCTACACCCCTGAAAATTTAGAACATATTTGCAGCCCAAAAAAGGCCTTAAAATTCATCTTAGGCCTGCAAAAATGTAGAAAACTTTGGAGGCTTAAATAGGGGGTTTACAGGCATCCAGGACCCCCTAAAGTCCAGAAAATGTTGTTGTCACAAAAACTGTGTCAGAGACCTCTGAATGTCCCAAAACAATTAGCAGCCTGAAAGGGGCATTAACCTGCACCCTAGACCCCTGACATTCCCCAAAACATTTTTGGCCCAAAATATGCATCCTACAACCCTGAAAGTTCAGAAAATGTTGGCAGCCCAAAAAAGGCCTTAAAATGCATCTTAGGCATGGAAAAATGTAGAACTATTTGGAGGCCTAAAAAATGGGTTTAGAGGCATCCTTCACCCCTGGAAGTCCAGAAAATGTTGGTGGCCCATAAATGGTGTGAGAGAGCTCTGAATGTCCCAAAAACATTAGCAGCCTGAAAGGAGCATTAACCCCCATCCTAGACCACTGAAATTCCCAAAAATATTTTTGGCATGAAAAATTCTTCCTACACCCCTCAAAGTTCAGAAAATGTGTCAGCCCAAAATAGGCCTTAAAATGCATTTTAGGCCTGCAAAAATGTTGAAAACTTTGGAGGCCCAAAAATGGGGTTTACAGGCATCCTAGACCCCTAAAGTCCAGAAAATGTTGGTGGCACAAAAACTGTGTAAGAGAGCTCTGAATGTCCCAAAAACATTAGCACCCTGAAAGGGGCATTAACCCCCATCCTAGACCCCTGAAATTTCCAAAAACATTTTGGCACAAAAAAGGCATCCTTCACCCCTGGAAGTTCAGGAAATGTTGGCAGCCAAAAAAAAGCCTTAAAATACATCTTAGGCATGCAAAAATGTAGAAAACTATGGAAGCCCCAAAAAGGGGGTTACAGGCAATCTGGACCCCCTAAAGTCCAGAACATGCTGGTGGCACAAAAACTGTATCAGAGACCTCTGAATGTCCCAAAGAAATTAGCAGCCTGAAAGGGGCATTAACCCTCATCCTAGACCACTGAAATTCGCAAAAATATTTCTGGCCTGAAAAATGCATCCTAAGCCCCTGAAAGTTCAGGAAATGTTGGCAGCCCAAAAGAAAAAGCCTTAAAATGCATTTTAGGCCTGCACAAATGTAGAAAACTTTGGATGCCCAAAAAAGGGGTTTACAGGCATCCTAGACCCACTGAAGTTCACAAAATGTTGGCGGCCCAAAAACTGTGTCAGAGAGCTCTGAATGTCCCAAAAACATTTGCAGCCTGAAAGGGGCATTAACCCGCACCTTAGACCCCTGAAATTCCCCAAAACATTTTTGACCCAAAATATGCATCCTACACCCCTGAAAGGTCAGAAAATGTTGGCAGCCCAAATAAGGCCTTAAAATGCATCTTAGGCATGGAAAAATGTAGAAATATATCAAGGCCCAAAAAATGGGTTTACAGGCATCCTAGACCCTCTAAATATCTGAAAATGTTGGTGGCACAAAAACTGTATCAGAGAGCTCTGAATGTCCCAAAAACATTATCAGCCTGAAAGGGGCATTAACCCCCATCCTAGACCACTGAAATTCCCAAAAATATTTTTGGCATGAAAAATGCATCCTACACCCCTCAAAGTTCAGAAAATGTGTCAGCCCAAAAAAGGCCTTAAAATGCATTTTAGGCCTGCAAAAATGTTGAAAACTTTGGAGGCCCAAAAATGGGATTTACAGGCAACCTAGACCCCTAAAGTCCAGAAAATGTTGGTGGCCCAAAACCTTTCAGAGAGCTCTGAATGCCCCGAAAACATTTGCAGCCTGAAAGGGGCATTAACCCGGACCCTAGACCCCTGAAATTCCCCAAAACATTTTTGACCCAAAATATGCATCAGACACCCCTCAAATGTCAGAAAATGTTGGCAGCCCAAAAAAGGCCTTAAAATGCATCTTAGGCATGGAAAAATGTAGAAAACTTTGGAGGCCCAAGAAAGGGGTTTACAGGCATCCTAGACCCCCTAAAGTCCATAAAACATTGGTGGGGCCCAGAAATGGTGTGAGAGAGCTCTGAATGTCCGAAAAACTTTTGCAGCATGAAAGGGTCATTAACTCGCTTTCAAGACCCCTGAAATTCCCCAAAACTTTTTGGCATGAAAAACGCATCCTACACCCCTGAAAATTCAGAAAATATTGGCAGCCCAAAAAAGGCCTTAAAATGCATCTTAGGCCTGCAAAAAATGTAGAAAACTTTGGAGGCCAAAAAAGGGGTTTACAGGCATCCTAGACCACCTAAAATCCAGAAAATGTTGTTGGCAAAAAACTGTGTCAGAGACCTCTGAATGTCCCAAAAAAATTAGCAGCCTGAAAGGGGCATTAATCCCCATCCTAGACCATTGAAATTCACAAAAATATTTTTGGCATGAAAAATGCATCCTACACCCCTTAAAGTTCAGAAAATGTTGGCAGCCCAAAAAGGCCTTAAAATGCATCTTAGGCCTGCAAAAAATGTAGAAAACCTTGGAGGCCCAAAAAAGGGGTTTACAGGCATCCTAGACCCCCTAAAGTCCAGGAAATGTTGGTGGCCCAATAACTGTGTCAGAGAGCTCTGAATGTCCCGAAAACATTTGCAGCCTGAAAGGGGCATTAACCTGCATCCTAGACCCCTGAAATTTCCAAAAACATTTTGGCACAAAAAAGGCATCCTTCACCCCTGGAAGTTCAGGAAATGTTGGCAGCCAAAATAAAGCCTTAAAATGCATCTTAGGCATGCAAAAATGTAGAAAACTATGGAAGCCTCAAAAAGGGGGTTACAGGCAATCTGGACCCCCTAAAGTCCAGAAAATGCTGGTGGCACAAAAACTGTATCAGAGACCTCTGAATGTCCCAAAGAAATTAGCAGCCTGAAAGGGGCATTAACCCTCATCCTAGACCACTGAAATTCCCAAAAATATTTTTGGCTGAAAAATGTATCCTACACCCCATAAAGTTCAGAAAATTTTGGCAGCCAAAAAAAGGCCTTAAAATGTAGGCCTGGAAAAATGTAGAGAACTTTGGAAGCCGAAAAATGGGTTTTACAGGCATCCTAGACCCCCTAAAGTTCAGAAAATGTTGGTGGCCCAAAAACTGTGTCAGAGAGCTCTGAATGTCCCAAAAACATTTGCAGCCTGAAAGGGGCATTAACCCCCATCCTAGAACACTGAAATTCCCAAAAATATTTTTGGATGAAAAATGCATCCTACACCCCATAAAGTTCAGAAAATTGTGGCAGCCCAAAAAAGGCCTTAAGATGCATCTTAGGCCTGGAAACATGTAAAAAACGTTGGAGGCTGAAAAATGGGGTTGACAGGTATCCTAGACCCCCTAAAGTTCAGAAAATGTTGGTGGCCCAAAAACTGTGTCAGAGAGCTCTGAATGTCCCAAAAACATTTGCAGCCTGAAAGGGGCATTAACCCGAATCCTAGACATCTGATATCCCCAAAAACATTTTGGCACGAAAAAGGCATCCTTAACCCCTGGAAGTTCAGGAAATGTTGGCAGCCCAAAAAAGGCCTTAAATTGTATCTTAGGCCTGCAAAAATGTAGAAAACTTTGGAGGCCAAAAAAGGGGTTTACAGGCATCCTAGAACACCTAAAGTCCAGAAAATGTTGTTGGTACAAAAACTGTGTCAGAGACCTCTGAATGTCCCAAAACAATTAGCAGCCTGAAAGGGGCATTGACCCCCCATCCTAGACCACTGAAATTCCCAAAAATATTTTGGCTGAAAAATGCATCCTACACCCCTTAAAGTTCAGGAAATGTTGGCAGCCCAAAAAAAGCCTTAAAATGCATCTTACGCCTGGAAAAATGTAAAGAACTTTGGAGGCCGAAAAATGGGTTTTACAGGCATCCTAGACCCCCTAAAGTTCAGAAAATGTTGGTGGCCCAAAAACTGTGTCGGAGAGCTCTGAATGTCCCAAAAACATTTGCAGCCTGAAAGGGGCATTAACCGGCATGCTAGAGCTCTGAAATTCCCCAGAACATTTTGGCACGAAAAAGGCATCCTTAACCCCTGAAAGTTCAGGAAATGTTGGCAGCCCAAAAAAAGCCTTAAAATGCATCTTAGGCCTGCAAAAATGTAGAAAACTTTGGTGGCCAAAAAGGGGTTTACAGGCATCCTAGAACACCTAAAGTCCAGAAAATGTTGTTGGCACAAAAACTGTGTCAGAGACCTCTGAATGTCCCAAAACAATTAGCAGCCTGAAAGGGGCATTAACCCCCATCCTAGACCACTGAAATTCCCAAAAATATTTTTGGCTGAAAAATGTATCCTACACCCCATAAAGTTCAGAAAATTTTGGCAGCCCAAAAAAGGCCTTAAAATGTAGGCCTGGAAAAATGTAGAGAACTTTGGAAGCCGGAAAATGGGGTTTACAGGCATCCTAGACCCCCTAAAGTTCAGAAAATGTTGGTGGCCCAAAAACTGTGTCAGAGAGCTCTGAATGTCCCAAAAACATTTGCAGCCTGAAAGGGGCATTAACCCGCATCCTAGACCTCTGAAATTCCCAAAAACATTTTGGCACGAAAAAGGCATCCTTAACCCCTGGAAGTTCAGGAAATGTTGGCAGCCCAAAAAAAGCCTTAAAATGCATTTTATGCCTGCAAAAATGTAGAAAAGTTTGGAGGCCAGAAAAAGGGGTTTACAGGCATGCTAGAACACCTAAAGTCCAGAAAATGTTGTTGGCACAAAAACTGTGTCAGAGACCTCTGAATGTCCCAAAGAAATTAGCAGCCTGAAAGGGGCATTAACCCTCATCCTAGACCACTGAAATTCGCGAAAAAATATTTTTGGCATGAAAAATGCATCCTACACCCCTTAAAGTTCAGGAAATGTTGGCAGCCCAAAAAAAGCCTTAAAATGCATCTTAGGCCTGCAAAAATGAAAAAATGTTGGAGGCCGAAAAATTGGGTTTACATGCATCCTAGACCCCCTAAAGTTCAGAAAATGTTGGTGGCCCAAAAACTGTGTCAGAGAGCTCTGAATGTCCCAAAAACATTTGCAGCCTGAAAGGGGCATTAACCCGCATCCTAGACCTCTGAAATCCCCAAAAACATTTTGGCACGAAAAAGGCATCCTTAACCCCTGGAAGTTCAGGAAATGTTGACAGCCCAAAAAAAATCCTTAAAATGAATCTTATGCCTGCAAAAATGTAGGAAATTTTGGAGGCCCAAAAAAGGGGTTAACAGACATCCTAGACCCCCTAAAGTCCAGAAAATGTTGTTTCCACAAAAACTGTGTCAGAGATCTCTGAATATCCCAAAAACATTTGCAGCCTCAAAGGGGCATTAACCCGCATCCTAGACCACTGAAATCCCCAAAACATTTTGGCATGAAAAACGCATCCTATACCCCTGAAAATTCAAAAAATATTGGCAGCCCAAAAAAGGCCTTAAAATACATCTTAGGCCTGCAAAAATGTAGAAAACATTGGAGGCTTAAAAAAGGGGTTTACAGGCATCCTAGACCCCCTAAAGTCCAGAAACTGTTGGTAGGCCAAAAATTGTCAGAGAGTTCTGAATGTCCCGAAAACATTTGCAGCCTGAAAGGAGCATTAACCCACACCCTAGACCCCTGAAATTCCCCAAAACATTTTTGGCCCAGAATATGCATCCTACAACCCTGAAATTTCAAAAAATGTTGGCAGCCCAAAAAAGGCCTTAAAATGCATCGTAGGCATGGAAAAATGTAGAAATATTTGGAGGCCCAGAAAAGGGGTTTACAGGCATCCTAGACCCCATAAAGTCCAGAAAATGTTGTTGGCCCAAAAATGTTGTGAGAGAGCTCTGAATGTCCCAAAAACATTTGTAGCCTGAAAGGGGCATTAACCGGCATCCTAGACTTCTGAAATTCCCCAAAACATTTTGGCACGAAAAATGCATCCTACACCCCTGAAAATTCAGAAAATATTGGCAGCCCAAAAAAGGCCTTAAAATGTATCTTAGGCCTGCAAAAATGTAGAAAACTTTGGAGGCCTAAAAAGGGGTTTACAGGCATCCTAGAACACCTAAAGTCCAGAAAATGTTGTTGGTACAAAAACCGTGTCAGAGACCTCTGAATGTCCCAAAACAATTAGCAGCCTGAAAGGGGCATTGACCCCCATCCTAGACCACTGAAATTCCCAAAAATATTTTGGCTGAAAAATGCATCCTACACCCCATAAAGTTCAGGAAATTTTGGCAGCCCAAAAAAGGCCTTAAAATGCATCTTAGGCCTGGAAAAATGTAAAGAACTTTGGAGGCCGAAAAATGGGTTTTACAGGCATCCTAGACCCCCTAAAGTTCAGAAAATGTTGGTAGCCCAAAAACTGTGTCAGAGAGCTCTGAATGTCCCAAAAACATTTGCAGCCTGAAAGGGGCATTAACCGGCATCCTAGACCTCTGAAATTCCCCAAAACATTTTGGCACGAAAAAGGCATCCTTAACCCCTGGAAGTTCAGGAAATGTTGGCAGCCCAAAAAAAGCCTTAAAATGCATCTTAGGCCTGCAAAAATGTAGAAAACTTTGGAGGCCAAAAAAGGGGTTTACAGGCATCCTAGAACACCTAAAGTCCAGAAAATGTTGTTGGCACAAAAACTGTGTCAGAGACCTCTGAATGTCCCAAAACAATTAGCAGCCTGAAAGGGGCATTAACCCCCATCCTAGACCACTGAAATTCCCAAAAATATTTTTGGCTGAAAAATGCATCCTACACCCCATAAAGTTCAGAAAATTTTGGCAGCCCAAAAAAGTCCTTAAAATGCATCTTAGGCCTGGAAAAATGTAGAGAACTTTGGAGGCCGAAAAATGGGGTTTACAGGCATCCTAGACCCCCTAAAGTTCAGAAAATGTTGGTGGCCCAAAAACTGTGTCAGAGAGCTCTCAATGTCCCAAAAACATTTGCAGCCTGAAAGGGGCATTAACCTGTATCATATACCTCTGAAATTCCGCAAAACATTTTGGAACGAAAAATGCATCCTACACCCCTGAAAATTCAGAAAATATTGACAGCCCAAAAAAGGCCTTAAAATGTATCTTAGGCCTGCAAAAATGTAGAAAACTTTGGAGGCCAAAAAAGGGGTTTACAGGCATCCTAGAACACCTAAAGTCCAGAAAATGCTGTTGGCACAAAAACTGTGTCAGAGACCTCTGAATGTCCCAAAACAATTAGCAGCCTGAAAGGTGCATTAACCCCCATCCTACACCACTGAAATTTCAAAAAATATTTTTGGCTGAAAAATGCTTTCTACACCCCTCAAAGTTCAGAAAATTTGGCAGCCCAAAAAGGCCTTAAAATGCATTTTAGACCTACAAAAATGTTGAAAACTTTGGAGGCCCAAAAATAGGCTTTACACGCATCCTAGACCCCTAAAGTCCACAAAATGTTGGTGGCACAAAAACTGTGACAGAGATCTCTGAATGTCCCAAAAACATTAGCACCCTGAAAGGGGCATTAACCCCCATCCTAGACAACTGAAATTCCCAAAAATAATTTTGGCATGAAAAATGCATCCTATAGCCCTCAAAGTTCAGAAAATGTGGCAGCCCAAAAAGGCCTTAAAATGCATTTTAGACCTACAAAAATATTGAAAACATTGGAGGCCCAAAAATGGGGTTTGCAGGCATCCTAGACCCCTAAAGTCCAGAAAATGGTGGCCCAAAAACTGTCAGAGAGCTCTGAATGTCCCGAAAACATTTGCAACCTGAAAGGGGCATTAACCCGCACCCTAGACCCCTGAAATTCCCCAAAACATTTTTGACCCAAAATATGCATCCTACACCCCTGAAAGGTCAGAAAATGTTGGCAGCCCAAAAAAGGCCTTAAAATGCATCTTAGGCATGGAAAAATGTAGAAATATATCAAGGCCCAAAAAAGGGGTTTACAGGCATCCTAGACCCTCTAAATTTCTGAAAATGTTGGTGGCACAAAAACAGTGTCAGAGAGCTCTGAATGTCCCAAAAACATTAGCAGCCTGAAAGGAGCATTAACCCCCATCCTAGACCACTGAAATTCCCAAAAATATTTTTGGCATGAAAAATTCTTCCTACACCCCTCAAAGTTCAGAAAATGTGTCAGCCCAAAATAGGCCTTAAAATGCATTTTAGGCCTGCAAAAATGTTGAAAACTTTGGAGGCCCAAAAATGGCGTTTACAGGCATCCTAGACCCCTAAAGTCCAGAAAATGTTGGTGGCACAAAAACTGTGTAAGAGAGCTCTGAATGTCCCAAAAACATTAGCACCCTGAAAGGGGCATTAACCCCCATCCTAGACCACTGAAATTCCCCAAAACATTTTTGACCCAAAATATGCATCCTACACCTCTGAAAGGTCAGAAAATGTTGGCAGCCAAAAAAAGGCCTTAAAATGCATCTTATGCATGGAAAAATGTAGAAAACTTTGGAGGCCAAAAAAGGGGTTTGCAGGCATCCTAGACCACCTGAAGTCCAGAAAATGTTGTTGGCACAAAAACTGTGTCAGAGAGCTCTGAATGTCCCAAAAACATTTTCGGCCCGAAAAATGCATCCTATGCCCCTGAAAGTTCAGGAAATGTTGGCAGCCCAAAATAAAAGCCTTAAAATGCATATTAGGCGTGCGAAAATGTAGAAAAATGTGGATGCCCAAAAAAGGGTGTTACAGGTATCCTAGACCCGCTAAAGTTCAGAAAATGTTGGTGGCCAAAAAGCTGTGTCAGAGAGCTCTGAATGTCCCAAAACAATTAGCAGCCTGAAAGGGGCATTAACCCCCATTATAGACCCCTGAAATTCCCCAAAACTTTTTGGCATGAAAAACGCATCCTACACCCCTGAAAATTCTGAAAATATTGGCAGCCCTAAAAAGGCCTTAAAATGCATCTTAGGCCTGCAAAAAAATGTAGAAAAACTTGGAGGCCCAGAAAAGGGGTTTACAGGCATCCTAGACCCCCTAAAGTCCAGAAAATGTTGGTGGCCCCAAAAACTGTGTCAGAGAGCTCTGAATGTCCCGAATACATTTGCAGCCTGAAAGGGGCATTAACCTGCATCCTAGACCTCTGAAATTCACCAAAACTTTTTGGCACGAAAAATACATCCTACACCCCTGAAAATTCAGAAAATATTGGCAGCCCAAAAAAGGCCTTAAAATGAATCTTAGGCCTGCAAAAATGTAGAAAGCTTTGGAGGCCAAAAAAGGGTTTACAGCATCCTAGAACACCTAAAGTCCAGAAAATGTTGTTGGCACAAAAACTGTGTCAGAGACCTCTGAATGTCCCATAACAATTAGCAGCCTGAAGCCTGAAAGGGGCATTAACCCCCATTATAGACCACTGAAATTCCCAACAATATTTTTGCCTTAAAAATGCATCCTACACCCCTTAAAGTTCAGAAAATTTTGGCAGTCCAAAAAGGCTTTAAAATGCATCTTAGGCCTGCAAAAATGTAGAAAACCTTGGAGGCCCAAAAAAGGAGTTTGCAGGCACCCTAGACCCACTAAATTCCAGAAAATGTTGGTGGCCCAAAAACTGTGTCAGAGAGCTCTGAATGTCCCGAAAACATTTGCTGCCTGGAAGGGGCATTAACCCCCATCCTTGACCCCTGAAATTTCGAAAAACATTTTGGCTCATAAAAGGCATCCTTCACCCCTGGAAGTTCAGGAAATGTTGGCAGCCAAAAAAAAGCCTTAAAACGCATCTTAGGCATGCAAAAATGTAGAAAAATGTGGAGGTCCAAAAAAGGCATTTACAGGCATCGTAGACCCCACCCCCTAAAGTCCAGAAAATGCTGGTCTTCCTAAAATGGTGTGAGAGAGCACTGAATGTCCCAAAAACATTTGCAGTCTGAAAGGAGCATTAACCCGCATTCTAGACCACTGAAAATCCCAAAAACATTTTTGGCCTGAAAAATGCATCCTACCCCCCTGCAAGTTCAGGAAATGTTGGTAGCCAAAAAAAAAGCCTTAAAGTGCATCTTAGGCATGCAAAAATGTAGAAAACTTTGGAGGCCCAAAAAAGGGGGTTACATGCAACCTAGACCCCCTAAAGTCCAGAAAATGTTGGTGGCCCAAAAACTGTGTCAGAGATCTCTGAATATCCCAAAAACATTTGCAGCCTCAAAGGGGCATTAACCCGCATCCTAGACCACTGAAATTCCCCAAAACACTTTGGCATGAAAAACGCATCCTACACCCCTGAAAATTCAGAAAATATTGGCAGCCCAAAAAAGGCCTTAAATTGTATCTTAGGCCTGCAAAAATGTAGAAAACTTTGGAGGCCAAAAAAGGGGTTTACAGGCATCCTAGAACACCTAAAGTCCAGAAAATGTTGTTGGTACAAAAACTGTGTCAGATACCTCTGAATGTCCCAAAACAATTAGCAGCCTGAAAGGGGCATTGACCCCCCATCCTAGACCACTGAAATTCCCAAAAATATTTTGGTTGAAAAATGCATCCTACACCCCTTAAAGTTCAGGAAATGTTGGCAGCCCAAAAAAAGCCTTAAAATGCATCTTACGCCTGGAAAAATGTAAAGAACTTTGGAGGCCGAAAAATGGGTTTTACAGGCATCCTAGACCCCCTAAAGTTCAGAAAATGTTGGTGGCCCAAAAACTGTGTCGGAGAGCTCTGAATGTCCCAAAAACATTTGCAGCCTGAAAGGGGCATTAACCGGCATGCTAGAGCTCTGAAATTCCCCAGAACATTTTGGCACGAAAAAGGCACCCTTAACCCCTGGAAGTTCAGGAAATGTTGGCAGCCCAAAAAAAGCCTTAAAATGCATCTTAGGCCTGCAAAAATGTAGAAAACTTTGGAGGCCAAAAAAGGGGTTTACAGGCATCCTAGAACACCTAAAGTCCAGAAAATGTTGTTGGCACAAAAACTGTGTCAGAGACCTCTGAATGTCCCAAAACAATTAGCAGCCTGAAAGGGGCATTAACCCCCATCCTAGACCACTGAAATTCCCAAAAATATTTTTGGCTGAAAAATGTATCCTACACCCCATAAAGTTCAGAAAATTTTGGCAGCCCAAAAAAGGCCTTAAAATGTAAGCCTGGAAAAATGTAGAGAACTTTGGAAGCCGAAAAATGGGGTTTACAGGCATCCTAGACCCCCTAAAGTTCAGAAAATGTTGGTGGCCCAAAAACTGTGTCAGAGAGCTCTGAATGTCCCAAAAACATTTGCAGCCTGAAAAGGGGCATTAACCCCCATCCTAGAACACTGAAATTCCCAAAAATATTTTTGGATGAAAAATGCATCCTACACCCCATGAAGTTCAGAAAATTGTGGCAGCCCAAAAAAGGCCTTAAAAAGCATCTTAGGCCTGGAAACATGTAAAAAACGTTGGAGGCCGAAAAATGGGGTTGACAGGCATCCTAGACCCCCTAAAGTTCAGAAAATGTTGGTGGCCCAAAAACTGTGTCAGAGAGCTCTGAATGTCCCAAAAACATTTGCAGCCTGAAAGGGGCATTAACCCGAATCCTAGACCTCTGATATCCCCAAAAACATTTTGGCACGAAAAAGGCATCCTTAACCCCTGGAAGTTCAGGAAATGTTGGCAGCCCAAAAAAGGCCTTAAATTGTATCTTAGGCCTGCAAAAATGTAGAAAACTTTGGAGGCCAAAAAAGGGGTTTACAGGCATCCTAGAACACCTAAAGTCCAGAAAATGTTGTTGGTACAAAAACTGTGTCAGAGACCTCTGAATGTCCCAAAAAAATTAGCAGCCTGAAAGGGGCATTGACCCCCCATCCTAGACCACTGAAATTCCCAAAAATATTTTGGCTGAAAAATGCATCCTACACCCCTTAAAGTTCAGGAAATGTTGGCAGCCCAAAAAAAGCCTTAAAATGCATCTTACGCCTGGAAAAATGTAAAGAACTTTGGAGGCCGAAAAATGGGTTTTACAGGCATCCTAGACCCCCTAAAGTTCAGAAAATGTTGGTGGCCCAAAAACTGTGTCGGAGAGCTCTGAATGTCCCAAAAACATTTGCAGCCTGAAAGGGGCATTAACCGGCATGCTAGAGCTCTGAAATTCCCCAGAACATTTTGGCACGAAAAAGGCATCCTTAACCCCTGGAAGTTCAGGAAATGTTGGCAGCCCAAAAAAAGCCTTAAAATGCATCTTAGGCCTGCAAAAATGTAGAAAACTTTGGTGGCCAAAAAGGGGTTTACAGGCATCCTAGAACACCTAAAGTCCAGAAAATGTTGTTGGCACAAAAACTGTGTCAGAGACCTCTGAATGTCCCAAAACAATTAGCAGCCTGAAAGGGGTATTAACCCCCATCCTAGACCACTGAAATTCCCAAAAATATTTTTGGCTGAAAAATGTATCCTACACCCCATAAAGTTCAGAAAATTTTGGCAGCCCAAAAAAGGCCTTAAAATGTAGGCCTGGAAAAATGTAGAGAACTTTGGAAGCCGGAAAATGGGGTTTACAGGCATCCTAGACCCCCTAAAGTTTAGAAAATGTTGGTGGCCCAAAAACTGTGTCAGAGAGCTCTGAATGTCCCAAAAACATTTGCAGCCTGAAAGGGGCATTAACCCCCATCCTAGAACACTGAAATTCCCAAAAATATTTTTGGATGAAAAATGCATCCTACACCCCATAAAGTTCAGAAAATTGTGGCAGCCCAAAAAAGGCCTTTAAAAGCATCTTAGGCCTGGAAACATGTAAAAAACGTTGGAGGCCGAAAAATGGGGTTGACAGGCATCCTAGACCCCCTAAAGTTCAGAAAATGTTGGTGGCCCAAAAACTGTGTCAGAGAGCTCTGAATGTCCCAAAAACATTTGCAGCCTGAAAGGGGCATTAACCCGAATCCTAGACCTCTGAAATCCCCAAAAACATGTTGGCACGAAAAAGGCATCCTTAACCCCTGGAAGTTCAGGAAATGTTGGCAGCCCAAAAAAAAGCCTTAAAATGAATCTTATGCCTGCAAAAATGTAGAAAATTTTGGAGGCCCAAAAAAGCGGTTTACAGACATCCTAGACCACCTAAAGTCCAGAAAATGTTGTTTCCACAAAAACTGTCTCAGAGACCTCTGAATGTCCCAAAGAAATTAGCAGTGTGAAAGGGGCATTAACCCTCATCCTAGACCACTGAAATTCGCGAAAAAATATTTTTAGCATGAAAAATGCATCCTACACCCCTTAAAGTTCAGGAAATGTTGGCAGCCCAAAAAAAGCCTTAAAATACATCTTAGGCCTGCAAAAATGTAGAAAACTTTGGAGGCCCAAAAAAGGGGGTTGCATGCATCCTAGACCCCCTAAAGTCCAGAAACTGTTGGTAGGCCAAAAACTGTCAGAGAGCTCTGAATGTCCCGAAAACATTTGCAGCCTGAAAGGGGCATTAACCCGCATCCTAGACCACTGAAATCCCCCAAAACATTTTGGCATGAAAAACGCATCCTACACCCCTTAAAGTTCAGAAAATATTGGCAGCCCAAAAAAGGCCTTAAAATGCATCTTAGGCCTGCAAAAATGTAGAAAACATTGGAGGCTTAAAAAAGGGGTTTACAGGCATCCTAGACCCCCTAAAGTCCAGAGACTGTTGGTAGGCCAAAAACTGTCAGAGAGCTCTGAATGTCCCGAAAACATTTGCAGCCTGAAAGGGGCATTAACCCACACCCTAGACCACTGAAATTCCCCAAAACATTTTTGGCCCAGAATATGCATCCTACAACCCTGAAATTTCAAAAAATGTTGGCAGCCCAAAAAAGGCCTTAAAATGCATCTTAGGCATGGAAAAATGTAGAAAACTTTGGAGGCCCAAAAAAGGGGTTTACAGGAATCCTAGACCCACTAAAGTTCAGAAAATGTTGGCGGCCCAAAAACTGTGTCAGAGAGCTCTGAATGTCCCAAAAACATTTGCAGCCTGAAAGGGGCATTAACCGGCATCCTAGACCTCTGAAATTCCCCAAAACATTTTGGCACGAAAAATGCATCCTACACCCCTGAAAATTCAGAAAATATTGGCAGCCCAAAAAAGGCCTTAAAATGTATCTTAGGCCTGCAAAAATGTAGGAAACTTTGGAGGCCAAAAAAGGGGTTTACAGGCATCCTAGAACACCTAAAGTCCAGAAAATGTTGTTGGTACAAAAACCGTGTCAGAGACCTCTGAATGTCCCAAAACAATTAGCAGCCTGAAAGGGGCATTGACCCCCATCCTAGACCACTGAAATTCCCAAAAATATTTT
Source organism: Ambystoma mexicanum (assembly GCF_040938575.1). Classification (NCBI taxonomy): domain Eukaryota; kingdom Metazoa; phylum Chordata; class Amphibia; order Caudata; family Ambystomatidae; genus Ambystoma; species Ambystoma mexicanum. Next base: position 1,319,380,210 of record NC_090934.1, read on the forward strand.
GGCTGAAAAATGCATCCTACACCCCATAAAGTTCAGGAAATTTTGGCAGCCCAAAAAAGGCCTTAAAATGCATCTTAGGCCTGGAAAAATGTAAAGAACTTTGGAGGCCGAAAAATGGGTTTTACATGCATCCTAGACCCCGTAAAGTTCAGAAAATGTTGGTGGCCCAAAAACTGTGTCAGAGAGCTCTGAATGTCCCAAAAACATTTGCAGCCTGAAAGGGGCATTAACCGGCATCCTAGACCTCTGAAATTCCCCAAAACATTTTGGCACGAAAAAGGAATCCTTAACCCCTGGAAGTTCAGGAAATGTTGGCAGCCCAAAAAAAGCCTTAAAATGCATCTTAGGCCTGCAAAAATGTAGAAAACTTTGGAGGCCAAAAAAGGGGTTTACAGGCATCCTAGAACACCTAAAGTCCAGAAAATGTTGTTGGCACAAAAACTGTGTCAGAGACCTCTGAATGTCCCAAAATAATTAGCAGCCTGAAAGGGGCATTAACCCCCATCCTAGACCACTGAAATTCCCAAAAATATTTTTGGCTGAAAAATGCATCCTACACCCCATAAAGTTCAGTAAATTTTGGCAGCCCAAAAAAGGCCTTAAAATGCATCTTAGGCCTGGAAAAATGTAGAGAACTTTGGAGGTCGAAAAATGGGGTTTACAGGCATCCTAGACCTACTAAAGTCCAGAAAACATTTGCAGCCTGAAAGGGGCATTAACCCACATCCTAGACCACTGTAATTCCCCAAAACATTTTGGCATGAAACACGCATCCTACATCCCTGAAAATTTAGAACATATTTGCAGCCCAAAAAAGGCCTTAAAATTCATCTTAGGCCTGCAAAAATGTAGAAAACTTTGGAGGCTTAAATAGGGGGTTTACAGGCATCCAGGACCCCCTAAAGTCCAGAAAATGTTGTTGTCACAAAAACTGTGTCAGAGACCTCTGAATGTCCCAAAACAATTAGCAGCCTGAAAGGGGCATTAACCTGCACCCTAGACCCCTGACATTCCCCAAAACATTTTTGGCCCAAAATATGCATCCTACAACCCTGAAAGTTCAGAAAATGTTGGCAGCCCAAAAAAGGCCTTAAAATGCATCTTAGGCATGGAAAAATGTAGAACTATTTGGAGGCCTAAAAAATGGGTTTAGAGGCATCCTTCACCCCTGGAAGTCCAGAAAATGTTGGTGGCCCAAAAATGGTGTGAGAGAGCTCTGAATGTCCCAAAAACATTAGCAGCCTGAAAGGAGCATTAACCCCCATCCTAGACCACTGAAATTCCCAAAAATATTTTTGGCATGAAAAATTCTTCCTACACCCCTCAAAGTTCAGAAAATGTGTCAGCCCAAAATAGGCCTTAAAATGCATTTTAGGCCTGCAAAAATGTTGAAAACTTTGGAGGCCCAAAAATGGGGTTTACAGGCATCCTAGACCCCTAAAGTCCAGAAAATGTTGGTGGCACAAAAACTGTGTAAGAGAGCTCTGAATGTCCCAAAAACATTAGCACCCTGAAAGGGGCATTAACCCCCATCCTAGACCCCTGAAATTTCCAAAAACATTTTGGCACAAAAAAGGCATCCTTCACCCCTGGAAGTTCAGGAAATGTTGGCAGCAAAAAAAAGCCTTAAAATACATCTTAGGCATGCAAAAATGTAGAAAACTATGGAAGCCCCAAAAAGGGGGTTACAGGCCATCTGGACCCCCTAAAGTCCAGAACATGCTGGTGGCACAAAAACTGTATCAGAGACCTCTGAATGTCCCAAAGAAATTAGCAGCCTGAAAGGGGCATTAACCCTCATCCTAGACCACTGAAATTCGCAAAAATATTTCTGGCCTGAAAAATGCATCCTAAGCCCCTGAAAGTTCAGGAAATGTTGGCAGCCCAAAAGAAAAAGCCTTAAAATGCATTTTAGGCCTGCACAAATGTAGAAAACTTTGGATGCCCAAAAAAGGGGTTTACAGGCATCCTAGACCCACTGAAGTTCACAAAATGTTGGCGGCCCAAAAACTGTGTCAGAGAGCTCTGAATGTCCCAAAAACATTTGCAGCCTGAAAGGGGCATTAACCCGCACCTTAGACCCCTGAAATTCCCCAAAACATTTTTGACCCAAAATATGCATCCTACACCCCTGAAAGGTCAGAAAATGTTGGCAGCCCAAATAAGGCCTTAAAATGCATCTTAGGCATGGAAAAATGTAGAAATATATCAAGGCCCAAAAAATGGGTTTACAGGCATCCTAGACCCTCTAAATTTCTGAAAATGTTGGTGGCACAAAAACTGTATCAGAGAGCTCTGAATGTCCCAAAAACATTATCAGCCTGAAAGGGGCATTAACCCCCATCCTAGACCACTGAAATTCCCAAAAATATTTTTGGCATGAAAAATGCATCCTACACCCCTCAAAGTTCAGAAAATGTGTCAGCCCAAAAAAGGCCTTAAAATGCATTTTAGGCCTGCAAAAATGTTGAAAACTTTGGAGGCCCAAAAATGGGATTTACAGGCATCCTAGACCCCTAAAGTCCAGAAAATGTTGGTGGCCCAAAACCTTTCAGAGAGCTCTGAATGCCCCGAAAACATTTGCAGCCTGAAAGGGGCATTAACCCGGACCCTAGACCCCTGAAATTCCCCAAAACATTTTTGACCCAAAATATGCATCAGACACCCCTCAAATGTCAGAAAATGTTGGCAGCCCAAAAAAGGCCTTAAAATGCATCTTAGGCATGGAAAAATGTAGAAAACTTTGGAGGCCCAAGAAAGGGGTTTACAGGCATCCTAGACCCCCTAAAGTCCATAAAACATTGGTGGGGCCCAGAAATGGTGTGAGAGAGCTCTGAATGTCCGAAAAACTTTTGCAGCCTGAAAGGGTCATTAACTCGCTTTCAAGACCCCTGAAATTCCCCAAAACTTTTTGGCATGAAAAACGCATCCTACACCCCTGAAAATTCAGAAAATATTGGCAGCCCAAAAAAGGCCTTAAAATGCATCTTAGGCCTGCAAAAAATGTAGAAAACTTTGGAGGCCAAAAAAGGGGTTTACAGGCATCCTAGACCACCTAAAATCCAGAAAATGTTGTTGGCAAAAAACTGTGTCAGAGACCTCTGAATGTCCCAAAAAAATTAGCAGCCTGAAAGGGGCATTAATCCCCATCCTAGACCATTGAAATTCACAAAAATATTTTTGGCATGAAAAATGCATCCTACACCCCTTAAAGTTCAGAAAATGTTGGCAGCCCAAAAAGGCCTTAAAATGCATTTTAGGCCTGCAAAAAATGTAGAAAACCTTGGAGGCCCAAAAAAGGGGTTTACAGGCATCCTAGACCCCCTAAAGTCCAGGAAATGTTGGTGGCCCAATAACTGTGTCAGAGAGCTCTGAATGTCCCGAAAACATTTGCAGCCTGAAAGGGGCATTAACCTGCATCCTAGACCCCTGAAATTTCCAAAAACATTTTGGCACAAAAAAGGCATCCTTCACCCCTGGAAGTTCAGGAAATGTTGGCAGCCAAAATAAAGCCTTAAAATGCATCTTAGGCATGTAAAAATGTAGAAAACTATGGAAGCCTCAAAAAGGGGGTTACAGGCAATCTGGACCCCCTAAAGTCCAGAAAATGCTGGCGGCACAAAAACTGTATCAGAGACCTCTGAATGTCCCAAAGAAATTAGCAGCCTGAAAGGGGCATTAACCCTCATCCTAGACCACTGAAATTCCCAAAAATATTTTTGGCTGAAAAATGTATCCTACACCCCATAAAGTTCAGAAAATTTTGGCAGCCAAAAAAAGGCCTTAAAATGTAGGCCTGGAAAAATGTAGAGAACTTTGGAAGCCGAAAAATGGGTTTTACAGGCATCCCAGACCCCCTAAAGTTCAGAAAATGTTGGTGGCCCAAAAACTGTGTCAGAGAGCTCTGAATGTCCCAAAAACATTTGCAGCCGGAAAGGGGCATTAACCCCCATCCTAGAACACTGAAATTCCCAAAAATATTTTTGGATGAAAAATGCATCCTACACCCCATAAAGTTCAGAAAATTGTGGCAGCCCAAAAAAGGCCTTAAGATGCATCTTAGGCCTGGAAACATGTAAAAAACGTTGGAGGCTGAAAAATGGGGTTGACAGGTATCCTAGACCCCCTAAAGTTCAGAAAATGTTGGTGGCCCAAAAACTGTGTCAGAGAGCTCTGAATGTCCCAAAAACATTTGCAGCCTGAAAGGGGCATTAACCCGAATCCTAGACATCTGATATCCCCAAAAACATTTTGGCACGAAAAAGGCATCCTTAACCCCTGGAAGTTCAGGAAATGTTGGCAGCCCAAAAAAGGCCTTAAATTGTATCTTAGGCCTGCAAAAATGTAGAAAACTTTGGAGGCCAAAAAAGGGGTTTACAGGCATCCTAGAACACCTAAAGTCCAGAAAATGTTGTTGGTACAAAAACTGTGTCAGAGACCTCTGAATGTCCCAAAACAATTAGCAGCCTGAAAGGGGCATTGACCCCCCATCCTAGACCACTGAAATTCCCAAAAATATTTTGGCTGAAAAATGCATCCTACACCCCTTAAAGTTCAGGAAATGTTGGCAGCCCAAAAAAAGCCTTAAAATGCATCTTACGCCTGGAAAAATGTAAAGAACTTTGGAGGCCGAAAAATGGGTTTTACAGGCATCCTAGACCCCCTAAAGTTCAGAAAATGTTGGTGGCCCAAAAACTGTGTCGGAGAGCTCTGAATGTCCCAAAAACATTTGCAGCCTGAAAGGGGCATTAACCGGCATGCTAGAGCTCTGAAATTCCCCAGAACATTTTGGCACGAAAAAGGCATCCTTAACCCCTGAAAGTTCAGGAAATGTTGGCAGCCCAAAAAAAGCCTTAAAATGCATCTTAGGCCTGCAAAAATGTAGAAAACTTTGGTGGCCAAAAAGGGGTTTACAGGCATCCTAGAACACCTAAAGTCCAGAAAATGTTGTTGGCACAAAAACTGTGTCAGAGACCTCTGAATGTCCCAAAACAATTAGCAGCCTGAAAGGGGCATTAACCCCCATCCTAGACCACTGAAATTCCCAAAAATATTTTTGGCTGAAAAATGTATCCTACACCCCATAAAGTTCAGAAAATTTTGGCAGCCCAAAAAAGGCCTTAAAATGTAGGCCTGGAAAAATGTAGAGAACTTTGGAAGCCGGAAAATGGGGTTTACAGGCATCCTAGACCCCCTAAAGTTCAGAAAATGTTGGTGGCCCAAAAACTGTGTCAGAGAGCTCTGAATGTCCCAAAAACATTTGCAGCCTGAAAGGGGCATTAACCCGCATCCTAGACCTCTGAAATTCCCAAAAACATTTTGGCACGAAAAAGGCATCCTTAACCCCTGGAAGTTCAGGAAATGTTGGCAGCCCAAAAAAAGCCTTAAAATGCATTTTATGCCTGCAAAAATGTAGAAAAGTTTGGAGGCCAGAAAAAGGGGTTTACAGGCATGCTAGAACACCTAAAGTCCAGAAAATGTTGTTGGCACAAAAACTGTGTCAGAGACCTCTGAATGTCCCAAAGAAATTAGCAGCCTGAAAGGGGCATTAACCCTCATCCTAGACCACTGAAATTCGCGAAAAAATATTTTTGGCATGAAAAATGCATCCTACACCCCTTAAAGTTCAGGAAATGTTGGCAGCCCAAAAAAAGCCTTAAAATGCATCTTAGGCCTGCAAAAATGAAAAAATGTTGGAGGCCGAAAAATTGGGTTTACATGCATCCTAGACCCCCTAAAGTTCAGAAAATGTTGGTGGCCCAAAAACTGTGTCAGAGAGCTCTGAATGTCCCAAAAACATTTGCAGCCTGAAAGGGGCATTAACCCGCATCCTAGACCTCTGAAATCCCCAAAAACATTTTGGCACGAAAAAGGCATCCTTAACCCCTGGAAGTTCAGGAAATGTTGACAGCCCAAAAAAAATCCTTAAAATGAATATTATGCCTGCAAAAATGTAGGAAATTTTGGAGGCCCAAAAAAGGGGTTTACAGACATCCTAGACCCCCTAAAGTCCAGAAAATGTTGTTTCCACAAAAACTGTGTCAGAGATCTCTGAATATCCCAAAAACATTTGCAGCCTCAAAGGGGCATTAACCCGCATCCTAGACCACTGAAATCCCCAAAACATTTTGGCATGAAAAACGCATCCTATACCCCTGAAAATTCAAAAAATATTGGCAGCCCAAAAAAGGCCTTAAAATACATCTTAGGCCTGCAAAAATGTAGAAAACATTGGAGGCTTAAAAAAGGGGTTTACAGGCATCCTAGACCCCCTAAAGTCCAGAAACTGTTGGTAGGCCAAAAATTGTCAGAGAGTTCTGAATGTCCCGAAAACATTTGCAGCCTGAAAGGAGCATTAACCCACACCCTAGACCCCTGAAATTCCCCAAAACATTTTTGGCCCAGAATATGCATCCTACAACCCTGAAATTTCAAAAAATGTTGGCAGCCCAAAAAAGGCCTTAAAATGCATCGTAGGCATGGAAAAATGTAGAAATATTTGGAGGCCCAGAAAAGGGGTTTACAGGCATCCTAGACCCCATAAAGTCCAGAAAATGTTGTTGGCCCAAAAATGTTGTGAGAGAGCTCTGAATGTCCCAAAAACATTTGTAGCCTGAAAGGGGCATTAACCGGCATCCTAGACTTCTGAAATTCCCCAAAACATTTTGGCACGAAAAATGCATCCTACACCCCTGAAAATTCAGAAAATATTGGCAGCCCAAAAAAGGCCTTAAAATGTATCTTAGGCCTGCAAAAATGTAGAAAACTTTGGAGGCCTAAAAAGGGGTTTACAGGCATCCTAGAACACCTAAAGTCCAGAAAATGTTGTTGGTACAAAAACCGTGTCAGAGACCTCTGAATGTCCCAAAACAATTAGCAGCCTGAAAGGGGCATTGACCCCCATCCTAGACCACTGAAATTCCCAAAAATATTTTGGCTGAAAAATGCATCCTACACCCCATAAAGTTCAGGAAATTTTGGCAGCCCAAAAAAGGCCTTAAAATGCATCTTAGGCCTGGAAAAATGTAAAGAACTTTGGAGGCCGAAAAATGGGTTTTACAGGCATCCTAGACCCCCTAAAGTTCAGAAAATGTTGGTAGCCCAAAAACTGTGTCAGAGAGCTCTGAATGTCCCAAAAACATTTGCAGCCTGAAAGGGGCATTAACCGGCATCCTAGACCTCTGAAATTCCCCAAAACATTTTGGCACGAAAAAGGCATCCTTAACCCCTGGAAGTTCAGGAAATGTTGGCAGCCCAAAAAAAGCCTTAAAATGCATCTTAGGCCTGCAAAAATGTAGAAAACTTTGGAGGCCAAAAAAGGGGTTTACAGGCATCCTAGAACACCTAAAGTCCAGAAAATGTTGTTGGCACAAAAACTGTGTCAGAGACCTCTGAATGTCCCAAAACAATTAGCAGCCTGAAAGGGGCATTAACCCCCATCCTAGACCACTGAAATTCCCAAAAATATTTTTGGCTGAAAAATGCATCCTACACCCCATAAAGTTCAGAAAATTTTGGCAGCCCAAAAAAGTCCTTAAAATGCATCTTAGGCCTGGAAAAATGTAGAGAACTTTGGAGGCCGAAAAATGGGGTTTACAGGCATCCTAGACCCCCTAAAGTTCAGAAAATGTTGGTGGCCCAAAAACTGTGTCAGAGAGCTCTCAATGTCCCAAAAACATTTGCAGCCTGAAAGGGGCATTAACCTGTATCATATACCTCTGAAATTCCGCAAAACATTTTGGAACGAAAAATGCATCCTACACCCCTGAAAATTCAGAAAATATTGACAGCCCAAAAAAGGCCTTAAAATGTATCTTAGGCCTGCAAAAATGTAGAAAACTTTGGAGGCCAAAAAAGGGGTTTACAGGCATCCTAGAACACCTAAAGTCCAGAAAATGCTGTTGGCACAAAAACTGTGTCAGAGACCTCTGAATGTCCCAAAACAATTAGCAGCCTGAAAGGTGCATTAACCCCCATCCTACACCACTGAAATTTCAAAAAATATTTTTGGCTGAAAAATGCTTTCTACACCCCTCAAAGTTCAGAAAATTTGGCAGCCCAAAAAGGCCTTAAAATGCATTTTAGACCTACAAAAATGTTGAAAACTTTGGAGGCCCAAAAATAGGCTTTACACGCATCCTAGACCCCTAAAGTCCACAAAATGTTGGTGGCACAAAAACTGTGACAGAGATCTCTGAATGTCCCAAAAACATTAGCACCCTGAAAGGGGCATTAACCCCCATCCTAGACAACTGAAATTCCCAAAAATAATTTTGGCATGAAAAATGCATCCTATAGCCCTCAAAGTTCAGAAAATGTGGCAGCCCAAAAAGGCCTTAAAATGCATTTTAGACCTACAAAAATATTGAAAACATTGGAGGCCCAAAAATGGGGTTTGCAGGCATCCTAGACCCCTAAAGTCCAGAAAATGGTGGCCCAAAAACTGTCAGAGAGCTCTGAATGTCCCGAAAACATTTGCAACCTGAAAGGGGCATTAACCCGCACCCTAGACCCCTGAAATTCCCCAAAACATTTTTGACCCAAAATATGCATCCTACACCCCTGAAAGGTCAGAAAATGTTGGCAGCCCAAAAAAGGCCTTAAAATGCATCTTAGGCATGGAAAAATGTAGAAATATATCAAGGCCCAAAAAAGGGGTTTACAGGCATCCTAGACCCTCTAAATTTCTGAAAATGTTGGTGGCACAAAAACAGTGTCAGAGAGCTCTGAATGTCCCAAAAACATTAGCAGCCTGAAAGGAGCATTAACCCCCATCCTAGACCACTGAAATTCCCAAAAATATTTTTGGCATGAAAAATTCTTCCTACACCCCTCAAAGTTCAGAAAATGTGTCAGCCCAAAATAGGCCTTAAAATGCATTTTAGGCCTGCAAAAATGTTGAAAACTTTGGAGGCCCAAAAATGGCGTTTACAGGCATCCTAGACCCCTAAAGTCCAGAAAATGTTGGTGGCACAAAAACTGTGTAAGAGAGCTCTGAATGTCCCAAAAACATTAGCACCCTGAAAGGGGCATTAACCCCCATCCTAGACCACTGAAATTCCCCAAAACATTTTTGACCCAAAATATGCATCCTACACCTCTGAAAGGTCAGAAAATGTTGGCAGCCAAAAAAAGGCCTTAAAATGCATCTTATGCATGGAAAAATGTAGAAAACTTTGGAGGCCAAAAAAGGGGTTTGCAGGCATCCTAGACCACCTGAAGTCCAGAAAATGTTGTTGGCACAAAAACTGTGTCAGAGAGCTCTGAATGTCCCAAAAACATTTGCAGCCTGAAAGGGGCATTAACGCGCTTTTAAGACCCCTGAAATTCCCAAAAACATTTTCGGCCCGAAAAATGCATCCTATGCCCCTGAACGTTCAGGAAATGTTGGCAGCCCAAAATAAAAGCCTTAAAATGCATATTAGGCGTGCGAAAATGTAGAAAAATGTGGATGCCCAAAAAAGGGTGTTACAGGTATCCTAGACCCGCTAAAGTTCAGAAAATGTTGGTGGCCAAAAAGCTGTGTCAGAGAGCTCTGAATGTCCCAAAACAATTAGCAGCCTGAAAGGGGCATTAACCCCCATTATAGACCCCTGAAATTCCCCAAAACTTTTTGGCATGAAAAACGCATCCTACACCCCTGAAAATTCTGAAAATATTGGCAGCCCTAAAAAGGCCTTAAAATGCATCTTAGGCCTGCAAAAAAATGTAGAAAAACTTGGAGGCCCAGAAAAGGGGTTTACAGGCATCCTAGACCCCCTAAAGTCCAGAAAATGTTGGTGGCCCCAAAAACTGTGTCAGAGAGCTCTGAATGTCCCGAATACATTTGCAGCCTGAAAGGGGCATTAACCTGCATCCTAGACCTCTGAAATTCACCAAAACTTTTTGGCACGAAAAATACATCCTACACCCCTGAAAATTCAGAAAATATTGGCAGCCCAAAAAAGGCCTTAAAATGAATCTTAGGCCTGCAAAAATGTAGAAAGCTTTGGAGGCCAAAAAAGGGTTTACAGCATCCTAGAACACCTAAAGTCCAGAAAATGTTGTTGGCACAAAAACTGTGTCAGAGACCTCTGAATGTCCCATAACAATTAGCAGCCTGAAGCCTGAAAGGGGCATTAACCCCCATTATAGACCACTGAAATTCCCAACAATATTTTTGCCTTAAAAATGCATCCTACACCCCTTAAAGTTCAGAAAATTTTGGCAGTCCAAAAAGGCTTTAAAATGCATCTTAGGCCTGCAAAAATGTAGAAAACCTTGGAGGCCCAAAAAAGGAGTTTGCAGGCACCCTAGACCCACTAAATTCCAGAAAATGTTGGTGGCCCAAAAACTGTGTCAGAGAGCTCTGAATGTCCCGAAAACATTTGCTGCCTGGAAGGGGCATTAACCCCCATCCTTGACCCCTGAAATTTCGAAAAACATTTTGGCTCATAAAAGGCATCCTTCACCCCTGGAAGTTCAGGAAATGTTGGCAGCCAAAAAAAAGCCTTAAAACGCATCTTAGGCATGCAAAAATGTAGAAAAATGTGGAGGTCCAAAAAAGACATTTACAGGCATCGTAGACCCCACCCCCTAAAGTCCAGAAAATGCTGGTCTTCCTAAAATGGTGTGAGAGAGCACTGAATGTCCCAAAAACATTTGCAGTCTGAAAGGAGCATTAACCCGCATTCTAGACCACTGAAAATCCCAAAAACATTTTTGGCCTGAAAAATGCATCCTACCCCCCTGCAAGTTCAGGAAATGTTGGTAGCCAAAAAAAAAGCCTTAAAGTGCATCTTAGGCATGCAAAAATGTAGAAAACTTTGGAGGCCCAAAAAAGGGGGTTACATGCAACCTAGACCCCCTAAAGTCCAGAAAATGTTGGTGGCCCAAAAACTGTGTCAGAGATCTCTGAATATCCCAAAAACATTTGCAGCCTCAAAGGGGCATTAACCCGCATCCTAGACCACTGAAATTCCCCAAAACACTTTGGCATGAAAAACGCATCCTACACCCCTGAAAATTCAGAAAATATTGGCAGCCCAAAAAAGGCCTTAAATTGTATCTTAGGCCTGCAAAAATGTAGAAAACTTTGGAGGCCAAAAAAGGGGTTTACAGGCATCCTAGAACACCTAAAGTCCAGAAAATGTTGTTGGTACAAAAACTGTGTCAGATACCTCTGAATGTCCCAAAACAATTAGCAGCCTGAAAGGGGCATTGACCCCCCATCCTAGACCACTGAAATTCCCAAAAATATTTTGGTTGAAAAATGCATCCTACACCCCTTAAAGTTCAGGAAATGTTGGCAGCCCAAAAAAAGCCTTAAAATGCATCTTACGCCTGGAAAAATGTAAAGAACTTTGGAGGCCGAAAAATGGGTTTTACAGGCATCCTAGACCCCCTAAAGTTCAGAAAATGTTGGTGGCCCAAAAACTGTGTCGGAGAGCTCTGAATGTCCCAAAAACATTTGCAGCCTGAAAGGGGCATTAACCGGCATGCTAGAGCTCTGAAATTCCCCAGAACATTTTGGCACGAAAAAGGCACCCTTAACCCCTGGAAGTTCAGGAAATGTTGGCAGCCCAAAAAAAGCCTTAAAATGCATCTTAGGCCTGCAAAAATGTAGAAAACTTTGGAGGCCAAAAAAGGGGTTTACAGGCATCCTAGAACACCTAAAGTCCAGAAAATGTTGTTGGCACAAAAACTGTGTCAGAGACCTCTGAATGTCCCAAAACAATTAGCAGCCTGAAAGGGGCATTAACCCCCATCCTAGACTACTGAAATTCCCAAAAATATTTTTGGCTGAAAAATGTATCCTACACCCCATAAAGTTCAGAAAATTTTGGCAGCCCAAAAAAGGCCTTAAAATGTAAGCCTGGAAAAATGTAGAGAACTTTGGAAGCCGAAAAATGGGGTTTACAGGCATCCTAGACCCCCTAAAGTTCAGAAAATGTTGGTGGCCCAAAAACTGTGTCAGAGAGCTCTGAATGTCCCAAAAACATTTGCAGCCTGAAAAGGGGCATTAACCCCCATCCTAGAACACTGAAATTCCCAAAAATATTTTTGGATGAAAAATGCATCCTACACCCCATGAAGTTCAGAAAATTGTGGCAGCCCAAAAAAGGCCTTAAAAAGCATCTTAGGCCTGGAAACATGTAAAAAACGTTGGAGGCCGAAAAATGGGGTTGACAGGCATCCTAGACCCCCTAAAGTTCAGAAAATGTTGGTGGCCCAAAAACTGTGTCAGAGAGCTCTGAATGTCCCAAAAACATTTGCAGCCTGAAAGGGGCATTAACCCGAATCCTAGACCTCTGATATCCCCAAAAACATTTTGGCACGAAAAAGGCATCCTTAACCCCTGGAAGTTCAGGAAATGTTGGCAGCCCAAAAAAGGCCTTAAATTGTATCTTAGGCCTGCAAAAATGTAGAAAACTTTGGAGGCCAAAAAAGGGGTTTACAGGCATCCTAGAACACCTAAAGTCCAGAAAATGTTGTTGGTACAAAAACTGTGTCAGAGACCTCTGAATGTCCCAAAAAAATTAGCAGCCTGAAAGGGGCATTGACCCCCCATCCTAGACCACTGAAATTCCCAAAAATATTTTGGCTGAAAAATGCATCCTACACCCCTTAAAGTTCAGGAAATGTTGGCAGCCCAAAAAAAGCCTTAAAATGCATCTTACGCCTGGAAAAATGTAAAGAACTTTGGAGGCCGAAAAATGGGTTTTACAGGCATCCTAGACCCCCTAAAGTTCAGAAAATGTTGGTGGCCCAAAAACTGTGTCGGAGAGCTCTGAATGTCCCAAAAACATTTGCAGCCTGAAAGGGGCATTAACCGGCATGCTAGAGCTCTGAAATTCCCCAGAACATTTTGGCACGAAAAAGGCATCCTTAACCCCTGGAAGTTCAGGAAATGTTGGCAGCCCAAAAAAAGCCTTAAAATGCATCTTAGGCCTGCAAAAATGTAGAAAACTTTGGTGGCCAAAAAGGGGTTTACAGGCATCCTAGAACACCTAAAGTCCAGAAAATGTTGTTGGCACAAAAACTGTGTCAGAGACCTCTGAATGTCCCAAAACAATTAGCAGCCTGAAAGGGGTATTAACCCCCATCCTAGACCACTGAAATTCCCAAAAATATTTTTGGCTGAAAAATGTATCCTACACCCCATAAAGTTCAGAAAATTTTGGCAGCCCAAAAAAGGCCTTAAAATGTAGGCCTGGAAAAATGTAGAGAACTTTGGAAGCCGGAAAATGGGGTTTACAGGCATCCTAGACCCCCTAAAGTTTAGAAAATGTTGGTGGCCCAAAAACTGTGTCAGAGAGCTCTGAATGTCCCAAAAACATTTGCAGCCTGAAAGGGGCATTAACCCCCATCCTAGAACACTGAAATTCCCAAAAATATTTTTGGATGAAAAATGCATCCTACACCCCATAAAGTTCAGAAAATTGTGGCAGCCCAAAAAAGGCCTTTAAAAGCATCTTAGGCCTGGAAACATGTAAAAAACGTTGGAGGCCGAAAAATGGGGTTGACAGGCATCCTAGACCCCCTAAAGTTCAGAAAATGTTGGTGGCCCAAAAACTGTGTCAGAGAGCTCTGAATGTCCCAAAAACATTTGCAGCCTGAAAGGGGCATTAACCCGAATCCTAGACCTCTGAAATCCCCAAAAACATGTTGGCACGAAAAAGGCATCCTTAACCCCTGGAAGTTCAGGAAATGTTGGCAGCCCAAAAAAAAGCCTTAAAATGAATCTTATGCCTGCAAAAATGTAGAAAATTTTGGAGGCCCAAAAAAGCGGTTTACAGACATCCTAGACCACCTAAAGTCCAGAAAATGTTGTTTCCACAAAAACTGTCTCAGAGACCTCTGAATGTCCCAAAGAAATTAGCAGTGTGAAAGGGGCATTAACCCTCATCCTAGACCACTGAAATTCGCGAAAAAATATTTTTAGCATGAAAAATGCATCCTACACCCCTTAAAGTTCAGGAAATGTTGGCAGCCCAAAAAAAGCCTTAAAATACATCTTAGGCCTGCAAAAATGTAGAAAACTTTGGAGGCCCAAAAAAGGGGGTTGCATGCATCCTAGACCCCCTAAAGTCCAGAAACTGTTGGTAGGCCAAAAACTGTCAGAGAGCTCTGAATGTCCCGAAAACATTTGCAGCCTGAAAGGGGCATTAACCCGCATCCTAGACCACTGAAATCCCCCAAAACATTTTGGCATGAAAAACGCATCCTACACCCCTTAAAGTTCAGAAAATATTGGCAGCCCAAAAAAGGCCTTAAAATGCATCTTAGGCCTGCAAAAATGTAGAAAACATTGGAGGCTTAAAAAAGGGGTTTACAGGCATCCTAGACCCCCTAAAGTCCAGAGACTGTTGGTAGGCCAAAAACTGTCAGAGAGCTCTGAATGTCCCGAAAACATTTGCAGCCTGAAAGGGGCATTAACCCACACCCTAGACCACTGAAATTCCCCAAAACATTTTTGGCCCAGAATATGCATCCTACAACCCTGAAATTTCAAAAAATGTTGGCAGCCCAAAAAAGGCCTTAAAATGCATCTTAGGCATGGAAAAATGTAGAAAACTTTGGAGGCCCAAAAAAGGGGTTTACAGGAATCCTAGACCCACTAAAGTTCAGAAAATGTTGGCGGCCCAAAAACTGTGTCAGAGAGCTCTGAATGTCCCAAAAACATTTGCAGCCTGAAAGGGGCATTAACCGGCATCCTAGACCTCTGAAATTCCCCAAAACATTTTGGCACGAAAAATGCATCCTACACCCCTGAAAATTCAGAAAATATTGGCAGCCCAAAAAAGGCCTTAAAATGTATCTTAGGCCTGCAAAAATGTAGGAAACTTTGGAGGCCAAAAAAGGGGTTTACAGGCATCCTAGAACACCTAAAGTCCAGAAAATGTTGTTGGTACAAAAACCGTGTCAGAGACCTCTGAATGTCCCAAAACAATTAGCAGCCTGAAAGGGGCATTGACCCCCATCCTAGACCACTGAAATTCCCAAAAATATTTTGGCTGAAAAATGCATCCTACACCCCATAAAGTTCAGGAAATTTTGGCAGCCCAAAAAAGGCCTTAAAATGCATCTTAGGCCTGGAAAAATGTAAAGAACTTTGGAGGCCGAAAAATGGGTTTTACATGCATCCTAGACCCCGTAAAGTTCAGAAAATGTTGGTGGCCCAAAAACTGTGTCAGAGAGCTCTGAATGTCCCAAAAACATTTGCAGCCTGAAAGGGGCATTAACCGGCATCCTAGACCTCTGAAATTCCCCAAAACATTTTGGCACGAAAAAGGAATCCTTAACCCCTGGAAGTTCAGGAAATGTTGGCAGCCCAAAAAAAGCCTTAAAATGCATCTTAGGCCTGCAAAAATGTAGAAAACTTTGGAGGCCAAAAAAGGGGTTTACAGGCATCCTAGAACACCTAAAGTCCAGAAAATGTTGTTGGCACAAAAACTGTGTCAGAGACCTCTGAATGTCCCAAAATAATTAGCAGCCTGAAAGGGGCATTAACCCCCATCCTAGACCACTGAAATTCCCAAAAATATTTTTGGCTGAAAAATGCATCCTACACCCCATAAAGTTCAGTAAATTTTGGCAGCCCAAAAAAGGCCTTAAAATGCATCTTAGGCCTGGAAAAATGTAGAGAACTTTGGAGGCCGAAAAATGGGGTTTACAGGCATCCTAGACCTACTAAAGTCCAGAAAACATTTGCAGCCTGAAAGGGGCATTAACCCACATCCTAGACCACTGTAATTCCCCAAAACATTTTGGCATGAAACACGCATCCTACATCCCTGAAAATTTAGAACATATTTGCAGCCCAAAAAAGGCCTTAAAATTCATCTTAGGCCTGCAAAAATGTAGAAAACTTTGGAGGCTTAAATAGGGGGTTTACAGGCATCCAGGACCCCCTAAAGTCCAGAAAATGTTGTTGTCACAAAAACTGTGTCAGAGACCTCTGAATGTCCCAAAACAATTAGCAGCCTGAAAGGGGCATTAACCTGCACCCTAGACCCCTGACATTCCCCAAAACATTTTTGGCCCAAAATATGCATCCTACAACCCTGAAAGTTCAGAAAATGTTGGCAGCCCAAAAAAGGCCTTAAAATGCATCTTAGGCATGGAAAAATGTAGAACTATTTGGAGGCCTAAAAAATGGGTTTAGAGGCATCCTTCACCCCTGGAAGTCCAGAAAATGTTGGTGGCCCAAAAATGGTGTGAGAGAGCTCTGAATGTCCCAAAAACATTAGCAGCCTGAAAGGAGCATTAACCCCCATCCTAGACCACTGAAATTCCCAAAAATATTTTTGGCATGAAAAATTCTTCCTACACCCCTCAAAGTTCAGAAAATGTGTCAGCCCAAAATAGGCCTTAAAATGCATTTTAGGCCTGCAAAAATGTTGAAAACTTTGGAGGCCCAAAAATGGGGTTTACAGGCATCCTAGACCCCTAAAGTCCAGAAAATGTTGGTGGCACAAAAACTGTGTAAGAGAGCTCTGAATGTCCCAAAAACATTAGCACCCTGAAAGGGGCATTAACCCCCATCCTAGACCCCTGAAATTTCCAAAAACATTTTGGCACAAAAAAGGCATCCTTCACCCCTGGAAGTTCAGGAAATGTTGGCAGCCAAAAAAAAGCCTTAAAATACATCTTAGGCATGCAAAAATGTAGAAAACTATGGAAGCCCCAAAAAGGGGGTTACAGGCCATCTGGACCCCCTAAAGTCCAGAACATGCTGGTGGCACAAAAACTGTATCAGAGACCTCTGAATGTCCCAAAGAAATTAGCAGCCTGAAAGGGGCATTAACCCTCATCCTAGACCACTGAAATTCGCAAAAATATTTCTGGCCTGAAAAATGCATCCTAAGCCCCTGAAAGTTCAGGAAATGTTGGCAGCCCAAAAGAAAAAGCCTTAAAATGCATTTTAGGCCTGCACAAATGTAGAAAACTTTGGATGCCCAAAAAAGGGGTTTACAGGCATCCTAGACCCACTGAAGTTCACAAAATGTTGGCGGCCCAAAAACTGTGTCAGAGAGCTCTGAATGTCCCAAAAACATTTGCAGCCTGAAAGGGGCATTAACCCGCACCTTAGACCCCTGAAATTCCCCAAAACATTTTTGACCCAAAATATGCATCCTACACCCCTGAAAGGTCAGAAAATGTTGGCAGCCCAAATAAGGCCTTAAAATGCATCTTAGGCATGGAAAAATGTAGAAATATATCAAGGCCCAAAAAATGGGTTTACAGGCATCCTAGACCCTCTAAATTTCTGAAAATGTTGGTGGCACAAAAACTGTATCAGAGAGCTCTGAATGTCCCAAAAACATTATCAGCCTGAAAGGGGCATTAACCCCCATCCTAGACCACTGAAATTCCCAAAAATATTTTTGGCATGAAAAATGCATCCTACACCCCTCAAAGTTCAGAAAATGTGTCAGCCCAAAAAAGGCCTTAAAATGCATTTTAGGCCTGCAAAAATGTTGAAAACTTTGGAGGCCCAAAAATGGGATTTACAGGCATCCTAGACCCCTAAAGTCCAGAAAATGTTGGTGGCCCAAAACCTTTCAGAGAGCTCTGAATGCCCCGAAAACATTTGCAGCCTGAAAGGGGCATTAACCCGGACCCTAGACCCCTGAAATTCCCCAAAACATTTTTGACCCAAAATATGCATCAGACACCCCTCAAATGTCAGAAAATGTTGGCAGCCCAAAAAAGGCCTTAAAATGCATCTTAGGCATGGAAAAATGTAGAAAACTTTGGAGGCCCAAGAAAGGGGTTTACAGGCATCCTAGACCCCCTAAAGTCCATAAAACATTGGTGGGGCCCAGAAATGGTGTGAGAGAGCTCTGAATGTCCGAAAAACTTTTGCAGCCTGAAAGGGTCATTAACTCGCTTTCAAGACCCCTGAAATTCCCCAAAACTTTTTGGCATGAAAAACGCATCCTACACCCCTGAAAATTCAGAAAATATTGGCAGCCCAAAAAAGGCCTTAAAATGCATCTTAGGCCTGCAAAAAATGTAGAAAACTTTGGAGGCCAAAAAAGGGGTTTACAGGCATCCTAGACCACCTAAAATCCAGAAAATGTTGTTGGCAAAAAACTGTGTCAGAGACCTCTGAATGTCCCAAAAAAATTAGCAGCCTGAAAGGGGCATTAATCCCCATCCTAGACCATTGAAATTCACAAAAATATTTTTGGCATGAAAAATGCATCCTACACCCCTTAAAGTTCAGAAAATGTTGGCAGCCCAAAAAGGCCTTAAAATGCATTTTAGGCCTGCAAAAAATGTAGAAAACCTTGGAGGCCCAAAAAAGGGGTTTACAGGCATCCTAGACCCCCTAAAGTCCAGGAAATGTTGGTGGCCCAATAACTGTGTCAGAGAGCTCTGAATGTCCCGAAAACATTTGCAGCCTGAAAGGGGCATTAACCTGCATCCTAGACCCCTGAAATTTCCAAAAACATTTTGGCACAAAAAAGGCATCCTTCACCCCTGGAAGTTCAGGAAATGTTGGCAGCCAAAATAAAGCCTTAAAATGCATCTTAGGCATGTAAAAATGTAGAAAACTATGGAAGCCTCAAAAAGGGGGTTACAGGCAATCTGGACCCCCTAAAGTCCAGAAAATGCTGGCGGCACAAAAACTGTATCAGAGACCTCTGAATGTCCCAAAGAAATTAGCAGCCTGAAAGGGGCATTAACCCTCATCCTAGACCACTGAAATTCCCAAAAATATTTTTGGCTGAAAAATGTATCCTACACCCCATAAAGTTCAGAAAATTTTGGCAGCCAAAAAAAGGCCTTAAAATGTAGGCCTGGAAAAATGTAGAGAACTTTGGAAGCCGAAAAATGGGTTTTACAGGCATCCCAGACCCCCTAAAGTTCAGAAAATGTTGGTGGCCCAAAAACTGTGTCAGAGAGCTCTGAATGTCCCAAAAACATTTGCAGCCGGAAAGGGGCATTAACCCCCATCCTAGAACACTGAAATTCCCAAAAATATTTTTGGATGAAAAATGCATCCTACACCCCATAAAGTTCAGAAAATTGTGGCAGCCCAAAAAAGGCCTTAAGATGCATCTTAGGCCTGGAAACATGTAAAAAACGTTGGAGGCTGAAAAATGGGGTTGACAGGTATCCTAGACCCCCTAAAGTTCAGAAAATGTTGGTGGCCCAAAAACTGTGTCAGAGAGCTCTGAATGTCCCAAAAACATTTGCAGCCTGAAAGGGGCATTAACCCGAATCCTAGACATCTGATATCCCCAAAAACATTTTGGCACGAAAAAGGCATCCTTAACCCCTGGAAGTTCAGGAAATGTTGGCAGCCCAAAAAAGGCCTTAAATTGTATCTTAGGCCTGCAAAAATGTAGAAAACTTTGGAGGCCAAAAAAGGGGTTTACAGGCATCCTAGAACACCTAAAGTCCAGAAAATGTTGTTGGTACAAAAACTGTGTCAGAGACCTCTGAATGTCCCAAAACAATTAGCAGCCTGAAAGGGGCATTGACCCCCCATCCTAGACCACTGAAATTCCCAAAAATATTTTGGCTGAAAAATGCATCCTACACCCCTTAAAGTTCAGGAAATGTTGGCAGCCCAAAAAAAGCCTTAAAATGCATCTTACGCCTGGAAAAATGTAAAGAACTTTGGAGGCCGAAAAATGGGTTTTACAGGCATCCTAGACCCCCTAAAGTTCAGAAAATGTTGGTGGCCCAAAAACTGTGTCGGAGAGCTCTGAATGTCCCAAAAACATTTGCAGCCTGAAAGGGGCATTAACCGGCATGCTAGAGCTCTGAAATTCCCCAGAACATTTTGGCACGAAAAAGGCATCCTTAACCCCTGGAAGTTCAGGAAATGTTGGCAGCCCAAAAAAAGCCTTAAAATGCATCTTAGGCCTGCAAAAATGTAGAAAACTTTGGTGGCCAAAAAGGGGTTTACAGGCATCCTAGAACACCTAAAGTCCAGAAAATGTTGTTGGCACAAAAACTGTGTCAGAGACCTCTGAATGTCCCAAAACAATTAGCAGCCTGAAAGGGGCATTAACCCCCATCCTAGACCACTGAAATTCCCAAAAATATTTTTGGCTGAAAAATGTATCCTACACCCCATAAAGTTCAGAAAATTTTGGCAGCCCAAAAAAGGCCTTAAAATGTAGGCCTGGAAAAATGTAGAGAACTTTGGAAGCCGGAAAATGGGGTTTACAGGCATCCTAGACCCCCTAAAGTTCAGAAAATGTTGGTGGCCCAAAAACTGTGTCAGAGAGCTCTGAATGTCCCAAAAACATTTGCAGCCTGAAAGGGGCATTAACCCCCATCCTAGAACACTGAAATTCCCAAAAATATTTTTGGATGAAAAATGCATCCTACACCCCATAAAGTTCAGAAAATTGTGGCAGCCCAAAAAAGGCCTTTAAAAGCATCTTAGGCCTGGAAACATGTAAAAAACGTTGGAGGCCGAAAAATGGGGTTGACAGGCATCCTAGACCCCCTAAAGTTCAGAAAATGTTGGTGGCCCAGAAACTGTGTCAGAGAGCTCTGAATGTCCCAAAAACATTTGCAGCCTGAAAGGGGCATTAACCCGAATCCTAGACCTCTGAAATCCCCAAAAACATTTTGGCACGAAAAAGGCATCCTTAACCCCTGGAAGTTCAGGAAATGTTGGCAGCCCAAAAAAAAGCCTTAAAATGAATCTTATGCCTGCAAAAATGTAGAAAATTTTGGAGGCCCAAAAAAGGGGTTTACAGACATCCTAGACCACCTAAAGTCCAGAAAATGTTGTTTCCACAAAAACTGTCTCAGAGACCTCTGAATGTCCCAAAGAAATTAGCAGCGTGAAAGGGGCATTAACCCTCATCCTAGACCACTGAAATTCGCGAAAAAATATTTTTAGCATGAAAAATGCATCCTACACCCCTTAAAGTTCAGGAAATGTTGGCAGCCCAAAAAAAGCCTTAAAATACATCTTAGGCCTGCAAAAATGTAGAAAACTTTGGAGGCCCAAAAAAGGGGGTTGCATGCATCCTAGACCCCCTAAAGTCCAGAAACTGTTGGTAGGCCAAAAACTGTCAGAGAGCTCTGAATGTCCCGAAAACATTTGCAGCCTGAAAGGGGCATTAACCCGCATCCTAGACCACTGAAATCCCCCAAAACATTTTGGCATGAAAAACGCATCCTACACCCCTTAAAGTTCAGAAAATATTGGCAGCCCAAAAAAGGCCTTAAAATGCATCTTAGGCCTGCAAAAATGTAGAAAACATTGGAGGCTTAAAAAAGGGGTTTACAGGCATCCTAGACCCCCTAGAGTCCAGAAACTGTTGGTAGGCCAAAAACTGTCAGAGAGCTCTGAATGTCCCGAAAACATTTGCAGCCTGAAAGGGGCATTAACCCACACCCTAGACCACTGAAATTCCCCAAAACATTTTTGGCCCAGAATATGCATCCTACAACCCTGAAATTTCAAAAAATGTTGGCAGCCCAAAAAAGGCCTTAAAATGCATCTTAGGCATGGAAAAATGTAGAAAACTTTGGAGGCCCAAAAAAGGGGTTTACAGGAATCCTAGACCCACTAAAGTTCAGAAAATGTTGGCGGCCCAAAAACTGTGTCAGAGAGCTCTGAATGTCCCAAAAACATTTGCAGCCTGAAAGGGGCATTAACCGGCATCCTAGACCTCTGAAATTCCCCAGAACATTTTGGCACGAAAAATGCATCCTACACCCCTGAAAATTCAGAAAATATTGGCAGCCCAAAAAAGGCCTTAAAATGTATCTTAGGCCTGCAAAAATGTAGGAAACTTTGGAGGCCAAAAAAGGGGTTTACAGGCATCCTAGAACACCTAAAGTCCAGAAAATGTTGTTGGTACAAAAACCGTGTCAGAGACCTCTGAATGTCCCAAAA
Organism: Ambystoma mexicanum; assembly: GCF_040938575.1. Classification (NCBI taxonomy): domain Eukaryota; kingdom Metazoa; phylum Chordata; class Amphibia; order Caudata; family Ambystomatidae; genus Ambystoma; species Ambystoma mexicanum. The sequence continues at coordinate 1,319,402,075 of NC_090934.1, forward strand.
CAATTAGCAGCCTGAAAGGGGCATTGACCCCCATCCTAGACCACTGAAATTCCCAAAAATATTTTGGCTGAAAAATGCATCCTACACCCCATAAAGTTCAGGAAATTTTGGCAGCCCAAAAAATGGCCTTAAAATGCATCTTAGGCCTGGAAAAATGTAAAGAACTTTAGAGGCCGAAAAATGGGTTTTACATGCATCCTAGACCCAGTAAAGTTCAGAAAATGTTGGTGGCCCAAAAACTGTGTCAGAGAGCTCTGAATGTCCCAAAAACATTTGCAGCCTGAAAGGGGCATTAACCGGCATCCTAGACCTCTGAAATTCCCCAAAACATTTTGGCACGAAAAAGGAATCCTTAACCCCTGGAAGTTCAGGAAATGTTGGCAGCCCAAAAAAAGCCTTAAAATGCATCTTAGGCCTGCAAAAATGTAGAAAACTTTGGAGGCCAAAAAAGGGGTTTACAGGCATCCTAGAACACCTAAAGTCCAGAAAATGTTGTTGGCACAAAAACTGTGTCAGAGACCTCTGAATGTCCCAAAATTATTAGCAGCCTGAAAGGGGCATTAACCGGCATCCTAGACCACTGAAATTCCCAAAAATATTTTTGGCTGAAAAATGCATCCTACACCCCTGAAAATTCAGTAAATTTTGGCAGCCCAAAAAAGGCCTTAAAATGCATCTTAGGCCTGGAAAAATGTAGAGAACTTTGGAGGCCGAAAAATGGGGTTTACAGGCATCCTAGACCTACTAAAGTCCAGAAAATGTTGTTGGCCCAAAAACTTTGTCAGAGAGCTCTGAATGTCCAGAAAACATTTGCAGCCTGAAAGGGGCATTAACCCACATCCTAGACCACTGTAATTCCCCAAAACATTTTGGCATGAAACACGCATCCTACACCCCTGAAAATTTAGAACATATTTGCAGCCCAAAAAAGGCCTTAAAATTCATCTTAGGCCTGCAAAAATGTAGAAAACTTTGGAGGCTTAAATAGGGGGTTTACAGGCATCCAGGACCCCCTAAAGTCCAGAAAATGTTGTTGTCACAAAAACTGTGTCAGAGACCTCTGAATGTCCCAAAACAATTAGCAGCCTGAAAGGGGCAATAACCTGCACCCTAGACCCCTGACATTCCCCAACACATTTTTGGCCCAAAATATGCATCCTACAACCCTGAAAGTTCAGAAAATGTTGGCAGCCCAAAAAAGGCCTTAAAATGCATCTTAGGCATGGAAAAATGTAGAACTATTTGGAGGCCTAATAAATGGGTTTAGAGGCATCCTTCACCCCTGGAAGTCCAGAAAATGTTGGTGGCCCAAAAATGGTGTGAGAGAGCTCTGAATGTCCCAAAAACATTAGCAGCTTGAAAGGGGCATTAACCCGCATCCTAGACCTCAGAAAATCCCCAAAACTTTTTGGCACAAAAAATGCATCCTACACCCGTGAAGATTCAGAAAATATTGGCAGCACAATAAAAGGCCTAGTCCAGAAACTGTTGGTGGCCCAAAAACTGTCAGAGAGCTCTGAATGTCTCGAAAACATTTGCAGCCTGAAAGGGGCATTAAACCGCACCCTAGACCCCTGAAATTCCCCAAAACATTTTTGCCCCAAAATATGCATCCTACAACCCTGAAAGTTCAGAAAATGTTGGCAGCCCAAAAAAGGCCTTAAAATGCATCTTAGGCATGGAAAATGTAGAAATATATCAAGGCCCAAAAAAGGGGTTTACAGGCATCCTAGACCCTCTAAATTTCTGAAAATGTTGGTGGCACAAAAACTGTGTCAGAGAGCTCTGAATGTCCCAAAAACATTAGCAGCCTGAAAGGGGCATTAACCCCCATCCTAGACCACTGAAATTCCCAAAAATATTTTTGGCATGAAAAATGCATCCTACACCCCTCAAAGTTCAGAAAATGTGTCAGCCCAAAAAAGGCCTTAAAATGCATTTTAGGCCTGCAAAAATGTTGAAAACTTTGGAGGCCCAAAAAATGGGCTTTACAGGCATCCTAGACCCCTAAAGTCCAGAAAATGTTGGTGGCACAAAAACTGTGACAGAGAGCTCTGAATGTCCCAAAAACATTAGCACCCTGAAAGGGGCATTAACCCCCATCCTAGACAACTGAAATTCCCAAAAATATTTTTGGCATGAAAAATGCATCCTACACCCCTCAAAGTTCAGAAAATGTGTCAGCCCAAAAAGGCCTTAAAATGCATTTTAGACCTACAAAAATGTTGAAAACTTTGGAGGCCCAAAAATGGGGTTTACAGGCATCCTAGACCCCTAAAGTCCAGAAAATGTTGGTGGCCCAAAAACTGTCAGAGAGCTCTGAATGTCCCAAAAACATTTGCAACCTGAAAGGGGCATTAACCCGCACCTTAGACCCCTGAAATTCCCCAAAACATTTTTGACCCAAAATATGCATCCTACACCCCTGAAAGGTCAGAAAATGTTGGCAGCCCAAAAAAAGGCCTTAAAATGCATCTTAGGCATGGAAAAATGTAGAAATATATCAAGGCCCAAAAAAGGGGTTTACAGGCATCCTAGACCCTCTAAATTTCTGAAAATGTTGGTGGCACAAAAACTGTGTCAGAGAGCTCTGAATGTCCCAAAAACATTAGCAGCCTGAAAGGGGCATTAACCCCCATCCTAGACCACTGAAATTCCCAAAAATATTTCTGGCCTGAAAAATGCATCCTAAGCCCCTGAAAGTTCAGGAAATGTTGGCAGCCCAAAAGAAAAAGCCTTAAAATGCATCTTAGGCCTGCAAAAATGTAGCAAACATTGGAGGCCAAAAAAGGGGTTTACATGCATCCTAGAACACCTAAAGTCCAGAAAATGTTGTTGGCACAAAAACTGTGCCAGAGACCTCTGAATGTCCCAAAACAATTATCAGCCTGAAAGGTGCATTAACCCCCATCCTAGACCACTGATATTCCCAAAAATATTTTTGGCTGAAAAATGCATCCTACACCCCTCAAAGTTCAGAACATTTTGGCAGCCCAAAAAAGGCCTTAAAATGCATCTTAGGCGTGCAAAAATGTAGAAAACCTTGGAGGCCCAAAAAAGGGGTTTACAGGCATCCTAGACCTACTAAAGTCCAGAAAATGTTGGTGGCCCAAAAACTTTGTCAAGGAGCTCTGAATGTCCAGAAAACATTTGCAGCCTTGAAGGGGCATTAGCCCACATCCTAGACCACTGTAATTCCCCAAAACATTTTGGCATGAAACACGCATCCTACACCCCTGAAAATTCAGAAAATATTTGCAGCCCAAAAAAGGCCTTAAAATGCATCTTAGGCCTGCACAAATGTAGAAAACGTTGGAGGCTTAAATAGGGGGTTTGCAGGCATCCAGGACCCCCTAAAGTCCAGAAAATGTTGTTGGCACAAAAACTGTGTCAGAGACCTCTGAATGTCCCAAAACAATTAGCAGCCTGAAAGGGGCATTAACCCGCACCCTAGACGCCTGACATTCCCCAAAACATTTTTGGCCCATAATATGCATCCTACAACCCTGAAAGTTCAGAAAATGTTGGCAGCCCAAAAAAGGCCTTAAAATGCATGTTAGGCATGGAAAAATGTTGAACTATTTGGAGGCCTAAAAAATGGGTTTAGAGGCATCCTAGACCCTGTAAAGTCCAGAAAATTTTGGTGGCCCAAAAATGGTGTGAGAGAGCTCTGAATGTCCTAAAAACATTAGCAGCTTGAAAGGGGCATTAACCCGCATCATAGACCTCAGAAAATCCCCAAAACTTTTTGGCACAAAAAATGCATCCTACACCCGTGAAGATTCAGAAAATATTGGCAGCACAATAAAAGGCCTAGTCCAGAAACTGTTGGTGGCCCAAAAACTGTCAGAGAGCTCTGAATGTCCCGAAAACATTTGCAGCCTGAAAGGGGCATTAAACCGCACCCTAGACCCCTGAAATTCCCCAAAACATTTTTGCCCCAAAATATGCATCCCACAACCCTGAAAGTTCAGAAAATGTTGGCAGCCCAAAAAAGGCCTTAAAATGCATCTTAGGCATGGAAAAATGTAGAAATATATCAAGGCCCAAAAAAGGGGTTTACAGGCATCCTAGACCCTCTAAATTTCTGAAAATGTTAGTGGCACAAAAACTGTGTCAGAGAGCTCTGAATGTCCCAAAAACATTAGCAGCCTGAAAGGGGCATTAACCCCCATCCTAGACCACTGAAATTCCCAAAAATAATTTTGGCATGAAAAATGCATCCTACACCCCTCAAAGTTCGGAAAATGTGTCAGCCCAAAAAGGCCTTAAAATGCATTTTAGGCCTGCAAAAATGTTGAAAATTTTGGAGGCCCAAAAAATGGGCTTTACAGGCATCCTAGACCCCTAAAGTCCAGAAAATGTTGGTGACACAAAAACTGTGACAGAGAGCTCTGAATGTCCCAAAAACATTAGCACCCTGAAAGGGGCATTAACCCCCATCCTAGACAACTGAAATTCCCAAAAATAATTTTGGCATGAAAAATGCATCCTACACCCCTCAAAGTTCAGAAAATGTGGCAGCCCAAAAAGGCCTTAAAATGCATTTTAGACCTACAAAAATGTTGAAAACTTTGGAGGCCCAAAAATGGGGTTTACAGGCATCCTAGACCTACTAACGTCCAGAAAATGTTGGTGGCCCAAAAACTTTGTCAGAGAGCTCTGAATGTCCAGAAAACATTTGCAGCCTTAAAGGGGCATTAACCCACATCCTAGACCACTGTAATTCCCCAAAACATTTTGGCATGAAACACGCATCCTACACCCCTGAAAATTCAGAAAATATTTGCAGCCCAAAAAAGGCCTTAAAATGCATCTTAGGCCTGCAAAAATGTAGAAAACTTTGGAGGCTTAAATAGGGGGTTTACAGGCATCCTAGACCCCTAAAGTCCAGAAAATGTTGGTGGCACAAAAACTGTGTCAGAGAGCTCTGAATGTCCCAAAAACATTTGCACCCTGAAAGGGGCATTAACACCCATCCTAGACCACTGAAATTCCCAAAAATATTTTTGGCATGAAAAATGCATCCTACACCCCTCAAAGTTCAGAAAATGTGGCAGCCCAAAAAAGGGCCTTAGAATGCATTTTAGGCCTGCAAAAATGTTGAAAACTTTGGAGGCCAAAAAATGGGATTTACAGGCATCCTAGACCCCTAAAGTCCAGAAAATGTTGGTGGCCTAAAAACTTTCAGAGAGCTCTGAATGTCCCGAAAACATTTGCAGCCTGAAAGGGGCATTAACCCGGACCCTAGACCCCTGAAATTCCCAAAAACATTTTTGACCCAAAATATGCATCCGACACCCCTGAAATGTCAGAAAATGTTGGCAGCCCAAAAAAGGCCTTAAAATGCATCTTAGGCATGGAAAAATGTAGAAAACTTTGGAGGCCCAAGAAAGGGGTTTACAGGCATCCTAGACCCCATAAAGTCCAGAAAATGTTGGTGGCCCAAAAATGTTGTGAGAGAGCTCTTAATGTCCCAAAAACATTTTCAGCCTGAAAGGAGCATTAACGCGCATTCTAGACCCCTGAAATTCCCCAAAACATTCTTGGCCCAAAAAATGCATCCTACGCCCTTGAAAGTTCAGGAAATGTTGGTAGCCCAAAAAGAAGCCTTAAAGGGCATCTTAGGCCTGCAAAAATGTAGAAAACTTTGGAGGCCCAAAAAAGGGGTTTACAGGCATCCTAGACCCACTGAAGTTCACAAAATGTTGACGGCCCAAAAACTGTGTCAGAGAGCTCTGAATGTCCCAAAAACATTTGAAGCCTGAAAGGGGCATTAACAGGCATCCTAGACCTCTGAAATTCCGCAAAACATTTTGGCACGAAAAATGCATCCTTAACCCCTGGAAGTTCAGGAAATGTTGGCAGCCCAAAAAAAGCCTTAAAATGCATCTTAGGCCTGCAAAAATGTAGAAAACTTTGGAGGCCAAAAAAGGGGTTTACAGGCATCCTTGAACACCTAAAGTCCAGAAAATGTTGTTGGCACAAAAACTGTGTCAGAGACCTCTTAATGTCCCAAAACAATTAGCAGCCTGAAAGGGGCATTAACCCCCATCCTAGACCACTGAAATTCCCAAAAATATTTTTGGCTGAAAAATGCATCCTACACCCCATAAAGTTCAGAAAATTTTGGCAGCCCAAAAAAGGTCTTAAAATGTAGGCCTGGAAAAATGTAGAGATCTTTGGAAGCCGAAAAATGGGGTTTACAGGCATCCTAGACCCACTAAAGTTCAGAAAATGTTGGTGGCCCAAAAACTGTGTCAGAGAGCTCTGAATGTCCCAAAAACATTTGCAGCCTGAAAGGGGCATTAACCCGCATCCTAGACCTCTGAAATTCCCAAAAACATTTTGGCACGAAAAAGGCATCCTTAACCCCTGGAAGTTCAGGAAATGTTGGCAGCCCAAAAAAAGCCTTAAAATGCATTTTATGCCTGCAAAAATGTAGAAAAGTTTGGAGGCCAGAAAAAGGGGTTTACAGGCATGCTAGAACACCTAAAGTCCAGAAAATGTTGTTGGCACAAAAACTGTGTCAGAGACCTCTGAATGTCCCAAAGAAATTAGCAGCCTGAAAGGGGCATTAACCCTCATCCTAGACCACTGAAATTCACGAAAAAATATTTTTGGCATGAAAAATGCATCCTACACCCCTTAAAGTTCAGGAAATGTTGGCAGTCCAAAAAAAGCCTTAAAATGCATCTTAGGCCTGCAAAAATGAAAAAATGTTGGAGGCCGAAAAATTGGGTTTACATGCATCCTAGACCCCCTAAAGTTCAGAAAATGTTGGTGGCCCAAAAACTGTGTCAGAGAGCTCTGAATGTCCCAAAAACATTTGCAGCCTGAAAGGGGCATTAACCCGCATCCTAGACCTCTGAAATCCCCAAAAACATTTTGGCACGAAAAAGGCATCCTTAACCCCTGGAAGTTCAGGAAATGTTGACAGCCCAAAAAAAATCCTTAAAATGAATCTTATGCCTGCAAAAATGTAGGAAATTTTGGAGGCCCAAAAAAGGGGTTTACAGACATCCTAGACCCCCTAAAGTCCAGAAAATGTTGTTTCCACAAAAACTGTGTCAGAGATCTCTGAATATCCCAAAAACATTTGCAGCCTCAAAGGGGCATTAACCCGCATCCTAGACCACTGAAATCCCCAAAACATTTTGGCATGAAAAACGCATCCTATACCCCTGAAAATTCAAAAAATATTGGCAGCCCAAAAAAGGCCTTAAAATACATCTTAGGCCTGCAAAAATGTAGAAAACATTGGAGGCTTAAAAAAGGGGTTTACAGGCATCCTAGACCCCCTAAAGTCCAGAAACTGTTGGTAGGCCAAAAATTGTCAGAGAGTTCTGAATGTCCCGAAAACATTTGCAGCCTGAAAGGGGCATTAACCCACACCCTAGACCCCTGAAATTCCCCAAAACATTTTTGGCCCAGAATATGCATCCTACAACCCTGAAATTTCAAAAAATGTTGGCAGCCCAAAAAAGGCCTTAAAATGCATCGTAGGCATGGAAAAATGTAGAAATATTTGGAGGCCCAGAAAAGGGGTTTACAGGCATCCTAGACCCCATAAAGTCCAGAAAATGTTGTTGGCCCAAAAATGTTGTGAGAGAGCTCTGAATGTCCCAAAAACATTTGTAGCCTGAAAGGGGCATTAACCGGCATCCTAGACTTCTGAAATTCCCCAAAACATTTTGGCACGAAAAATGCATCCTACACCCCTGAAAATTCAGAAAATATTGGCAGCCCAAAAAAGGCCTTAAAATGTATCTTAGGCCTGCAAAAATGTAGAAAACTTTGGAGGCCTAAAAAGGGGTTTACAGGCATCCTAGAACACCTAAAGTCCAGAAAATGTTGTTGGTACAAAAACCGTGTCAGAGACCTCTGAATGTCCCAAAACAATTAGCAGCCTGAAAGGGGCATTGACCCCCATCCTAGACCACTGAAATTCCCAAAAATATTTTGGCTGAAAAATGCATCCTACACCCCATAAAGTTCAGGAAATTTTGGCAGCCCAAAAAAGGCCTTAAAATGCATCTTAGGCCTGGAAAAATGTAAAGAACTTTGGAGGCCGAAAAATGGGTTTTACAGGCATCCTAGACCCCCTAAAGTTCAGAAAATGTTGGTAGCCCAAAAACTGTGTCAGAGAGCTCTGAATGTCCCAAAAACATTTGCAGCCTGAAAGGGGCATTAACCGGCATCCTAGACCTCTGAAATTCCCCAAAACATTTTGGCACGAAAAAGGCATCCTTAACCCCTGGAAGTTCAGGAAATGTTGGCAGCCCAAAAAAAGCCTTAAAATGCATCTTAGGCCTGCAAAAATGTAGAAAACTTTGGAGGCCAAAAAAGGGGTTTACAGGCATCCTAGAACACCTAAAGTCCAGAAAATGTTGTTGGCACAAAAACTGTGTCAGAGACCTCTGAATGTCCCAAAACAATTAGCAGCCTGAAAGGGGCATTAACCCCCATCCTAGACCACTGAAATTCCCAAAAATATTTTTGGCTGAAAAATGCATCCTACACCCCATAAAATTCAGAAAATTTTGGCAGCCCAAAAAAGTCCTTAAAATGCATCTTAGGCCTGGAAAAATGTAGAGAACTTTGGAGGCCGAAAAATGGGGTTTACAGGCATCCTAGACCCCCTAAAGTTCAGAAAATGTTGGTGGCCCAAAAACTGTGTCAGAGAGCTCTCAATGTCCCAAAAACATTTGCAGCCTGAAAGGGGCATTAACCTGTATCATATACCTCTGAAATTCCGCAAAACATTTTGGAACGAAAAATGCATCCTACACCCCTGAAAATTCAGAAAATATTGACAGCCCAAAAAAGGCCTTAAAATGTATCTTAGGCCTGCAAAAATGTAGAAAACTTTGGAGGCCAAAAAAGGGGTTTACAGGCATCCTAGAACACCTAAAGTCCAGAAAATGCTGTTGGCACAAAAACTGTGTCAGAGACCTCTGAATGTCCCAAAACAATTAGCAGCCTGAAAGGTGCATTAACCCCCATCCTACACCACTGAAATTTCAAAAAATATTTTTGGCTGAAAAATGCTTTCTACACCCCTCAAAGTTCAGAAAATTTGGCAGCCCAAAAAGGCCTTAAAATGCATTTTAGACCTACAAAAATGTTGAAAACTTTGGAGGCCCAAAAATAGGCTTTACACGCATCCTAGAGCCCTAAAGTCCACAAAATGTTGGTGGCACAAAAACTGTGACAGAGATCTCTGAATGTCCCAAAAACATTAGCACCCTGAAAGGGGCATTAACCCCCATCCTACACCACTGAAATTCCCAAAAATAATTTTGGCATGAAAAATGCATTCTATAGCCCTCAAAGTTCAGAAAATGTGGCAGCCCAAAAAGGCCTTAAAATGCATTTTAGACCTACAAAAATATTGAAAACATTGGAGGCCCAAAAATGGGGTTTGCAGGCATCCTAGACCCCTAAAGTCCAGAAAATGGTGGCCCAAAAACTGTCAGAGAGCTCTCAATGTCCCGAAAACATTTGCAACCTGAAAGGGGCATTAACCCGCACCCTAGACCCCTGAAATTCCCCAAAACATTTTTGACCCAAAATATGCATCCTACACCCCTGAAAGGTCAGAAAATGTTGGCAGCCCAAAAAAGGCCTTAAAATGCATCTTAGGCATGGAAAAATGTAGAAATATATCAAGGCCCAAAAAAGGGGTTTACAGGCATCCTAGACCCTCTAAATTTCTGAAAATGTTGGTGGCACAAAAACTGTGTCAGAGAGCTCTGAATGTCCCAAAAACATTAGCAGCCTGAAAGGAGCATTAACCCCCATCCTAGACCACTGAAATTCCCAAAAATATTTTTGGCATGAAAAATTCTTCCTACACCCCTCAAAGTTCAGAAAATGTGTCAGCCCAAAATAGGCCTTAAAATGCATTTTAGGCCTGCAAAAATGTTGAAAACTTTGGAGGCCCAAAAATGGCGTTTACAGGCATCCTAGACCCCTAAAGTCCAGAAAATGTTGGTGGCCCAAAAACTGTGTAAGAGAGCTCTGAATGTCCCGAAAATGTTTGCAACCTGAAAGGGGAATTAACCTGCACCCTAGACCCCTGAAATTCCCCAAAACATTTTTGACCCAAAATATGCATCCTACACCTCTGAAAGGTCAGAAAATGTTGGCAGCCAAAAAAAGGCCTTAAAATGCATCTTATGCATGGAAAAATATAGAAAACTTTGGAGGCCAAAAAAGGGGTTTGCAGGCATCCTAGACCACCTAAAGTCCAGAAAATGTTGTTGGCACAAAAACTGTGTCAGAGAGCTCTGAATGTCCCAAAAACATTTGCAGCCTGAAAGGGGCATTAACGCGCTTTCAAGACCCCTGAAATTCCCAAAAACATTTTCGGCCCGAAAAATGCATCCTATGCCCCTGAAAGTTCAGGAAATGTTGGCAGCCCAAAATAAAAGCCTTAAAATGCATATTAGGCGTGCGAAAATGTAGAAAAATGTGGATGCCCAAAAAAGGGTGTTACAGGTATCCTAGACCCGCTAAAGTTCAGAAAATGTTGGTTGCCAAAAAGCTGTGTCAGAGAGCTCTGAATGTCCCAAAACAATTAGCAGCCTGAAAGGGGCATTGACCCCCCATCCTAGACCACTGAAATTCCCAAAAATATTTTGGCTGAAAAATGCATCCTACACCCCTTAAAGTTCAGGAAATGTTGGCAGCCCAAAAAAAGCCTTAAAATGCATCTTACGCCTGGAAAAATGTAAAGAACTTTGGAGGCCGAAAAATGGGTTTTACAGGCATCCTAGACCCCCTAAAGTTCAGAAAATGTTGGTGGCCCAAAAACTGTGTCAGAGAGCTCTGAATGTCCCAAAAACATTTGCAGCCTGAAAAGGGGCATTAACCCCCATCCTAGAACACTGAAATTCCCAAAAATATTTTTGGATGAAAAATGCATCCTACACCCCATGAAGTTCAGAAAATTGTGGCAGCCCAAAAAAGGCCTTAAAAAGCATCTTAGGCCTGGAAACATGTAAAAAACGTTGGAGGCCGAAAAATGGGGTTGACAGGCATCCTAGACCCCCTAAAGTTCAGAAAATGTTGGTGGCCCAAAAACTGTGTCAGAGAGCTCTGAATGTCCCAAAAACATTTGCAGCCTGAAAGGGGCATTAACCCGAATCCTAGACCTCTGAAATCCCCAAAAACATTTTGGCACGAAAAAGGCATCCTTAACCCCTGGAAGTTCAGGAAATGTTGGCAGCCCAAAAAAAAGCCTTAAAATGAATCTTATGCCTGCAAAAATGTAGAAAATTTTGGAGGCCCAAAAAAGGGGGTTTACAGACATCCTAGACCACCTAAAGTCCAGAAAATGTTGTTTCCACAAAAACTGTGTCAGAGACCTCTGAATGTCCCAAAGAAATTAGCAGCGTGAAAGGGGCATTAACCCTCATCCTAGACCACTGAAATTCGCGAAAAAATATTTTTAGCATGAAAAATGCATCCTACACCCCTTAAAGTTCAGGAAATGTTGGCAGCCCAAAAAAAGCCTTAAAATACATCTTAGGCCTGCAAAAATGTAGAAAACTTTGGAGGCCCAAAAAAGGGGGTTGCATGCATCCTAGACCCCCTAAAGTCCAGAAAATGTTGGTAACCCAAAAATTGTGTCAGAGATCTCTGAATATCCCAAAAACATTTGCAGCCTCAAAGGGGCATTAACCCGCATCCTAGACCACTGAAATCCCCCAAAACATTTTGACATGAAAAACGCATCCTACACCCCTTAAAGTTCAGAAAATATTGGCAGCCCAAAAAAGGCCTTAAAATGCATCTTAGGCCTGCAAAAATGTAGAAAACATTGGAGGCTTAAAAAAGGGGTTTACAGGCATCCTAGACCCCCTAAAGTCCAGAAACTGTTGGTAGGCCAAAAACTGTCAGAGAGCTCTGAATGTCCCGAAAACATTTGCAGCCTGAAAGGGGCAATAACCCACACCCTAGACCACTGAAATTCCCCAAAACATTTTTGGCCCAGAATATGCATCCTACAACCCTGAAATTTCAAAAAATGTTGGCAGCCCAAAAAAGGCCTTAAAATGCATCTTAGGCATGGAAAAATGTAGAAAACTTTGGAGGCCCAAAAAAGGGGTTTACAGGAATCCTAGACCCACTAAAGTTCAGAAAATGTTGGCGGCCCAAAAACTGTGTCAGAGAGCTCTGAATGTCCCAAAAACATTTGCAGCCTGAAAGGGGCATTAACCGGCATCCTAGACCTCTGAAATTCCCCAAAACATTTTGGCACGAAAAATGCATCCTACACCCCTGAAAATTCAGAAAATATTGGCAGCCCAAAAAAGGCCTTAAAATGTATCTTAGGCCTGCAAAAATGTAGGAAACTTTGGAGGCCAAAAAGGGGGTTTACAGGCATCCTAGAACACCTAAAGTCCAGAAAATGTTGTTGGTACAAAAACCGTGTCAGAGACCTCTGAATGTCCCAAAACAATTAGCAGCCTGAAAGGGGCATTGACCCCCATCCTAGACCACTGAAATTCCCAAAAATATTTTGGCTGAAAAATGCATCCTACACCCCATAAAGTTCAGGAAATTTTGGCAGCCCAAAAAAGGCCTTAAAATGCATCTTAGGCCTGGAAAAATGTAAAGAACTTTGGAGGCAGAAAAATGGGTTTTACATGCATCCTAGACCCCCTAAAGTTCAGAAAATGTTGGTGGCCCAAAAACTGTGTCAGAGAGCTCTGAATGTCCCAAAAACATTTGCAGCCTGAAAGGGGCATTAACCGGCATCCTAGACCTCTGAAATTCCCCAAAACATTTTGGCACGAAAAAGGAATCCTTAACCCCTGGAAGTTCAGGAAATGTTGGCAGCCCAAAAAAAGCCTTAAAATGCATCTTAGGCCTGCAAAAATGTAGAAAACTTTGGAGGCCAAAAAAGGGGTTTACAGGCATCCTAGAACACCTAAAGTCCAGAAAATGTTGTTGGCACAAAAACTGTGTCAGAGACCTCTGAATGTCCCAAAATAATTAGCAGCCTGAAAGGGGCATTAACCCCCATCCTAGACCACTGAAATTCCCAAAAATATTTTTGGCTGAAAAATGCATCCTACACCCCTCAAAGTTCAGAAAATGTGTCAGCCCAAAAAGGCCTTAAAATGCATTTTAGACCTACAAAAATGTTGAAAACTTTGGAGGCCCAAAAATGGGGTTTACAGGCATCCTAGACCCCTAAAGTCCAGAAAATGTTGGTGGCCCAAAAACTGTCAGAGAGCTCTGAATGTCCCAAAAACATTTGCAACCTGAAAGGGGCATTAACCCGCACCTTAGACCCCTGAAATTCCCCAAAACATTTTTGACCCAAAATATGCATCCTACACCCCTGAAAGGTCAGAAAATGTTGGCAGCCCAAAAAAAGGCCTTAAAATGCATCTTAGGCATGGAAAAATGTAGAAATATATCAAGGCCCAAAAAAGGGGTTTACAGGCATCCTAGACCCTCTAAATTTCTGAAAATGTTGGTGGCACAAAAACTGTGTCAGAGAGCTCTGAATGTCCCAAAAACATTAGCAGCCTGAAAGGGGCATTAACCCCCATCCTAGACCACTGAAATTCCCAAAAATATTTCTGGCCTGAAAAATGCATCCTAAGCCCCTGAAAGTTCAGGAAATGTTGGCAGCCCAAAAGAAAAAGCCTTAAAATGCATCTTAGGCCTGCAAAAATGTAGCAAACATTGGAGGCCCAAAAAAGGGGTTTACAGGCATCCTAGACCCCCTAAAGTTCAGAAAATGTTGGTGGCCCAAAAACTGTGTCAGAGAGCTCTGAATGTCCCAAAAACATTTGCAGCCTGATAGGGGCATTAACCTGTATCCTAGACCTCTGAAATTCTCCAAAACATATTGGAACGAAAAATGCATCCTACACCCCTGAAAATTCAGAAAATATTGGCAGCCCAAAAAAAGGCCTTAAAATGCATCTTAGGCATGGAAAAATGTAGAAATATATCAAGGCCCAAAAAAGGGGTTTACAGGCATCCTAGACCCTCTAAATTTCTGAAAATGTTGGTGGCACAAAAACTGTGTCAGAGACCTCTGAATGTCCCAAAACAATTATCAGCCTGAAAGGTGCATTAACCCCCATCCTAGACCACTGAAATTCCCAAAAATATTTTTGGCTGAAAAATGCATCCTACACCCCTCAAAGTTCAGAACATTTTGGCAGCCCAAAAAAGGCCTTAAAATGCATTTTAGGCGTGCAAAAATGTAGAAAACCTTGGAGGCCCAAAAAAGGGGTTTACAGGCATCCTAGACCTACTAAAGTCCAGAAAATGTTGGTGGCCCAAAAACTTTGTCAGAGAGCTCTGAATGTCCAGAAAACATTTGCAGCCTTAAAGGGGCATTAACCCACATCCTAGACCACTGTAATTCCCCAAAACATTTTGGCATGAAACACGCATCCTACACCCCTGAAAATTCAGAAAATATTTGCAGCCCAAAAAAGGCCTTAAAATGCATCTTAGGCCTGCACAAATGTAGAAAACTTTGGAGGCTTAAATAGGGGGTTTGCAGGCATCCAGGACCCCCTAAAGTCCAGAAAATGTTGTTGGCACAAAAACTGTGTCAGAGACCTCTGAATGTCCCAAAACAATTAGCAGCCTGAAAGGGGCATTAACCTGCACCCTAGACGCCTGACATTCCCCAAAACATTTTTGGCCCATAATATGCATCCTACAACCCTGAAAGTTCAGAAAATGTTGGCAGCCCAAAAAAGGCCTTAAAATGCATCTTAGGCATGGAAAAATGTTGAACTATTTGGAGGCCTAAAAAATGGGTTTAGAGGTGAAGTGGGAGAATGGAAGACCAGGCTCCCGTCCTTCACCTCTCGCGCTTGGCCTAGAGGGTCACGGCCCAGACACCCGCCGCGGGAAGAGTTTGTCCATTTACCAGACAACCAGGTACGCTGGTACAGGAACATACGGATGTGTCCACCTGCCTGCCCAACAGCCCGCACTGGCCATGCCGACCCCTGCGGCTCGGATCAGCTAGACTAAAAACCACACGTCGTTAGAGATGCCATGACGACCTAGACAACGGGAAGCACATCTGTACAAGTATACACACTTAACATTTCCACACCAATCTACACGAAGAACATACTCAGTGCTCTGACGTAGGCGACAGGCATATTCACGGACGTGCATCTTTATTATTTTTACATAGGCTTTCAGAATGCAGAAACGCAAGATGCATCATGAACTCATCTATAACGCTTGCTCACGCTTCCCTTGAAACCCGTTACCACCATGAGAGGTATAATGGAAACACGATACTGGTCATGGAAATGTATGCTACTATAATCTAAAGCACGTATGCACCAAACAGACTACTTAAGCACCAGGCCCGAGTAGGCCTCAAACAAGAGCTCCCGTGGACATTAACAAAGCAAGAGTCAGGTTGCTGATCCTGCAGAAAGAACCCGATGGAGCAACCAGCCAAGGTCGCAATGTTGCAAGCCCACATCCAAGAACAAATCATCAAAGGCACGATGTTGCAACCTCGCACTCCGCGTACCAACGTTAAAGTCATATCTACAAATTAAACCAGACACACAGTGGAAGAGCAATATTAATTGTGCAGAATTCTGCCTCAAACACGGTCCCGCCTCACGTGACCAAGCCGAATCTGACGAGATGCCAAAACCCAGGAGAGAAAAGGCATCTGGGTCCCTCACTACGAGACACAGGCCGAGACACTTGAAAGGCTCAATGGACACCTGCTACAGTGGGAGCGGTCAGCGGGAGCGGTCAGCCTTCCACCTATGAATAAATCCTCACATTGTCTGCACGTACCCATATTGAAACATTGTTGCAAACACAGGTACACCGAGAGCTGGGAACAACGGTGGTCCCAGGCTGGGGAGCTCACGGATGCACCAATCAGAACATGGGGCTCTTATCTCAGACGTCAGTAACATTAGCCAATCCTCAGGAGCCTTCATGTAACAATTCTTATGTATCCAATTATAGGGACAACCCAGATATACCACCTGACTACACCTTGTCCACTAATATCATTCTCTATATGTGTACTATACTAACCCTACCACTCGAGCAACCAATTAAGAGTGGCGATAGGTTTTTTGTTAACTTTCTGAAGTGACGCAAGTAGCGCGTCATAATGCAGTAAAAAGGGCCTGCGAGCCCCACGATTATGTGTGTGTCAGGACGGACGCGTACGCTCCTTGACCCATCCCTGCCGTTTTGTATAAATAAACAGCAGAGTCGCCTTGCTCCTTGTGTGCGTCTCATACTCTATCTCATCTGGGATATACGGGAGGAGTTGGGGCCTCCCTGCCCGGAGGTCTGCGGACGGCCCGGCCGACCCCGGCAGAATTTCCCCCCGACAAGTTGGAGGCACTGCTGAGATCTGTTTAAGATCAACTTTTATTTTTAGTTTTCCAGGCACTCCCGTTGCGAGGAGGCCCGGCGGCGCGGCCCCCTCTGCCGTTGCCCCCTTCTGAGGACTACAGGACCATCGCGGAGCCGCGAGAAGACCGGACAGCGCAATCCGGATATTGGCCCTCGGGAGCCGGTTGAGAAGTATCCCGCCCGCGGTCGGCGAGTGTCCAGACGTGGTCCAGACGAGGGGAGGTGGCGAGCCGCTTGGAGGGTGCACGCAGTCGAGCGGCCCTGCATCGAGAGAACTTGGTGAGCATGACACGCACAACAAGCAATGCGAAATTGTGAGGGAGGGGGAGGAAGTAAATAAGGGAGGGGGGAGGTATTGTAGAGATGTGCGACGAAGGTTTAACTGAGTGTTGCTAATGGAATGAATGATAGGAAAACGAGTGCGAGAACAGTCGGCTAACGTTACGCGAAAGAGGGGGGCGGGGCACGAAAACATCACGTGCAGCCGCTCGTAACAGTCAGCTAACGTTACGCGAAAGAGGGGGGCGGGGCACGAAAACATCACGTGCAGCCGCTCGTAAGACCCTGATGGTCTAAATTGCGACTAAGTGTGAGGATGGGTGTGTGTGGTTTCCTACGACTTGACATTTATTGATCAATGAGTAGATGAGGTTCCCTATTGTTCGAGCAAGAAACTCGATAGGTAGATGACGTTTCCCTGTGGGCGGTAGCTAGTTACATAGTTGCCCAAAACGGAAGATAATTGGCTGGTTAAGCCCTCCTGTTAAGGGGCAGTCCGGTTATATTATTGATGAGATTACCTTGTTCCAGGAGAGACAGGAAGACAGCTGTAGGGTTAGCGGGGTAGATTGCAAGTGTATTTTGAACTTAAAAAACATAACAAGAATATACCAGTAGCTCGAAGAAATCGGTGACGTCACCAGTAGGGATTTAATAGGATATCGCGAGCACAAGGAATTTTGGGTTTGAGAGTGGTGGGAAAGAGAAGCATGATAAAGGAGCTGGTACGGAGATAAACTATAAACCAGTGGATCGAAAACAAGGGGAAAGGGGCGTGGCTGCGCACGGAGAACGCCGGCCACAGCAAGTGTAAACGGGGGAGGAGAACGGAGAAACAGGACGACTGTATAAGATCATCGTAAGGGGTACGCAGCCGCAGGGGGCTGCGTGCGCTTCGGCCGCAGGGGGCCGTAGGGGAAGGAATATAATATAACATCATATTTATTATTATTGCATAATTTGTCAAAAGGATTGTCGAAAGTCCCCACATTTGCGGGGCGAGGTAAGCAATAAAAGATTGTATATCGTAAACTGCTAGTAAGGGGAAGGGTAACAAGGGGAGTGAATTTATGTCATACGGGAGAGGGTCGGGAGGGTGGGGGAACACCCTCACTACCCCACTACAGCACATATGCACCACACTGCCACCACATAGGGAGAAGTTAATTAAGTACAGCATAGAGTGGACCCAGGGGACAGATAACAAAATGTTAACACCATGGCCGCCTAATGGTAGTTTCGATCCATATGCCCAACATTCACTACTGAACCATCTGCACAATACATACAAGGGGAAGAAGTTGGCAAACCATGTGGAGGTGTTTAACTTATGGAGGATGTTCCAGGGGTCTCGACCAGGACCAAATGGAATGTTCACTATGGGGGAAACACCGGAAGAAAAGGAGATTAAGAAAGAAGGAACGGGTGGGGAAAAGGAGTGCGAAAGCACAAAGAATACGGGGAACGAAAGACAGGGAGGAGAAAAGATTGATAAATCAGACGACATAAAAAAGGAACCGAGCAATGGGATACCCATAACACCGGGAGTGAAAACAGAGGGAGGAGGGTTGTACCCTTTAAGAGAATTAGGAGAAATAGCAGGACAGTTAAGGGCGGCTGAAGGATACTCAAACCCGGCATACAGCCCTCCACCATATGTGGCTCATGGGAAGATACCAATGGGGGACAGGAGGATTAGAGAAGAGCAGACTGTAGAGATAGGAAACGATGAGTGGATAGCTGCACTGATATTGTTGAAATTACGAGGCTCACTAACTGGAGAAGAAAGGGAGGCGGTAAGGAGAACAAACGAGGATAGTGCCAGAGAGAGTGAAATGAGGGGAGAGGAGCTACTACGGCAGAAGGAAGAGATTTTGGAGGAAAGATTAGCAGAACTAAGGGATGAGCAGAATGAACTGATCAAACAACTTGAGCGGGAGGAAAGAGAGAGAGTGAGGAAAAGGAAAGAAGGTAAGGACGAATTGGAAAAATTAAGGGAACGAAGTGAGGAACAAAAGAGAGAAGCTGAAAGGGTAAAAGGAGCAGCAGATAGGGTATCAAGAGTAGTGCTGAGAGAGAAGAAGAAGGAAGAAGAAGAAAAGGAAAAAGAAATGGAAATATGGAGGAGGAGGATAATATCAGAGGCAACTAAGAAATATGAAGAGGGGAAGGTAATAGAGAGTATAGTAGAAAGAGAAAGGGTGAAATGGGAAAGGAAGAAAGAGGATGAAAGGATATTGGAACAGATGAGCAACGAAGTAATGGAGGAGTTGAAAAGGAAAAGGGAGGAAAATAGTAGGGAAATGGAGGAGAGGAGTGAAGGAGGAAGAGAAGAGAGGGGTTGGGAGAGTGAAAGATGGGGAGATGTATATAAAAGTAGAGAGGTAGCAACAACATCAGCACAAAGGGGAACAGTTGGTAACAACGGAAAGGGAGAAAGAGACCTAATAGACTTAAAAACAGTAACAATAAAAGGAAAAAAGGCAGAGTGGGGGGTGCCATTTATGAATGATTTTTGCAGTGAGGAGGAAGGAGGAGTGGAGAAGGATGGAAGGAAGAGTGAAAGGGAAAGCTTAGATAAACTATACCTTACTAGAACAAACATAGATTCGCCCTGGATGAGTAGAAGATGGGAGGAGCTGGAGAGAAGTAAGGAGGAAGTGAAAAGAATAGGGGAAACACAAACCAATGAAACCACGCCACCCACATCACCATCGCACCCTCCCACGTCACGCCCTACATGTTCAACTACCGCGCGCTCTCTGCACAGAATAAAGCTCGCGCCCTTCATGAATGAACCTACACCTTATGCATGTCGGCTTAGGGACCTCCCTAGTCGCAGGCAAGACAGACAAATAAACATACCCATATTGAACACAGGAAATGATGAAAAAAGGGGAAAGGAAGAAGAGGGAGGTAGGAGCAGAGGTAGTAAGGAAGAATTTGGAGTAGTAAAAGAAATGGGGGAAGAGGAGGGGTGTGAAGACTCAACATTATGGAGCGTAAAGGGTGACACAAGACAGAATTTAATGCCACTGCTGGAGAGAGGAGGGGTTAGACCACAGTATGTACCTTGGAAACATACGGATAAGGAAAATATAAAATGTAGGCTCCCATCACTAAGTGGAGGTGCGGGTAAGTGGATATATGAAATGGAAAAACACACCGCAGGACAGAAACTAGCAGTAGGAGATGTGAAGGGCCTGTTAATATCAATATTAGGGGATAGAGCGGATGACATTTGGAAAAGAGCGGGATTCCATGGGGTAACAATAACGAACACA
Source organism: Ambystoma mexicanum (assembly GCF_040938575.1). Taxonomy (NCBI): domain Eukaryota; kingdom Metazoa; phylum Chordata; class Amphibia; order Caudata; family Ambystomatidae; genus Ambystoma; species Ambystoma mexicanum. The sequence continues at coordinate 1,319,422,039 of NC_090934.1, forward strand.
TCGCATGATGGGGCACCATTTGCAAACTGCAGACATGCGCTATGGCAGGCACTGAGAGTGCAGTACCCAGACACATCAGACATAGGAGCCATTACTTCCCGTAAGATGGGTGAAAATGAGGATCCTGTTGATTATATCCAGGATGTTCAAGAGAAGTGGCGCATGGAAACTAGAGAACAATGGGACAAAACACCAGCCATATTTTATCATATACTAATACAAGGGCTCCCAGAAGGAGTTCAAAAACAACTAAAGAAAGTAGTGGGGATGGAAGCAAAACCATGGCCAGAAATACAACTGACTATAGTACATCACTGCAGAACATGGCAAGGAAAAATGAAACAAAAGGAAGAGGATAGGAAAACAGAAGAGGCCAAATTAGTACAGAAAAAACTTACTAAATACACAATGGAAGGGGCACTAATAACTACGCCCACACCAATGGCCCAAAGCCCAACGCAAGTAGTGGCTGCACAAGATCCCGCACAAATAACGCCTCCACAAGGTGTAATAGAGCAAGTGCCGCCTCTGCAATTACACGCACCAAACATGGGAGGAGGGTACCCAATGCAAGGAACTGGGTATTATAGTTATAACCGAGGGAGAGGAGGGTTTATGAGGGGGAGAGGATATGGATATAATACCCAACAACAGGCTGGGAGACTAAGAAATAACTACCCCACAGGGCAACCCGTATACCAGGACAACACAGGGAGCTTCCCATGGCAAAACAGGGAACCACCCGTGTGTTGGAGCTGCGGACTATTAAGACACATGTCACGTACATGTAGGGTCAGGCCAGGAACACCAGCATGGAATGAACAAGCACAACCTAGGACATTACAAGAACAGCAGGGCATACAACAACAGCAGACGTCACAAAAAGGGAGTGACCCACAACAACAAACAACACAACAGCAACAAACCTATTCACTGCCACAACAACAAATAACACAGTACCTGCCACCGCCACAACAACAAGTAGCGTTAATACAACCACCACCCCAAAATGAACGAACACAATTGGGTGGGGTGACGGTGTTGGGACACAACCCTTACACAGGGAATGGCCAATCATTGTACCCCCAATAGGCCAGCCCACAGACGGCCTTGGTGTGTCCCATCCTGTCAGTAACACCTAATAGTGCGGAGGAACCACGCATAGAGGTAACGATAGGTGACAAAAAATTATCATTTCTTGTTGACACCGGGGCAACCCGGTCTTGCATAAGGGAAGGTAAATTTAAGATGTCAGGCGAAGCCATGAACACCCAAGGATTTTCTGGGGCTAAAGGGTTGGTTCCATTTACTGATAATGTTCCCTTATCTATTGGAGATTATGATCTGTCAGTTCCACTCTTGTATTATAGTGCCTCACCAGTAAATATACTGGGGAGGGACATAATGAATAGGTTGAACATGACGATCTCCTTTACAGAGGATGGCATAATTTGCTCTACTCCAGGGATTAACATGCTCGCAGCACGACAGATTTTGCAAGCATACTGTGGACAGACAGCGATTAGGGCGGAGCCAGTAGATGGCGAGATATTCCAATATGGCACTGACATGGCATTTGCATGGATGCCAGGGATAGAAGGGAAAATATGGAGGAGACCAGCAGCCTATCTATTCCGACCAGAAACACCAGGTAATGAACTAGAAGGGAAGGTGTTTGTAGTGGACATTGAGAGCATTATTGCAACAGCTGATTATGTTGCTGTGCACGCCCAAGATAAAGAAGGGAGAGCATGGAGGGCGGTGATAGCACTAGCAGAAGGATGTAGGCTGACCCAGGTGTCAGATGAAGAGCTGTTCTCAGAAGAAAAGGAAGAAAATGAAATGGTGTTCATGATGAGTGTAGAAATATGGCTAAGAGTGGCTCACAAACAAGTAGCACAGAAAATTGCAATGGCACTTGAGGCACCCGCAGGCACCCCAGTCCCATTTTTTAAGGAGGATATGTCAAAGGTGCCCAAATCATTATGGACTATTAGCCCTTATGACGTGGGATGCATAAAAAGCATAGGGGGTGTAAGGATAAAATTGAAAAAAGGTGCGATACTACCAAGAGTTAAACAGTACCCATTGTCAAAAGAGGCAGATGAGGGCATATTTGAAACCATAACGGCCCTTATAAACAATGGCATATTGGTCCCCTCAGAATCACCATGTAACACAGCTGTGTACCCGGTGCGCAAGGCTAAAGGGGGGTCTTGGCGCTTCATACAGGACCTCAGACCCTTGAACAACATAGTAGAAGCAGAGTATCCAGTAACAGCAAACCCGGCCACAATATTGTGTGGCATTCCAGCAGAAGCATCACGATTTACAGTGATTGACCTTAAAAATGCTTTCTTCTCAATACCATTACACCCAGACTCACAAGATTTGACAAGCTTCACTTACCGAAATACAAAGTGGAAACATACCAGATTACCACAGGGGTATTGTGAATCACCCTCAATTTTCAATAGAGTAATACAGATGGATTTGGGTAACGTTGAGGTGGAAAGCACAGTGTTACAGTATGTGGATGACATAATAATTTGCAGTACAAACGAAAATAAATGTAGAGAGGACTCTTTAAAAATGTTGACGATACTGGCAGAAAAGGGGTACAAGGTAGACATGGAAAAGATACAATACTGTCAGGAACAGGTACTTTACATTGGTCAACTGATATCCCAACATGGAAGAAGGATTGCACCACAAAGAGCACAGGCCATCTCAAGCACTCCCGTGCCACAGACTGTGAGAGAACTGCAGCAATTTCTGGGCCTGTGCAACTACTGTAGAGCATGGGTATTTGATTACAGCTCATACATAGGACCCCTGCTTGAGGGTTTGAAGGAAGCAAATAAAGGGGAGAAAAAGTTGGGATGGACTATGGAAATGAGGGAGGCATTTGACGAATTAAAAGACGCGATATCAACTGCTCCAGTACTTGCATCCCCAGACTATGAGCGGCGCTTCTTTATATTTTCACATTGTGACTCAGCAGTGATGAAAGCAGTATTGGCCCAAAAAACTAGCATGGGCTATTAACCAGTAGCATTTTACAGCGGTCACTTAGACCCTATAATGTTAGGCCACTTCTCTTGTGAACAAGGTCTTGCTGCAGCTGCTTTTGCAGTAGAAAAAGCATCAGCAATAACTATGGGGTGTCCAACTACACTATTTGTGGAACATGCACTATTTGCGATATTGAATAAACCTAAGTCCACGTTAACGACACAGAGGGCATCAGGTTATGAGATTATTTTGTCTAAAGCTGAACTGGCAATTGTTAGATGTAGCACGGTTAACCCTGCAAGGTTCCTAGCAGAAGTAATTGAAGAGGGAGATTACGCCCACGACTGCACCCAAGTAACTGAAATATACTCATGTACTAGGAAAGTTGAAGAAAACGCACTAGAGGGAGGTGAGCTTTTGTTTATTGATGGGTCATCAACTATTGATCAAGGAGATGGGATACGAAGGACTGGGGCAGCAGTAGTAAAAATGATGGAGGCGCCGGTGTGTGTGGCTATGAAGTGTGTACAATTACCACAGCACTACTCTGCTCAAGCGGCGGAACTCGTTGCACTAATATTGGCATTAAAGGAAAGTTTTAATAAAAGAGTAACTATATATTCCGACAGTGCATATGTTACATCCACTGTCCACTCAGGGCTATCAAAATGGAGAAGGAGAGGGTTTAGGAGAGCTGATGGCACTCCAGTACAACATGCCCTCTTGTTGGCTGAACTAATTGAAGTAATAAACGACCCCCAAGAACTAGCCCTAGTAAAATGCACCGCACACACCAATGGAGAAGACTACGTTTCAAAAGGAAATGCAGCAGCAGACGCACATGCGAAATATGCTGCATATTTTGGTGAGATATGGAACCCCACAGACTCACAGAGAGGGAGAGGGAGGGGAATAGCGAGGGAGATGTTAATAAGAGAAGGGTACACCCATCTCCCAGCAACACAGATTATGGAGCTACAAGCGGCTGCATCAATGGCCGAAAAAGAAGTATGGGTGAAAAGAGGATGCACAATGTCACCAACCGACGCACTATGGCGCCAGGGTGGCACTGGGAAAGTTGTAATACCGTTGGCACTGTTAAATACCGCCTTGAGCCAATTACATCACCCTGCCCATACAGGCAAGGAAATAACTGCAGCACGAATTAGAGAAGATTGGTTTTGTCCCGAGTTAACCTCCCAGGTGTCAAATTTTATCAGCAATTGCCTCACATGTCAACAGTTTACGGCCGGTCATACTCTAAAAGTGATAAGAGGTACAATACCCCGGCCAGAAGGACCTTTTCGGCACCTTCACATTGACTATGTTGATATGATCAACATCTGTCAAGGCAATAGGTATATGATTGTAGTAGTATGTCCATTTTCTAGGTGGATTGAAGCAGGGCCCTGTTCACACCCTGATGCGTTTAGAGCAGCCAAATTCATAGTAAGGGAGGTCTTCCCCAGGTGGGGAGTGTGCGAGGTGTTAAGATCAGACAACGGCCCCCATTTCGCAAATGAAATGTTCCAGCATATTACATCCCTGCTGAACATTAAACACAAATTTGCATGTGCATACCACCCACAGGCTAATGGTGTATGTGAACGCCTGAATGGCCTATTGAAGGAGGCAATTGCTAAAATACAACAAACAACAAAGAAAAGTTGGTTGTATTGCCTTCCGTTAGCATTGTTTGAACTTAGAAACAGGCCAGGGTCCGACCACCACCTCACCCCTCACGAAGTGGTTACTGGACGTCAAATGCGCCTTCCCCTAACACCAACGTCAAGGGCATTCACCGATAACGAAAGTTCAGCGAATGTGTTAGGAGATGAAATGTATCAATATGTGTCTTCTTTGATTACTAGTGTCGTGTTTGTGTCTCAACAGCTCGAGCGCCCACGGGGCGGGTCTACCAGCAATCAAGAAAAAGACGAAAGTACAGAATTGGGAAAGGAGAACTCGTGCAAACTTGCCAAAGGTGACCACGTACTACTTCGCAATTTCAATAGAAGGTGGCACGAGAAGAGGTTCACTGGCCCCCATTTGGTAGAGGACGTATCAACAAGAGCAGTAAAACTAAAGGATAAGCGTGCCTGGAACCACCTACATGACGTAAAGATCTACAAACTGCAGACCCGCCCCAGCGCCAACGACAGGTCCGTTGGAAGAACAGCAACAACATCGCCGACAGCGGAAGAAAGTTCCACCACAGACAACGACCCAATTGTTCCCTCGGAGACTATAACTGACGAAGAAAGGGGTGATCCCCATACTGCCCACCCCATGGTCACGCGCTCAAAGAGTAAAAATACTTCCGCCATCTGAGCGCAAACCCCCCCCATTGACTCCTAAGTACAGTTGTAACTAAAACTAAAGGACATTGCTTGCACCAATACACATGTAAACACGTGAATGTTCTCTTTTTTCTCTCGCACATACAGGAACTGCGTAATATTGTATTGTTAAGAAAAGCTAATTAACAAGTTCAGTGTACAGGCGTAGATGGTGCTGCCAGACGATAACTACCCAGAAGAATTGTCACACCAATTTGTATACGAAATAAAGAGGCCAACATACCTAAAAAGGAGAAGGGTACGTGTCTACTACACAGCCTTCCTCCTGGCCATAGAATATTACATGCCCCACCTCCGCCCATACTTGCCGGTCCTAAGAGACCCATCACTTAGAGTAGCGTGGGAGCAGCTCTTCGCCTGGGCACTGAATGACCTCTTGATAGGGAGAGCTTAAAGGAAACAAAACTAACATTTAATAACGAGCACTTTTGAGAATTTTTAGGCGGGCAACTGTAACGTCGCAAGAATAAGCTGCCAGGACCGCAGCAAGGTAAGAGCAAAATGCCGGTGAAATTAGCATATGTAATAAAAATAATAGGGATTTTTATGATCACCGGATTCTTGGCTGCCTCTGTCTGGCAGTACAGCTATGCTATTGATTTTATTGCTGCACCCAAACTTAATATACCCCCGTCCCCTGCTGCAACAGGTGTTACGTCAGGTGGTAATCGTAATTTTGCACCCAAGCAAAATAGAGTTAAACGCAGCACGTACTCAGACAATAAAGGTATTGATAATTATGTACAAGATTCAGCACACGTCACAAACAACATATGGTACCAACACATGACCCGCATTGATAAGCAGACAACCGAGGATAGCTGTTACGTTTGCTCATTAATACCATACGCCATGAGCGCTTCACGAACATTTGTTGCCACAGAAATAGATGAAAAAACAGCACAGTGCATAATATATTTGGCCCTGTTCCAAACGAAAGGAAGATTTCAAGGAACAGTAGTGCACATGACATGGAAAACACGAGACTCATACCCATATGAAAACAACTTCCTCAAGACCTATCTGAGTTATCACAAGACCAGTTTACATGCTGAAGCATTCAGGTACATAACAAGTGGCCCTGCAAAAGGAGAAACAAAAAAGGTAACACTGCAGTATCTACCATGTGATTGGTACGCAACTGAAGTTCCGGGTAAACAAGGATGCTGGGAGAGGCCGCTACTGACGATAACAGGAAAGGTGTTCCTGGGCAACAGCTGGGAGATAGGAGTGATTGGCAGCAACATGGTAACAAAAGAAACTATCTCAACTATCGAGACACACAATCATCGATGTTGGACGACGTGGATCAAGTATGTACCAATGCTCACGTGGGTAGAAGAAGATGAAGACCCGATAACTATACTACCATTGACTGCACCTAAAGTATGCTACCAGCATAAAGGAGAGGTGGACGTAGGATATAACACCAATTGTGCAAGCGTGATGGAGTTGCCTGAGGGGGGAGCGGGAACAGCAGTAATAATGGACCATTATTGGGCCTGTGGAGAAAAGGCATATCATACACTGCCTCCCCTGTGGAATGGTGTGTGCACAATGGTACACGTCAATGTACCATCACTAGTGGTACCTAAGAAGCATGTCGATGTGGCGAAATTTCCTAAAATGGATGAAGGGGATAAGAGAAGAAAGAGATCTGCACCACTTCAGAAGGAGCAAGGAAACAGGACCAACAGCAATGATACTGTCCTAAACAGGAGAAAAAGACAAGGAGAGCCATTGACAGGAAATTACCTGTGGGGAAGGTCGGAAACGGAACTAACATCAATACCGCCAGAACACAGACTATTCAGCAGAGCAGCAATGTTCTTCTCCTCAATAATACATCCGGGACTGCAGGCATACGCAAACGCAAAATGGCTCCAAATAACACGGTGGGAACTAATGATGACCATCAATTCAACAGTAAATGGGTTCAACGCAATTAAAGAGGAGCTGCGAGCTGTAAGGATGGTAGCACTCCAGAACAGATATGTATTGGACCTTCTCACAGCAATGGAAGGAGGAGTTTGTGCAAAAATAGGACAATCTTGCTGCACGTTCATACCTGCCAACGATGCTGACAATGGTACACTGACAGAAGCAGTTTCACAATTGGCCCAGATGCACTCCAAAATGATGGACGAAAGTAACGGTGTAAACAAGGATAAGAGCTGGTTTTCACTATTATGGTCATGGATGCCATCTTGGCTGTCAGATGGACTGAAAATAATAGTGGGATGTGCTATTTTGGCTGGAGCTACCCTGATCATAATTAGATTTTGGAAGGCCCGGAAAGCACGCACGACTGACGAGTTGCTGGAAATGGTGGGAATGCACCCCTTAATGCCAGCAGATGACGGCCAGCATACAGGTGTGATAATACAAGAAAGGGAGCAGTTGCGCACCCAAATCATCACCAATCATCTAGACCCACCATCAGTGAAGATTGAGAACCCAAGGAACCCCAGGAGCTACATAGGAAGATGGGTATACTGTACTCCTGGAGGAACATGTGAATACATGTATTGGTCATTTGAAGATCATGTAAACCATTATGGACATCTCGGAGGGATAACTAAGATATGGAGGGTAAGAGGAGATAACGAGAAGGATATGTTTGTGGTCGACAAGTCGACCAGAGGGGGGACTGAAGTGGGAGAATGGAAGACCAGGCTCCCGTCCTTCACCTCTCGCGCTTGGCCTAGAGGGTCACGGCCCAGACACCCGCCGCGGGAAGAGTTTGTCCATTTACCAGACGACCAGGTACCCTGGTACAGGAACATACGGATGTGTCCACCTGCCTGCCCAACAGCCCGCACTGGCCATGCCGACCCCTGCGGCTCGGATCAGCTAGACTAAAAACCACACGTCGTTAGAGATGCCATGACGACCTAGACAACGGGAAGCACATCTGTACAAGTATACACACTTAACATTTCCACACCAATCTACACGAAGAACATACTCAGTGCTCTGACGTAGGCGACAGGCATATTCACGGACGTGCATCTTTATTATTTTTACATAGGCTTTCAGAATGCAGAAACGCAAGATGCATCATGAACTCATCTATAACGCTTGCTCACGCTTCCCTTGAAACCCGTTACCACCATGAGAGGTATAATGGAAACACGATACTGGTCATGGAAATGTATGCTACTATAATCTAAAGCACCTATGCACCAAACAGACTACTTAAGCACCAGGCCCGAGTAGGCCTCAAACAAGAGCTCCCGTGGACATTAACAAAGCAAGAGTCAGGTTGCTGATCCTGCAGAAAGAACCCGATGGAGCAACCAGCCAAGGTCGCAATGTTGCAAGCCCACATCCAAGAACAAATCATCAAAGGCACGATGTTGCAACCTCGCACTCCGCGTACCAACGTTAAAGTCATATCTACAAATTAAACCAGACACACAGTGGAAAAGCAATATTAATTGTGCAGAATTCTGCCTCAAACACGGTCCCGCCTCACGTGACCAAGCCGAATCTGACGAGATGCCAAAACCCAGGAGAGAAAAGGCGTCTGGGTCCCTCACTACGAGACACAGGCCGAGACACTTGAAAGGCTCAATGGACACCTGCTACAGTGGGAGCGGTCAGCGGGAGCGGTCAGCCTTCCACCTATGAATAAATCCTCACATTGTCTGCACGTACCCATATTGAAACATTGTTGCAAACACAGGTACACCGAGAGCTGGGAACAACGGTGGTCCCAGGCTGGGGAGCTCACGGATGCACCAATCAGAACATGGGGCTCTTATCTCAGACGTCAGTAACATTAGCCAATCCTCAGGAGCCTTCATGTAACAATTCTTATGTATCCAATTATAGGGACAACCCAGATATACCACCTGACTACACCTTGTCCACTAATATCATTCTCTATATGTGTACTATACTAACCCTACAACTCGAGCAACCAATTAAGAGTGGCGATAGGTTTTTTGTTAACTTTCTGAAGTGACGCAAGTAGCGCGTCATAATGCAGTAAAAAGGGCCTGCGAGCCCCACGATTATGTGTGTGTCAGGACGGACGCGTACGCTCCTTGACCCATCCCTGCCGTTTTGTATAAATAAACAGCAGAGTCGCCTTGCTCCTTGTGTGCGTCTCATACTCTATCTCATCTGGGATATACGGGAGGAGTTGGGGCCTCCCTGCCCGGAGGTCTGCGGACGGCCCGGCCGACCCCGGCAGAATTTCCCCCCGACAGAGGCATCCTAGACCCTGTAAAGTCCAGAAAATGTTGGTGGCCCAAAAATGGTGTGAGAGAGCTCTGAATGTCCCAAAAACATTAGCAGCTTGAAAGGGGCATTAACCCGCATCATAGACCTCAGAAAATCCCCAAAACTTTTTGGCACAAAAAATGCATCCTACACCCGTGAAGATTCAGAAAATATTGGCAGCACAATAAAAGGCCTAGTCCAGAAACTGTTAGTGGCCCAAAAACTGTCAGAGAGCTCTGAATGTCCCGAAAACATTTGCAGCCTGAAAGGGGCATTAAACCGCACCCTAGACCCCTGAAATTCCCCAAAACATTTTTGCCCCAAAATATGCATCCCACAACCCTGAAAGTTCAGAAAATGTTGGCAGCCCAAAAAAGGCCTTAAAATGCATCTTAGGCATGGAAAAATGTAGAAATATATCAAGGCCCAAAAAAGGGGTTTACAGGCATCCTAGACCCTCTAAATTTCTGAAAATGTTAGTGGCACAAAAACTGTGTCAGAGAGCTCTGAATGTCCCAAAAACATTAGCAGCCTGAAAGGGGCATTAACCCCCATCCTAGACCACTGAAATTCCCAAAAATAATTTTGGCATGAAAAATGCATCCTACAGCCCTCAAAGTTCAGAAAATGTGGCAGCCCAAAAAGGCCTTAAAACGCATTTTAGACCTACAAAAATGTTGAAAACTTTGGAGGCCCAAAAATGGGGTTTACAGGCATCCTAGACCTACTAACGTCCAGAAAATGTTGGTGGCCCAAAAATTTTGTCAGAGAGCTCTGAATGTCCAGAAAACATTTGCAGCCTTAAAGGGGCATTAACCCACATCCTAGACCACTGTAATTCCCCAAAACATTTTGGCATGAAACACGCATCCTACACCCCTGAAAATTCAGAAAATATTTGCAGCCCAAAAAAGGCCTTAAAATGCATCTTAGGCCTGCAAAAATGTAGAAAACCTTGGAGGCTTAAATAGGGGGTTTACAGGCATCCAGGACCCCCTAAAGTCCAGAAAATGTTGGTGGCACAAAAACTGTGACAGAGATCTCTGAATGTCCCAAAAACATTAGCACCCTGAAAGGGGCATTAACCCCCATCCTAGATAACTGAAATTCCCAAAAATAATTTTGGCATGAAAAATGCATCCTACAGCCCTCAAAGTTCAGAAAATGTGGCAGCCCAAAAAGGCCTTAAAATGCATTTTAGACCTACAAAAATGTTGAAAACTTTGGAGGCCCAAAAATTAGGTTTACAGGCATCCTAGACCCCTAAAGTCCAGAAAATGTTGGTGGCCCAAAAACTGTCAGAGAGCTCTGAATGTCCCGAAAACATTTGCAACCTGAAAGGGGCATTAACCCGCACCTTAGACCCCTGAAATTCCCCAAAACATTTTTGACCCAAAATATGCATCCAACACCCCTGAAAGGTCAGAAAATGTTGGCAGCCCAAAAAAGGCCTTAAAATGCATCTTAGGCATGGAAACATGTAGAAATATATCAAGGCCCAAAAAAGGGGTTTACAGGCATCCTAGACCCTCTAAATTTCTGAAAATGTTGGTGGCACAAAAACTGTGTCAGAGAGCTCTGAATGTCCCAAAAACATTAGCAGCCTGAAAGGGGCATTAACCCCCATCCTAGACCACTGAAATTCCCAAAAATATTTTTGGCATGAAAAATGCATCCTACACCCCTCAAAGTTCAGAAAATGTGTCAGCCCAAAAAAGGCCTTAAAATGCATTTTAGGCCAGCAAAAATGTTGAACACTTTGGAGGCCCAAAAATGGGGTTTACAGGCATCCTAGACCCCTAAAGTCCAGAAAATGTTGGTGGCACAAAAACTGTGTCAGAGAGCTCTGAATGTCCCAAAAACATTTGCACCCTGAAAGGGGCATTAACCCCCATCCTAGACCACTGAAATTCCCAAAAATATTTTTGGCATGAAAAATGCATCCTACACCCCTCAAAGTTCAGAAAATGTGGCAGCCCAAAAAAGGGCCTTAGAATGCATTTTAGGCCTGCAAAAATGTTGAAAACTTTGGAGGCCAAAAAATGGGATTTACAGGCATCCTAGACCCCTAAAGTCCAGAAAATGTTGGTGGCCTAAAAACTTTCAGAGAGCTCTGAATGTCCCGAAAACATTTGCAGCCTGAAAGGGGCATTAACCCGGACCCTAGACCCCTGAAATTCCCAAAAACATTTTTGACCCAAAATATGCATCCGACACCCCTGAAATGTCAGAAAATGTTGGCAGCCCAAAAAAGGCCTTAAAATGCATCTTAGGCATGGAAAAATGTAGAAAACTTTGGAGGCCCAAGAAAGGGGTTTACAGGCATCCTAGACCCCATAAAGTCCAGAAAATGTTGGTGGCCCAAAAATGTTGTGAGAGAGCTCTTAATGTCCCAAAAACATTTTCAGCCTGAAAGGAGCATTAACGCGCATTCTAGACCCCTGAAATTCCCCAAAACATTCTTGGCCCAAAAAATGCATCCTACGCCCTTGAAAGTTCAGGAAATGTTGGTAGCCCAAAAAGAAGCCTTAAAGGGCATCTTAGGCCTGCAAACATGTAGAAAACTTTGGAGGCCCAAAAAAGGGGTTTACAGGCATCCTAGACCCACTGAAGTTCACAAAATGTTGGCGGCCCAAAAACTGTGTCAGAGAGCTCTGAATGTCCCAAAAACATTTGCAGCCTGAAAGGGGCATTAACCGGCATCCTAGACCTCTGAAATTCCGCAAAACATTTTGGCACGAAAAATGCATCCTTAACCCCTGGAAGTTCAGGAAATGTTGGCAGCCCAAAAAAAGCCTTAAAATGCATCTTAGGCCTGCAAAAATGTAGAAAACTTTGGAGGCCAAAAAAGGGGTTTACAGGCATCCTAGAACACCTAAAGTCCAGAAAATGTTGTTGGCACAAAAACTGTGTCAGAGACCTCTTAATGTCCCAAAACAATTAGCAGCCTGAAAGGGGCATTAACCCCCATCCTAGACCACTGAAATTCCCAAAAATATTTTTGGCTGAAAAATGCATCCTACACCCCATAAAGTTCAGAAAATTTTGGCAGCCCAAAAAAGGTCTTAAAATGTAGGCCTGGAAAAATGTAGAGAACTTTGGAAGCCGAAAAATGGGGTTTACAGGCATCCTAGACCCACTAAAGTTCAGAAAATGTTGGTGGCCCAAAAACTGTGTCAGAGAGCTCTGAATGTCCCAAAAACATTTGCAGCCTGAAAGGGGCATTAACCCGCATCCTAGACCTCTGAAATTCCCAAAAACATTTTGGCACGAAAAAGGCATCCTTAACCCCTGGAAGTTCAGGAAATGTTGGCAGCCCAAAAAAAGCCTTAAAATGCATTTTATGCCTGCAAAAATGTAGAAAAGTTTGGAGGCCAGAAAAAGGGGTTTACAGGCATGCTAGAACACTTAAAGTCCAGAAAATGTTGTTGGCACAAAAACTGTGTCAGAGACCTCTGAATGTCCCAAAGAAATTAGCAGCGTGAAAGGGGCATTAACCCTCATCCTAGACCACTGAAATTCGCGAAAAAATATTTTTGGCATGAAAAATGCATCCTACACCCCTTAAAGTTCAGGAAATGTTTGCAGCCCAAAAAAAAGCCTTAAAATGCATCTTAGGCCTGCAAAAATGAAAAAATGTTGGAGGCCGAAAAATTGGGTTTACATGCATCCTAGACCCCCTAAAGTTCAGAAAATGTTGGTGGCCCAAAAACTGTGTCAGAGAGCTCTGAATGTCCCAAAAACATTTGCAGCCTGAAAGGGGCATTAACCCGCATCCTAGACCTCTGAAATCCCCAAAAACATTTTGGCACGAAAAAGGCATCCTTAACCCCTGGAAGTTCAGGAAATGTTGACAGCCCAAAAAAAAGCCTTAAAATGAATCTTATGCCTGCAAAAATGTAGGAAATTTTGGAGGCCCAAAAAAGGGGTTTACAGACATCCTAGACCCCCTAAAGTCCAGAAAATGTTGTTTCCACAAAAACTGTGTCAGAGATCTCTGAATATCCCAAAAACATTTGCAGCCTCAAAGGGGCATTAACCCACATCCTAGCCCACTGAAATCCCCAAAACATTTTGGCATGAAAAACGCATCCTATACCCCTGAAAATTCAAAAAATATTGGCAGCCCAAAAAAGGCCTTAAAATGCATCTTAGGCCTGCAAAAATGTAGAAAACATTGGAGGCTTAAAAAATGGGTTTACAGGCATCCTAGACCCCCTAAAGTCCAGAAACTGTTGGTAGGCCAAAAATTGTCAGAGTTCTGAATGTCCCGAAAACATTTGCAGCCTGAAAGGGGCATTAACCCACACCCTAGACCCCTGAAATTCCCCAAAACATTTTTGGCCCAGAATATGCATCCTACAACCCTGAAATTTCAAAAAATGTTGGCAGCCCAAAAAAGGCCTTAAAATGCATCGTAGGCATGGAAAAATGTAGAAATATTTGGAGGCCCAGAAAAGGGGTTTACAGGCATCCTAGACCCCATAAAGTCCAGAAAATGTTGTTGGCCCAAAAATGTTGTGAGAGAGCTCTGAATGTCCCAAAAACATTTGTAGCCTGAAAGGGGCATTAACCGACATCCTAGACTTCTGAAATTCCCCAAAACATTTTGGCACGAAAAATGCATCCTACACCCCTGAAAATTCAGAAAATATTGGCAGCCCAAAAAAGGCCTTAAAATGTATCTTAGGCCTGCAAAAATGTAGAAAACTTTGGAGGCCAAACAAGGGGTTTACAGGCATCCTAGAACACCTAAAGTCCAGAAAATGTTGTTGGTACAAAAACCGTGTCAGAGACCTCTGAATGTCCCAAAACAATTAGCAGACTGAAAGGGGCATTGACCCCCATCCTAGACCACTGAAATTCCCAAAAATATTTTGGCTGAAAAATGCATCCTACACCCCATAAAGTTCAGGAAATTTTGGCAGCCCAAAAAAGGCCTTAAAATGCATCTTAGGCCTGGAAAAATGTAAAGAACTTTGGAGGCCGAAAAATGGGTTTTACAGGCATCCTAGACCCCCTAAAGTTCAGAAAATGTTGGTAGCCCAAAAACTGTGTCAGAGAGCTCTGAATGTCCCAAAAACATTTGCAGCCTGAAAGGGGCATTAACCGGCATCCTAGACCTCTGAAATTCCGCAAAACATTCTTGGCCCAAAAAATGCATCCTACGCCCTTGAAAGTTCAGGAAATGTTGGTAGCCCAAAAAGAAGCCTTAAAGGGCATCTTAGGCCTGCAAAAATGTAGAAAACTTTGGAGGCCCAAAAAAGGGGTTTACAGGCATCCTAGACCCACTGAAGTTCACAAAATGTTGGCGGCCCAAAAACTGTGTCAGAGAGCTCTGAATGTCCCAAAAACATTTGCAGCCTGAAAGGGGCATTAACTGGCATCCTAGACCTCTGAAATTCCGCAAAACATTTTGGCACGAAAAATGCATCCTTAACCCCTGGAAGTTCAGGAAATGTTGGCAGCCCAAAAAAAGCCTTAAAATGCATCTTAGGCCTGCAAAAATGTAGAAAACTTTGGGGGCCAAAAAAGGGGTTTACAGGCATCCTAGAACACCTAAAGTCCAGAAAATGTTGTTGGCACAAAAACTGTGTCAGAGACCTCTTAATGTCCCAAAACAATTAGCAGCCTGAAAGGGGCATTAACCCCCATCCTAGACCACTGAAATTCCCCAAAATATTTTTGGCTGAAAAATGCATCCTACACCCCATAAAGTTCAGAAAATTTTGGCAGCCCAAAAAAGGTCTTAAAATGTAGGCCTGGAAAAATGTAGAGAACTTTGGAAGCCGAAAAATGGGGTTTACAGGCATCCTAGACCCACTAAAGTTCAGAAAATGTTGGTGGCCCAAAAACTGTCAGAGAGCTCTGAATGTCCCAAAAACATTTGCAGCCTGAAAGGGGCATTAACCCGCATCCTAGACCTCTGAAATTCCCAAAAACATTTTGGCACGAAAAAGGCATCCTTAACCCCTGGAAGTTCAGGAAATGTTGGCAGCCCAAAAAAAGCCTTAAAATGCATTTTATGCCTGCAAAAATGTAGAAAAGTTTGGAGGCCAGAAAAAGGGGTTTACAGGCATGCTAGAACACTTAAAGTCCAGAAAATGTTGTTGGCACAAAAACTGTGTCAGAGACCTCTGAATGTCCCAAAGTAATTAGCAGCGTGAAAGGGGCATTAACCCTCATCCTAGACCACTGAAATTCGCGAAAAAATATTTTTGGCATGAAAAATGCATCCTACACCCCTTAAAGTTCAGGAAATGTTGGCAGCCCAAAAAAAAGCCTTAAAATGCATCTTAGGCCTGCAAAAATGAAAAAATGTTGGAGGCCGAAAAATTGGGTTTACATGCATCCTAGACCCCCTAAAGTTCAGAAAATGTTGGTGGCCCAAAAACTGTGTCAGAGAGCTCTGAATGTCCCAAAAACATTTGCAGCCTGAAAGGGGCATTAACCCGCATCCTAGACCTCTGAAATCCCCAAAAACATTTTGGCACGAAAAAGGCATCCTTAACCCCTGGAAGTTCAGGAAATGTTGACAGCCCAAAAAAAAGCCTTAAAATGAATCTTATGCCTGCAAAAATGTAGGAAATTTTGGAGGCCCAAAAAAGGGGTTTACAGACATCCTAGACCCCCTAAAGTCCAGAAAATGTTGTTTCCACAAAAACTGTGTCAGAGATCTCTGAATATCCCAAAAACATTTGCAGCCTCAAAGGGGCATTAACCCACATCCTAGACCACTGAAATCCCCAAAACATTTTGGCATGAAAAACGCATCCTATACCCCTGAAAATTCAAAAAATATTGGCAGCCCAAAAAAGGCCTTAAAATGCATCTTAGGCCTGCAAAAATGTAGAAAACATTGGAGGCTTAAAAAAGGGGTTTACAGGCATCCTAGACCCCCTAAAGTCCAGAAACTGTTGGTAGGCCAAAAATTGTCAGAGAGTTCTGAATGTCCCGAAAACATTTGCAGCCTGAAAGGGGCATTAACCCACACCCTAGACCCCTGAAATTCCCCAAAACATTTTTGGCCCAGAATATGCATCCTACAACCCTGAAATTTCAAAAAATGTTGGCAGCCCAAAAAAGGCCTTAAAATGCATCGTAGGCATGGAAAAATGTAGAAATATTTGGAGGCCCAGAAAAGGGGTTTACAGGCATCCTAGACCCCATAAAGTCCAGAAAATGTTGTTGGCCCAAAAATGTTGTGAGAGAGCTCTGAATGTCCCAAAAACATTTGTAGCCTGAAAGGGGCATTAACCGGCATCCTAGACTTCTGAAATTCCCCAAAACATTTTGGCACGAAAAATGCATCCTACACCCCTGAAAATTCAGAAAATATTGGCAGCCCAAAAAAGGCCTTAAAATGTATCTTAGGCCTGCAAAAATGTAGAAAACTTTGGAGGCCAAAAAAGGGGTTTACAGGCATCCTAAAACACCTAAAGTCCAGAAAATGTTGTTGGTACAAAAACCGTGTCAGAGACCTCTGAATGTCCCAAAACAATTAGCAGCCTGAAAGGGGCATTGACCCCCATCCTAGACCACTGAAATTCCCAAAAATATTTTGGCTGAAAAATGCATCCTACACCCCATAAAGTTCAGGAAATTTTGGCAGCCCAAAAAAGGCCTTAAAATGCATCTTAGGCCTGGAAAAATGTAAGAACTTTGGAGGCCGAAAAATGGGTTTT
The DNA here is from genome assembly GCF_040938575.1 of Ambystoma mexicanum. Taxonomy (NCBI): domain Eukaryota; kingdom Metazoa; phylum Chordata; class Amphibia; order Caudata; family Ambystomatidae; genus Ambystoma; species Ambystoma mexicanum. Next base: position 1,319,439,329 of record NC_090934.1, read on the forward strand.
ACAGGCATCCTAGACCCCCTAAAGTTCAGAAAATGTTGGTAGCCCAAAAACTGTGTCAGAGAGCTCTGAATGTCCCAAAAACATTTGCAGCCTGAAAGGGGCATTAACCGGCATCCTAGACCTCTGAAATTCCCCAAAACATTTTGGCACGAAAAAGGCATCCTTAACCCCTGGAAGTTCAGGAAATGTTGGCAGCCCAAAAAAAGCCTTAAAATGCATCTTAGGCCTGCAAAAATGTAGAAAACTTTGGAGGCCAAAAAAGGGGTTTACAGGCATCCTAGAACACCTAAAGTCCAGAAAATGTTGTTGGTACAAAAACTGTGTCAGAGACCTCTGAATGTCCCAAAACAATTAGCAGCCTGAAAGGGGCATTGACCCCCCATCCTAGACCACTGAAATTCCCAAAAATATTTTGGCTGAAAAATGCATCCTACACCCCTTAAAGTTCAGGAAATGTTGGCAGCCCAAAAAATGCCTTAAAATGCATCTTACGCCTGGAAAAATGTAAAGCACTTTGGAGGCCGAAAAATAGGTTTTACAGGCATCCTAGACCCCCTAAAGTTCAGAAAATGTTGGTGGCCCAAAAACTGTGTCGGAGAGCTCTGAATGTCCCAAAAACATTTGCAGCCTGAAAGGGGCATTAACCGGCATGCTAGAGCTCTGAAATTCCCCAGAACATTTTGGCACGAAAAAGGCATCCTTAACCCCTGGAAGTTCAGGAAATGTTGGCAGCCCAAAAAAAGCCTTAAAATGCATCTTAGGCCTGCAAAAATGTAGAAAACTTTGGAGGCCAAAAAAGGGGTTTACAGGCATCCTAGAACACCTAAAGTCCAGAAAATGTTGTTGGCACAAAAACTGTGTCAGAGACCTCTGAATGTCCCAAAACAATTAGCAGCCTGAAAGGGGCATTAACCCCCATCCTAGACCACTGAAATTCCCAAAAATATTTTTGGCTGAAAAATGTATCCTACACCCCATAAAGTTCAGAAAATTTTGGCAGCCCAAAAAAGGCCTTAAAATGTAAGCCTGGAAAAATGTAGAGAACTTTGGAAGCCGAAAAATGGGGTTTACAGGCATCCTAGACCCCCTAAAGTTCAGAAAATGTTGGTGGCCCAAAAACTGTGTCAGAGAGCTCTGAATGTCCCAAAAACATTTGCAGCCTGAAAGGGGCATTAACCGGCATCCTAGACCTCTGAAATTCCCCAAAACATTTTGGCACGAAAAATGCATCCTACACCCCTGAAAATTCAGAAAATATTGGCAGCCCAAAAAAGGCCTTAAAATGTATCTTAGGCCTGCAAAAATGTAGGAAACTTTGGAGGCCAAAAAGGGGGTTTACAGGCATCCTAGAACACCTAAAGTCCAGAAAATGTTGTTGGTACAAAAACCGTGTCAGAGACCTCTGAATGTCCCAAAACAATTAGCAGCCTGAAAGGGGCATTGACCCCCATCCTAGACCACTGAAATTCCCAAAAATATTTTGGCTGAAAAATGCATCCTACACCCCAAAAAATTCAGGAAATTTTGGCAGCCCAAAAAAGGCCTTAAAATGCATCTTAGGCCTGGAAAAATGTAAAGAACTTTGGAGGCCGAAAAATGGGTTTTACATGCATCCTAGACCCCCTAAAGTTCAGAAAATGTTGGTGGCCCAAAAACTGTGTCAGAGAGCTCTGAATGTCCCAAAAACATTTGCAGCCTGAAAGGGGGATTAACCGGCATCCTAGACCTCTGAAATTCCCCAAAACATTTTGGCATGAAAAAGGAATCCTTAACCCCTGGAAGTTCAGGAAATGTTGGCAGCCCAAAAAAAGCCTTAAAATGCATCTTAGGCCTGCAAAAATGTAGAAAACTTTGGAGGCCAAAAAAGGGGTTTACAGGCATCCTAGAACACCTAAAGTCCAGAAAATGTTGTTGGCACAAAAACTGTGTCAGAGACCTCTGAATGTCCCAAAATAATTAGTAGCCTGAAAGGGGCATTATCCCCCATCCTAGACCACTGAAATTCCCAAAAATATTTTTGGCTGAAAAATGCATCCTACACCCCTCAAAATTTCAGAAAATGTGTCAGCCCAAAAAGGCCTTAAAATGCATTTTAGACCTACAAAAATGTTGAAAACTTTGGAGGCCCAAAAATGGGGTTTACAGGCATCCTAGACCCCTAAAGTCCAGAAAATGTTGGTGGACCAAAAACTGTCAGAGAGCTCTGAATGTCCCAAAAACATTTGCAACCTGAAAGGGGCATTAACCCGCACCTTAGACCCCTGAAATTCCCCAAAACATTTTTGACCCAAAATATGCATCCTACACCCCTGAAAGGTCAGAAAATGTTGGCAGCCCAAAAAAAGGCCTTAAAATGCATCTTAGGCATGGAAAAATGTAGAAATATATCAAGGCCCAAAAAAGGGGTTTACAGGCATCCTAGACCCTCTAAATTTCTGAAAATGTTGGTGGCACAAAAACTGTGTCAGAGAGCTCTGAATGTCCCAAAAACATTAGCAGCCTGAAAGGGGCATTAACCCCCATCCTAGACCACTGAAATTCCCAAAAATATTTCTGGCCTGAAAAATGCATCCTAAGCCCCTGAAAGTTCAGGAAATGTTGGCAGCCCAAAAGAAAAAGCCTTAAAATGCATCTTAGGCCTGCAAAAATGTAGCAAACATTGGAGGCCCAAAAAAGGGGTTTACAGGCATCCTAGACCCCCTAAAGTTCAGAAAATGTTGGTGGCCCAAAAACTGTGTCAGAGAGCTCTGAATGTCCCAAAAACATTTGCAGCCTGAAAGGGGCATTAACCTGTATCCTAGACCTCTGAAATTCTCCAAAACATATTGGAACGAAAAATGCATCCTACACCCCTGAAAATTCAGAAAATATTGGCAGCCCAAAAAAGGCCTTAAGATGTATCTTAGGCCTCCAAAAATATAGAAAACTTTGGAGGCCAAAAAAGGGGTTTACATGCATCCTAGAACACCTAAAGTCCAGAAAATGTTGTTGGCACAAAAACTGTGTCAGAGACCTCTGAATGTCCCAAAACAATTATCAGCCTGAAAGGTGCATTAACCCCCATCCTAGACCACTGAAATTCCCAAAAATATTTTTGGCTGAAAAATGCATCCTACACCCCTCAAAGTTCAGAACATTTTGGCAGCCCAAAAAAGGCCTTAAAATGCATCTTAGGCGTGCAAAAATGTAGAAAACCTTGGAGGCCCAAAAAAGGGGTTTACAGGCATCCTAGACCTACTAAAGTCCAGAAAATGTTGGTGGCCCAAAAACTTTGTCAGAGAGCTCTGAATGTCCAGAAAACATTTGCAGCCTTAAAGGGGCATTAACCCACATCCTAGACCACTGTAATTCCCCAAAACATTTTGGCATGAAACACGCATCCTACACCCCTGAAAATTCAGAAAATATTTGCAGCCCAAAAAAGGCCTTAAAATGCATCTTAGGCCTGGACAAATGTAAAGAACTTTGGAGGCCGAAAAATGGGTTTTACAGGCATCCTAGACCCCCTAAAGTTCAGAAAATGTTGGTAGCCCAAAAACTGTGTCAGAGAGCTCTGAATGTCCCAAAAACATTTGCAGCCTGAAAGGGGGATTAACCGGCATCCTAGACCTCTGAAATTCCCCAAAACATTTTGGCACGAAAAAGGCATCCTTAACCCCTGGAAGTTCAGGAAATGTTGGCAGCCCAAAAAAAGCCTTAAAATGCATCTTAGGCCTGCAAAAATGTAGAAAACTTTGGAGGCCAAAAAAGGGGTTTACAGGCATCCTAGAACACCTAAAGTCCAGAAAATGTTGTTGGCACAAAAACTGTGTCAGAGATCTCTGAATGTCCCAAAACAATTAGCAGCCTGAAAGGGGCATTAACCCCCATCCTAGACCACTGAAATTCCCAAAAATATTTTTGGCTGAAAAATGCATCCTACACCCCATAAAGTTCAGAAAATTTTGGCAGCCCAAAAAAGTCCTTAAAATGCATCTTAGGCCTGGAAAAATGTAGAGAACTTTGGAGGCCGAAAAATGGGGTTTACAGGCATCCTAGAGCCCCTAAAGTTCAGAAAATGTTGGTGGCCCAAAAACTGTGTCAGAGAGCTCTCAATGTCCCAAAAACATTTGCAGCCTGAAAGGGGCATTAACCTGTATCATATACCTCTGAAATTCCGCAAAACATTTTGGAACGAAAAATGCATCCTAAACCCCTGAAAATTCAGAAAATATTGACAGCCCAAAAAAGGCCTTAAAATGTATCTTAGGCCTGCAAAAATGTAGAAAACTTTGGAGGCCAAAAAAGGGGTTTACAGGCATCCTAGAACACCTAAAGTCCAGAAAATGCTGTTGGCGCAAAAACTGTGTCAGAGACCTCTGAATGTCCCAAAACAATTAGCAGCCTGAAAGGTGCATTAACCCCCATCCTACACCACTGAAATTTCAAAAAATATTTTTGGCTGAAAAATGCATTCTACACCCCTCAAAGTTCAGAAAATTTGGCAGCCCAAAAAGGCCTTAAAATGCATTTTAGACCTACAAAAATGTTGAAAACTTTGGAGGCCCAAAAATAGGCTTTACACACATCCTAGACCCCTAAAGTCCACAAAATGTTGGTGGCACAAAAACTGTGACAGAGATCTCTGAATGTCCCAAAAACATTAGCACCCTGAAAGGGGCATTAACCCCCATCCTAGACAACTGAAATTCCCAAAAATAATGTTGGCATGAAAAATGCATCCTACAGCCCTCAAGGTTCAGAAAATGTGGCAGCCCAAAAAGGTCTTAAAATCCATTTTAGACCTACAAAAATGTTGAAAACTTTGGAGGCCCAAAAATGGGGTTTACAGGCATCCTAGACCCCTAAAGTCCAGAAAATGTTGGTGGCCCAAAAACTGTCAGAGAGCTCTGAATGTCCCGAAAACATTTGCAACCTGAAAGGGGCATTAACCCGCACCTTAGACCCCTGAAATTCCCCAAAACATTTTTGACCCAAAATATGCATCCTACTCCCCTGAAAGGTCAGAAAATGTTGGCAGCCCAAAAAAGGCCTTAAAATGCATCTTAGGCATGGAAAAATGTAGAAATATATCATGGCCCAAAAAAGGGGTTTACAGGCATCCTAGACCCTCTAAATTTCTGAAAATGTTGGTGGCACAAAAACTGTGTCAGAGAGCTCTGAATGTCCCAAAAACATTAGCAGCCTGAAAGGGGCATTAACCCCCATCCTAGACCACTGAAATTCCCAAAAATATTTTTGGCATGTAAAATGCATCCTACACCCCTCAAAGTTCAGAAAATGTGTCAGCCCAAAAAAGGCCTTAAAATGCATTTTAGGCCAGCAAAAATGTTGAACACTTTGGAGGCCCAAAAATGGGGTTTACAGGCATCCTAGACCCCTAAAGTCCAGAAAATGTTGGTGGCACAAAAACTGTGTCAGAGAGCTCTGAATGTCCCAAAAACATTTGCACCCTGAAAGGGGCATTAACCCCTATCCTAGACCACTGAAATTCCCAAAAATATTTTTGGCATGAAAAATGCATCCTACACCCCTCAAAGTTCAGAAAATGTGGCAGCCCAAAAAAGGGCCTTAGAATGCATTTTAGGCCTGCAAAAATGTTCAAAACTTTGGAGGCCCAAAAATGGGGTTTACAGGCATCCTAGACCCCTAAAGTCCAGAAAATGTTGGTGGCACAAAAACTGTGTCAGAGAGCTCTGAATGTCGCAAAAACATTAGCACCCTGAAAGGGGCATTAACCCCCATCCTAGACCACTGAAATTCCCAAAAATAATTTTGGCATGAAAAATGCATCCTATAGCCCTCAAAGTTCAGAAAATGTGGCAGCCCAAAAAGGCCTTAAAATGCATTTTAGACCTACAAAAATATTGAAAACATTGGAGGCCCAAAAATGGGGTTTGCAGGCATCCTAGACCCTTAAAGTCCAGAAAATGGTGGCCCAAAAACTGTCAGAGAGCTCTAAATGTCCCGAAAACATTTGCAACCTGAAAGGGGCATTAACCCGCACCCTAGACCCCTGAAATTCCCCAAAACATTTTTGACCCAAAATATGCATCCTACACCCCTGAAAGGTCAGAAAATGTTGGCAGCCCAAAAAAGGCCTTAAAATGCATCTTAGGCATGGAAAAATGTAGAAATATATCAAGGCCCAAAAAAGGGTGTTACAGGTATCCTAGACCCGCTAAAGTTCAGAAAATGTTGGTGGCCAAAAAGCTGTGTCAGAGAGCTTTGAATGTCCCAAAACAATTAGCAGCCTGAAAGGGGCATTAACCCCCATTATAGACCCCTGAAATTCCCCAAAACTTTTTGGCATGAAAAACGCATCCTGCACCCCTGAAAATTCTGAAAATTTTGGCAGTCCAAAAAGGCTTTAAAATGCATCTTAGGCCTGCAAAAATGTACAAAACCTTGGAGGCCCAAAAAAGGAGTTTACAGGCACCCTAGACCCACTAAATTCCAGAAAATGTTGGTGGCCCAAAAACTGTGTCAGAGAGCTCTGAATGTCCCGAAAACATTTGCTGCCTGGAAGGGGCATTAACCCCCATCCTTGACCCCTGAAATTTCGAAAAACATTTTGGCTCATAAAAGGCATCCTTCACCCCTGGAAGTTCAGGAAATGTTGGCAGCCAAAAAAAAGCCTTAAAACGCATCTTAGGCATGCAAAAATGTAGAAAAATTTGGAGGTCCAAAAAAGGCATTTACAGGCATCGTAGACCCCACCCCCTAAAGTCCAGAAAATGCTGGTCTTCCTAAAATGGTGTGAGAGAGCACTGAATGTCCCAAAAACATTTGCAGTCTGAAAGGAGCATTAACCCGCATTCTAGACCACTGAAAATCCCAAAAACATTTTTGGCCTGAAAAATGCATCCTACCCCCCTGCAAGTTCAGGAAATGTTGGCAGCCAAAAAAAAAGCCTTAAAGTGCATCTTAGGCATGCAAAAATGCAGAAAACTTTGGAGGCCCAAAAAAGGGGGTTACATGCAACCTAGACCCCCTAAAGTCCAGAAAATGTTGGTGGCCCAAAAACTGTGTCAGAGATCTCTGAATATCCCAAAAACATTTGCAGCCTCAAAGGGGCATTAACCCGCATCCTAGACCACTGAAATTCCCCAAAACACTTTGGCATGAAAAACGCATCCTACACCCCTGAAAATTCAGAAAATATTGGCAGCCCAAAAAAGGCCTTAAAATGCATCTTAGGCCTGTAAAAATGTAGAAAACATTGGAGGCTTAAAAAAGGGGATTACAGGCATCCCAGACCGCCTAAAGTCCAGAAACTGTTGGTGGCCCAAAAACTGTGTCAGAGATCTCTGAATGTCCCGAAAACATTTGCAGCCTGAAAGGGGCATTAACCCACACCCTAGACCCCTGAAATTCCCCAAAACAGTTTTGGCCCAAAATATCTATCCTGCAACCCTGAAAGTTCAGGAAATGTTGTCAGCCCAAAATAAAAGCCTTAAAATGCATTTTAGGCATGCAAAAATGTAGAAAACTTTGGAGGCCTAATAAAGGGATTTAGAGGCATCCTAGACACCCTAAAGTTCAGAAAATGTTGGCGGCCGAAGAAAACTGTGTCAGAGAGCTCTGAATGTCCCAAAAACATGTGCAGCCTGAAAGGGGCATTAACCCGCATCCTAGACCTCTGAAATTCCCCAAAACTTTTTGGCATGAAAAACGCATCCTACACCCCTGAAAATTCAGAAAATATTGGCAGCCCAAAAAAGGAAATAAAATGCATCTAAGGTCAGCAAAAATGTAGAAAACTTTGGAGGCCAAAAAAGGGGTTTACAGGCATCCTAGAACACCTAACGTCCAGAAAATGTTGTTGGCACAAAAACTGTGTCAGAGAGCTCTGAATGGCCCAAAAATGTTAGCAGCCTGAAAGGGGCATAAACCCGCATCCTAGACCTTAGAAAATCCCCAAAACTTTTTGGCACAAAAAATGCATCCTACACCCCTGAAAAATCAGAAAATATTGGCAGCACAATAAAAGGCCTAGTCCAGAAACTGTTGGTGGCCCAAAAACTGTCAGAGAGCTCTGAATGTCCCGAAAACATTTGCAGCCTGAAAGGGGCATTAAACCGCACCCTAGACCCCTGAAATTCCCCAAAACATTTTTGCCCCAAAATATGCATCCTACAACCCTGAAAGTTCAGAAAATGTTGGTAGCCCAAAAAAGGCCTTAAAAGGCATCTTAGGCATGGAAAAATGTAGAAATATATCAAGGCCCAAAAAAGGGGTTTACAGGCATCCTAGACCCTCTAAATTTCTGAAAATGTTGGTGGCACAAAAACTGTGTCAGAGAGCTCTGAATGTCCCAAAAACATTTGCAGCCTGAAAGGGGCATTAACCCGCATCCTAGAGCTCTGAAATCCCCAAAAACATTTTGGCACGAAAAAGGCATCCTTCACTCCTGGAAGTTCAGGAAATGTTGGCAGCCAAAAAAAAGCCTTAAAATGCATCTTAGGCATGCAAAAATGTAGAAAAATGTGGAGGTCCAAAAAAGGCATTTACAGGCATCGTAGACCCCACCCCATAAAGTCCAGAAAATGCTGGTCTTCCAAAAATGGTGTGAGAGAGCACTGAATGTCCCAAAAACATTTGCAGCCTGAAAGGGGCATTAACCTGCATCATAGACCTCTGAAATTCACCAAAATTTTTGGCACGAAAAATACATCCTACACCCCTGAAAATTCCGAAAATATTGGCAGCCCAAAAAAGGCCTTAAAATGAATCTTAGGCCTGCAAAAATGTAGAAAGCTGTGGAGGCCAAAAAAGGGTTTACAGGCATCCTAGAACACCTAAAGTCCAGAAAATGTTGGCACAAAAACTGTGTCAGAGACCTCTGAATGTCCCAAAACAATTAGCAGCCTGAAAGGGGCATTAACCCCCATTATAGACCACTGAAATTCCCAAAATTATTTTTGCCTGAAAAATGCATCCTACACCCCTTAAAGTTCAGAAAATTTTGGCAGTCCCAAAAAGGCCTTAAAATGCATCTTAGGCATGGAAAAATATAGAACCATTTGGAGGCCCAAAAAATGGGTTTAAAGGCATCCTAGACCCCATAAAGTCCAGAAAATGTTGGTGGCCCAAAAACTGTCTCAGAGATCTCTGAATATCCCAAAAACATTTGCAGCCTCAAAGGGGCATTAACCGGCATCCTAGACCACTGAAATTCCCAAAACATTTTGGCATGAAAAACGCATCCTACACCCCTGAAAATTCAGAAAATATTGGCGGCCCAAAAAAGGCCTTAAAATGCATCTTAGGCCTGCAAAAATGTAGAAAACTTTGGAGGCTTAAATAGGGGGTTTACAGGCATCCAGGACCCCCTAAAGTCCAGAAAATGTTGTTGGCACAAAAACTGTGTCAGAGACCTCTGAATGTCCCAAAACAGTTAGCAGCCTGAAAGGGGCATTAACCCGCACCCTAGACCCCTGACATTCCCCAAAACATTTTTGGCCCAAAATATGCATCCTACAACCCTGAAAGTTCAGAAAATGTTGGCAGCCCAAAAAAGGCCTTAAAATGCATCTTAGGCATAGAAAAATGTAGGAATATATCAAGGCCCAAAAAAGGGGTTTACAGGCATCCTAGACCCTCTATATTTCTGAAAATGTTGGTGGCACAAAAACTGTGTCAGAGAGCTCTGAATGTCCCAAAAACATTAGCACCCTGAAAGGGGCATTAACCCCCATCCTAGACAACTGAAATTCCCAAAAATAATTTTGGCATGAAAAATGCATCCTACAGCCCTCAAAGTTCAGAAAATGTGGCAGCCCAAAAAGGCCTTAAAATGCATTTTAGACCTACAAAAATGTTGAAAACTTTGGAGGCCCAAAAATGGGCTTTACACGCATCCTAGACCCCTAAAGTCCAGAAAATGTTGGTGGCACAAAAACTGTAACAGAGATCTCTGAATGTCCCAAAAACATTAGCACCCTGAAAGGGGCATTAACCCCCATCCTAGACAACTGAAATTCCCAAAAATAATTTTGGCATGAAAAATGCATCATACAGCCCTCAAAGTTCAGAAAATGTGGCAGCCCAAAAAGGCCTTAAAATGCATTTTAGACCTACAAAAATGTTGAAAACTTTGGAGGCCCAAAAATGGGGTTTACAGGCATCCTAGACCCCTAAAGTCCAGAAAATGTTGGTGGCCCAAAAACTGTCAGAGAGCTCTGAATGTCCCGAAAACATTTGCAACCTGAAAGGGGCATTAACCCGCACCTTAGACCCCTGAAATTCCCCAAAACATTTTTGACCCAAAATATGCATCCTACACCCCTGAAAGGTCAGAAAATGTTGGCAGCCCAAAAAAGGCCTTGAAATGCATCTTAGGCATGGAAAAATGTAGAAATATATCAAGGCCCAAAAAAGGGGTTTACAGGCATCCTAGACCCTCTAAATTTCTGAAAATGTTGGTGGCACAAAAACTGTGTCAGAGAGCTCTGAATGTCCCAAAAACATTAGCAGCCTGAAAGGGGCATTAACCCCCATCCTAGACCACTGAAATTCCCAAAAATATTTTTGGCATGAAAAATGCATCCTACACCCCTCAAAGTTCAGAAAATGTGTCAGCCCAAAAAAGGCCTTAAAATGCATTTTAGGCCAGCAAAAATGTTGAAAACTTTGGAGGCCGAAAAATGGGGTTTACAGGCATCCTAGACCCCTAAAGTCCAGAAAATGTTGGTGGCACAAAAACTGTGTCAGAGAGCTATGAATGTCCCAAAAACATTTGCACCCTGAAAGGGGCATTAACCCCCATCCTAGACCACTGAAATTCCCAAAAATATTTTTGCCATGAAAAATGCATCCTACACCCCTCAAAGTTCAGAAAATGTGGCAGCCCAAAAAAGGGCCTTAGAATGCATTTTAGGCCTGCAAAAATGTTGAAAACTTTGGAGGCCAAAAAATGGGATTTACAGGCATCCTAGACCCCTAAAGTGCAGAAAATGTTGGTGGCCCAAAAACTTTCAGAGAGCTCTGAATGTCCCGAAAACATTTGCAGCCTGAAAGGGGCATTAACCCGGACCCTAGACCCCTGAAATTCCCAAAAACATTTTTGACCCAAAATATGCATCCGACACCCCTGAAAGGTCAGAAAATGTTGGCAGCCCAAAAAAGGGCCTTAGAATGCATTTTAGGCCTGCAAAAATGTAGAAAACTTTGGAGGCCCAAGAAAGGGGTTTACAGGCATCCTAGACCCCATAAAGTCCAGAAAATGTTGGTGGCCCAAAAATGTTGTGAGAGAGCTCTTAATGTCCCAAAAACATTTTCAGCCTGAAAGGAGCATTAACGCGCATTCTAGACCCCTGAAATTCCCCAAAACATTCTTGGCGCAAAAAATGCATCCTACGCCCTTGAAAGTTCAGGAAATGTTGGTAGCCCAAAAAGAAGCCTTAAAGTGCATCTTAGGCCTGCAAAAACGTAGAAAACTTTGGAGGCCCAAAAAAGGGGTTTACAGGCATCCTAGACCCACTGAAGGTCACAAAATGTTGGCGGCCCAAAAACTGTGTCAGAGAGCTCTGATTGTCCAAAAAACATTTGCAGCCTGAAAGGGGCATTAACCGGCATCCTAGACCTCTGAAATTCCGCAAAACATTTTGGCACGAAAAATGCATCCTTAACCCCTGGAAGTTCAGGAAATGTTGGCAGCCCAAAAAAAGCCTTAAAATGCATCTTAGGCCTGCAAAAATGTAGAAAACTTTGGAGGCCAAAAAAGGGGTTTACAGGCATCCTAGAACACCTAAAGTCCAGAAAATGTTGTTGGCACAAAAACTGTGTCAGAGACCTCTTAATGTCCCAAAACAATTAGCAGCCTGAAAGGGGCATTAACCCCCATCCTAGACCTCTGAAATTCCCAAAAATATTTTTGGCTGAAAAATGCATCCTACACCCCATAAAGTTCAGAAAATTTTGGCAGCCCAAAAAAGGCCTTAAAATGTAGGCCTGGAAAAATGTAGAGAACTTTGGAAGCCGAAAAATGGGGTTTACAGGCATCCTAGACCCCCTAAAGTTCAGAAAATGTTGGTGGCCCAAAAACTGTCAGAGAGCTCTGAATGTCCCAAAAACATTTGCAGCCTGAAAGGGGCATTAACCCGCATCCTAGACCTCTGAAATTCCCAAAAACATTTTGGCACGAAAAAGGCATACTTAACCCCTGGAAGTTCAGGAAATGTTGGCAGCCCAAAAAAAGCCTTAAAATGCATTTTATGCCTGCAAAAATGTAGAAAAGTTTGGAGGCCAGAAAAAGGGGTTTACAGGCATGCTAGAACACCTAAAGTCCAGAAAATGTTGTTGGCACAAAAACTGTGTCAGAGACCTCTGAATGTCCCAAAGAAATTAGCAGCGTGAAAGGGGCATTAACCCTGATCCTAGACCACTGAAATTCGCGAAAAAATATTTTTGGCATGAAAAATGCATCCTACACCCCTTAAAGTTCAGGAAATGTTGGCAGCCCAAAAAAAAGACTTAAAATGCATCTTAGGCCTGCAAAAATGAAAAAATGTTGGAGGCCGAAAAATTGGGTTTACATGCATCCTAGACCCCCTAAAGTTCAGAAAATGTTGGTGGCCCAAAAACTGTGTCAGAGAGCTCTGAATGTCCCAAAAACATTTGCAGCCTGAAAGGGGCATTAACCCGCATCCTTGACCTCTGAAATCCCCAAAAACATTTTGGCACGAAAAAGGCATCCTTAACCCCTGGAAGTTCAGGAAATGTTGGCAGCCCAAAAAAAAGCCTTAAAATGAATCTTATGCCTGCAAAAATGTAGGAAATTTTGGAGGCCCAAAAAAGGGGTTTACAGACATCCTAGACCACCTAAAGTCCAGAAAATGTTGTTTCCACAAAAACTGTGTCAGAGACCTCTGAATGTCCCAAAGAAATTAGCTGCGTGAAAGGGGCATTAACCCTCATCCTAGACCACTGAAATTCGCGAAAAAATATTTTTGGCATGAAAAATGCATCCTACACCCCTTAAAGTTCAGGAAATGTTGGCAGCCCAAGAAAAAGCCTTAAAATGCATCTTAGGCCTGCCAAAATGTAGAAAACTTTGGAGGCCCAAAAAAGGGGGTTACATGCATCCTAGACCCCCTAAAGTCCAGAAACTGTTGGTGGCCCAAAAACTGTGTCAGAGATCTCTGAATATCCCAAAAACATTTGCAGCCTCAAAGGGGCATTAACCCGCATCCTAGACCACTGAAATCCCCCAAAACATTTTGGCATGAAAAACGCATCCTATACCCCTGAAAATTCAGAAAATATTGGCAGCCCAAAAAAGGCCTTAAAATGCATCTTAGGCCTGCAGAAATGTAGAAAACATTGGAGGCTTAAAAAAGGGGTTTACAGGCATCCTAGACCCCCTAAGGTCCAGAAACTGTTGGTAGGCCAAAAATTGTCAAAGAGCTCTGAATGTCCCGAAAACATTTGCAGCCTGAAAGGGGCATTAACCCACACCCTAGACCCCTGAAATTCCCCAAAACATTTTTGGCCCAGAATATGCATCCTACAACCCTGAAATTTCAAAAAATGTTGGCAGCCCAAAAAAGGCCTTAAAATGCATCTTAGGCATGGAAAAATGTAGAAATATTTGGAGGCCCAGAAAAGGGGTTTACAGGCATCCTAGACCCCATAAAGTCCAGAAAATGTTGTTGGCCCAAAAATGTTGTGAGAGAGCTCTGAATGTCCCAAAAACATTTTCAGCCTGAAAGTGGCATTAACGCACATTCTAGACCCCTGAAATTCCCCAAAACATTTTTGGCCCAAAAAATGCATCCTACGCCCTTGAAAGTTCAGGAAATGTTGGCAGCCCAAAAAGAAGCCTTAAAGGGCATCTTAGGCCTGCAAACATGTAGAAAACTTTGGAGGCCCAAAAAAGGGATTTACAGGCATCCTAGACCCACTAAAGTTCAGAAAATGTTGGCAGCCCAAAAACTGTGTCAGAGAGCTCTGAATGTCCCAAAAACATTTGTAGCCTGAAAGGGGCATTAACCGGCATCCTATACCTCTGAAATTCCCCAAAACATTTTGTCACGAAAAATGCATCCTACACCCCTGAAAATTCAGAAAATATTGGCAGCCCAAAAAAGGCCTTAAAATGTATCTTAGGCCTGCAAAAATGTAGAAAACTTTGGAGGCCAAAAAAGGGGTTTACAGGCATCCTAGAACACCTAAAGTCCAGAAAATGTTGTTGGCACAAAAACTGTGTCAGAGACCTCTGAATGTCCCAAAACAATTAGCAGCCTGAAAGGGGCATTAACCCCCATCCTAGACCACTGAAATTCCCAAAAATATTTTTGGCTGAAAAATGCATCCTACACCCCATAAAGTTCAGAAAATTCTGGCAGCCCAAAAAGGCCTTAAAATGCATCTTAGGCCTGGAAAAATGTAGAGAACTTTGGAGGCCGAAAAATGGGGTTTACAGGTATCCTAAAGTTCAGAAAATGTTGGTGGCCCAAAAACTGTGTCAGAGAGCTTTGAATGTCCCAAAAACATTTGCAGCCTGAAAGGGGCATTAACCCGCATCCTAGACCTCTGAAATTCCCAAAAACATTTTGGCACGAAAAAGGCATCCTTAACCCCTGGAAGTTCAGGAAATGTTGGCAGCCCAAAAAAAGCCTTAAAATGCATTTTATGCCTACAAAAATGTAGAAAAGTTTGGAGGCCACAAAAAGCGGTTTACAGGCATCCTAGAACACCTAAAGTCCAGAAAATGTTGCTGGCACAAAAACTGTGTCAGAGAGCTCTGAATGTCCCAAAAACATTAGCACCCTGAAAGGGGCATTAACCCGCACCCTAGACCCCTGAAATTCCCCAAAACATTTTTGACCCAAAATATGCATCCTACACCCCTGAAAGGTCAGAAAATGTTGGCAGCCCAAAAAAGGCCTTAAAATGCATCTTAGGCATGGAAAAATGTAGAAATATATCAAGGCCCAAAAAAGGGGTTTACAGGCATCCTAGACCCTCTAAATTTCTGAAAATGTTGGTGGCACAAAAACTGTGTCAGAGAGCTCTGAATGTCCCAAAAACATTAGCAGCCTGAAAGGAGCATTAACCCCCATCCTAGACCACTGAAATTCCCAAAAATATTTTTGGCATGAAAAATTCTTCCTACACCCCTCAAAGTTCAGAAAATGTGTCAGCCCAAAATAGGCCTTAAAATGCATTTTAGGCCTGTAAAAATGTTGAAAACTTTGGAGGCCCAAAAATGGGGTTTACAGGCATC
This sequence comes from Ambystoma mexicanum, assembly GCF_040938575.1. Taxonomy (NCBI): domain Eukaryota; kingdom Metazoa; phylum Chordata; class Amphibia; order Caudata; family Ambystomatidae; genus Ambystoma; species Ambystoma mexicanum. The sequence goes on from NC_090934.1 coordinate 1,319,454,561, forward strand.
CTAGACCCCTAAAGTCCAGAAAATGTTGGTGGCACAAAAACTGTAAGAGAGCTCTGAATGTCCCAAAAACATTAGCACCCTGAAAGGGGCATTAACCCCCATCCTAGACCACTGAAATACCCCAAAAATAATTTTGGCATAAAAAATGCATCCTACAGCCTTCAAAGTTCAGAAAATGTGGCAGCCCAAAAAGGCCTTAAAATGCATTTTAGACCTACAAAAATGTTGAAAACTTTGGAGGCCCAAAAATGGGGTTTACAGGCATCCTAGACCCCTAAAGTCCAGAAAATGTTGGTGGCCCAAAAACTGTCAGAGAGCTCTGAATGTCCTGAGAATTTTTGCAACCTGAAAGGGGAATTAACCTGCACCCTAGATCCCTGAAATTCCCCAAAACATTTTTGACCCAAAATATGCATCCTACACCTCTGAAAGGTCAGAAAATGTTGGCAGCCCAAAAAAGACCTTAAAATGCATCTTATGCATGGAAAAATGTAGAAAACTTTGGAGGCCAAAAAAGGGGTTTACAGGCATCCTAGACCACCTAAAGTCCAGAAAATGTTGTTGGCACAAAAACTGTGTCAGAGAGCTCTGAATGTCCCAAAAACATTTGCAGCCTGAAAGGTGCATTAACGCGCTTTCAAGACCCCTGAAATTGCCAAAAACATTTTCGCCCCGAAAAATGCATCCTATGCCCCTGAAAGTTCAGGAAATGTTGGCAGCCCAAAATAAAAGCCTTAAAATGCATATTAGGCGTGCGAAAATGTAGAAAAATGTGGATGCCCAAAAAAGGGTGTTACAGGTATCCTAGACCCGCTAAAGTTCAGAAAATGTTGGTGGCCAAAAAGCTGTGTCAGAGAGCTCTGAATGTCCCAAAACAATTAGCAGCCTGAAAGGGGCATTAACCCCCATTATAGACCCCTGAAATTCCCCAAAACTTTTTGGCATGAAAAACGCATCCTACACCCCTGAAAATTCTGAAAATATTGGCAGCCCTAAAAAGGCCTTAAAATGCATCTTAGGCCTGCAAAAAAATGTAGAAAAACTTGGAGGCCCAGAAAAGGGGTTTACAGGCATCCTAGACCCCCTAAAGTCCAGAAAATGTTGGTGGCCCCAAAAACTGTGTCAGAGAGCTCTGAATGTCCTGAATACATTTGCAGCCTGAAAGGGGCATTAACCTGCATCCTAGACCTCTGAAATTCAACAAAACTTTTTGGCACGAAAAATCCATCCTACACCCCTGAAAATTCAGAAAATATTGGCAGCCCAAAAAAGGCCTTAAAATGAATCTTAGGCCTGCAAAAATGTAGAAAGCTTTGGAGGCCAAAAAAGGGTTTACAGGCATCCTAGAACACCTAAAGTCCAGAAAATGTTGTTGGCACAAAAACTGTGTCAGAGAGCTCTGAATGTCCCAAAAACGTTAGCAGCCTGAAAGGGGCATTAACCCGCATCCTAGACCTCAGAAAATCCCCAAAACTTTTTGGCACAAAAAATGCATCCTACACCCCTGAAAATTCAGAAAATATTGGCAGCACAATAAAAGGCCTAGTCCAGAAACTGTTGGTGGCCCAAAAACTGTCAGAGAGCTCTGAATGTCCCGAAAACATTTGCAGCCTGAAAGGGGCATTAAACCACACCCTAGACCCCTGAAATTCCCCAAAACATTTTTGCCCCAAAATATGCATCCTACAACCCTGAAAGTTCAGAAAATGTTGGCAGCCCAAAAAGGCCTTAAAATGCCTCTTAGGCATGGAAAAATGTAGAAATATATCAAGGCCCAAAAAAGGGTTTAAAGGCATCCTAGACCCTCTAAATTTCTGAAAATGTTGGTGGCACAAAAATGGTGTGAGAGAGCTCTGAATGTCCCAAAAACATTTGCAACCTGAAAAGGGCATTAACGCGCTTTCAAGACCCCTGAAATTACCAAAAACATTTTTGGCCCGAAAAATGCATCCTACGCCCCTGAAAGTTAAGGAAATGTTGGCAGCCCAAAATAGAAGCTTTAAAATGCATATTAGGCCTGCGAAAATGTAGAAAACTTTGGAGGCCCAAAAAAGGGTGTTACAGGCATCCTAGACCCCCTAAAGTTCAGAAAATGTTGGTGGCCAAAAAGCTTTGTCAGATAGCTCTGAATGTCCCAAAATATTTGCAGCCTGAAAGGGGCATTAACCCGCATCCTAGACCTCTGAAATTCCCCAAAACATTTTTGGCCCAAAATATCTATCCTGCAACCCTGAAAGTTCAGGAAATGTTGTCAGCCCAAAATAAAAGCCTTAAAATGCATCTTAGGCATGCAAAAATGTAGAAAACTTTGGAGGCCTAATAAAGGGATTTACAGGCATCCTAGACACCCTAAAGTTCAGAAAATGTTGGCGGCCGAAAAAAACTGTGTCAGAAAGCTCTGAATGTCCCAAAAACATGTGCAGCCTGAAAGGGGCATTAACCCGCATCCTAGACCTCTGAAATTCCCGAAAACTTTTTGGCATGAAAAACGCATCCTACACCCCTGAAAATTCAGAAAATATTGGCAGCCCAAAAAAGGAAATAAAATGCATCTAAGGCCAGCAAAAATGTAGAAAACTTTGGAGGCCAAAAAAGGGGTTTACAGGCATCCTAGAACACCTAACGTCCAGAAAATGTTGTTGGCACAAAAACTGTGTCAGAGAGCTCTGAATGTCCCAAAAACGTTAGCAGCCTGAAAGGGGCATTAACCCGCATCCTAGACCTCAGAAAATCCCCAAAACTTTTTGGCACAAAAAATGCATCCTACACCCCTGAAAATTCAGAAAATATTGGCAGCACAATAAAAGGCCTAGTCCAGAAACTGTTGGTGGCCCAAAAACTGTCAGAGAGCTCTGAATGTCCCGAAAACATTTGCAGCCTGAAAGGGGCATTAAACCACACCCTAGACCCCTGAAATTCCCCAAAACATTTTTGCCCCAAAATATGCATCCTACAACCCTGAAAGTTCAGAAAATGTTGGCAGCCCAAAAAGGCCTTAAAATGCCTCTTAGGCATGGAAAAATGTAGAAATATATCAAGGCCCAAAAAAGGGTTTAAAGGCATCCTAGACCCTCTAAATTTCTGAAAATGTTGGTGGCACAAAAATGGTATGAGAGAGCTCTGAATGTCCCAAAAACATTTGCAACCTGAAAAGGGCATTAACGCGCTTTCAAGACCCCTGAAATTACCAAAAACATTTTTGGCCCGAAAAATGCATCCTACGCCCCTGAAAGTTAAGGAAATGTTGGCAGCCCAAAATAGAAGCTTTAAAATGCATATTAGGCCTGCGAAAATGTAGAAAACTTTGGAGGCCCAAAAAAGGGTGTTACAGGCATCCTAGACCCCCTAAAGTTCAGAAAATGTTGGTGGCCAAAAAGCTTTGTCAGATAGCTCTGAATGTCCCAAACATATTTGCAGCCTGAAAGGGGCATTAATCCCCAACCTAGACCACTGAAATTCCCAAAAATATTTTTGGCATGAAAAATGCATCCTACACCCCTTAAAGTTCAGAAAATGTTGGCAGCCCAGAAAAGGCCTTAAAATGCATTTTAGGCCTGCAAAAAAATGTAGAAAAACTTGGAGGCCTAAAAAAGGGGTTTACAGGCATCCTAGTCCCCCTAAAGTCCAGAAAATGTTGGTGGCCCAAAAACTGTGTTAGAGAGCTCTGAATGTCCCGAAAACATTTGCAGCCTGAAAGGGGCATTAACCCGCATCCTAGACCCCTGAAATTTCCAAAAACATTTTGGCACGAAAAAGGCATCCTTCAACCCTGGAAGTTCAGGAAATGTTGGCAACCAAAAAAAAAGCCTTAAAATGCATCTTAGGCATGCAAAAATGTAGAAAAATGTGGAGGTCCAAAAAAGGCATTTACAGGCATCGTAGACCCCACCCCCTAAAGTACAGAAAATGCTGGTCTTCCTAAAATGGTGTGAGAGAGCACTGAATGTCCCAAAAACATTTGCAGCCTGAAAGGAGCATTAACCCGCATTCTAGACCACTGAAAATCCCAAAAACATTTTTGGCCTGAAAAATGCATCCTACGCCCCTGAAAGTTCAGGAAATGTTGGCAGCCAAAATAAAAAAGCCTTAAAATGCATCTTAGGCATGCAAAAATGTAGAAAACTTGGAGGTCTAAAAAAAGGCATTTACAGGCATCGTAGACCCCACCCCCTAAATTCCAGAAAATGCTGGTCGCCCATGGTGTGAGAGAGCTCTGAATGTCCCAAAAACATTTGCAGCCTGAAAGGGGCATTAACCCGCATTCTAGACCACTGAAAATCCCAAAAACATTTTTGGCCTGAAAAATACATCCTAGGCCCCTGAAAGTTCAGGAAATGTTGGCAGCCCAAAAAAAAGCCTTAAAATGCATATTATGCCTGCAAAAATGTAGAAAACTTGGAGGTCTAAAAAAAGGCATTTACAGGCATCGTAGACCCCACCCCCTAAATTCCAGAAAATGCTGGTCGCCCATGGTGTGAGAGAGCTCTGAATGTCCCAAAAACATTTGCAGCCTGAAAGGGGCATTAACCCGCATTCTAGACCACTGAAAATCCCAAAAACATTTTTGGCCTGAAAAATGCATCCTAGGCCCCTGAAAGTTCAGGAAATGTTGGCAGCCCAAAAAGAAGCCTTAAAATGCATCTTATGCCTGCAAAAATGTAGAAAATTTTGGAGACCCAAAAAAGGGGTTTACAGACATCCTAGACCACCTAAAATCCAGAAAATGTTGTTGCCACAAAAACTGTGTCAGAGACCTCTGAATGTCCCAAAGAAATTATTAGCTTGAAAGGGGCATTAACCCTCATCCTAGACCACTGAAATTCACCAAAAAATATTTTTGGCATGAAAAATGTATCCTACACCCCTGAAAATTCAGAAAATATTGCAGCCCAAAAAAGGCCTTAAAATGCATCTTGGGCATGGAAAAATGTAGAACCATTTGGAGGCCCAAAAAATGGGTTTAGAGGCATCCTAGACCCCATAAAGTCCAGAAAATGTTGGCAGCCCAAAATAGAAGCTTTAAAATGCATATTAGGCCTGCGAAAATGTAGAAAACTTTGGAGGCCCAAAAAAGGGTGTTACAGGCATCCTAGACCCCCTAAAGTTCAGAAAATGTTGGTGGCCAAAAAGCTTTGTCAGATAGCTCTGAATGTCCCAAAAATATTTGCAGCCTGAAAGGGGCATTAACCCGCATCCTAGACCTCTGAAATTCCCCAAAACATTTTTGGCCCAAAATATCTATCCTGCAACCCTGAAAGTTCAGGAAATGTTGTCAGCCCAAAATAAAAGCCTTAAAATGCATCTTAGGCATGCAAAAATGTAGAAAACTTTGGAGGCCTAATAAAGGGATTTACAGGCATCCTAGACACCCTAAAGTTCAGAAAATGTTGGCGGCCGAAAAAAACTGTGTCAGAAAGCTCTGAATGTCCCAAAAACATGTGCAGCCTGAAAGGGGCATTAACCCGCATCCTAGACCTCTGAAATTCCCGAAAACTTTTTGGCATGAAAAACGCATCCTACACCCCTGAAAATTCAGAAAATATTGGCAGCCCAAAAAAGGAAATAAAATGCATCTAAGGCCAGCAAAAATGTAGAAAACTTTGGAGGCCAAAAAAGGGGTTTACAGGCATCCTAGAACACCTAACGTCCAGAAAATGTTGTTGGCACAAAAACTGTGTCAGAGAGCTCTGAATGTCCCAAAAACGTTAGCAGCCTGAAAGGGGCATTAACCCGCATCCTAGACCTCAGAAAATCCCCAAAACTTTTTGGCACAAAAAATGCATCCTACACCCCTGAAAATTCAGAAAATATTGGCAGCACAATAAAAGGCCTAGTCCAGAAACTGTTGGTGGCCCAAAAACTGTCAGAGAGCTCTGAATGTCCCGAAAACATTTGCAGCCTGAAAGGGGCATTAAACCACACCCTAGACCCCTGAAATTCCCCAAAACATTTTTGCCCCAAAATATGCATCCTACAACCCTGAAAGTTCAGAAAATGTTGGCAGCCCAAAAAGGCCTTAAAATGCCTCTTAGGCATGGAAAAATGTAGAAATATATCAAGGCCCAAAAAAGGGTTTAAAGGCATCCTAGACCCTCTAAATTTCTGAAAATGTTGGTGGCACAAAAATGGTGTGAGAGAGCTCTGAATGTCCCAAAAACATTTGCAACCTGAAAAGGGCATTAACGCGCTTTCAAGACCCCTGAAATTACCAAAAACATTTTTGGCCCGAAAAATGCATCCTACGCCCCTGAAAGTTAAGGAAATGTTGGCAGCCCAAAATAGAAGCTTTAAAATGCATATTAGGCCTGCGAAAATGTAGAAAACTTTGGAGGCCCAAAAAAGGGTGTTACAGGCATCCTAGACCCCCTAAAGTTCAGAAAATGTTGGTGGCCAAAAAGCTTTGTCAGATAGCTCTGAATGTCCCAAAAATATTTGCAGCCTGAAAGGGGCATTAACCCGCATCCTAGACCTCTGAAATTCCCCAAAACCTTTTGGCATGAAAAACGCATCCTACACCCCTGAAAATTCAGAAAATATTGGCAGCCCTAAAAAGGCCTTAAAATGCATCTTAGGCCTGCAAAAATGTAGAAAACTTTGGAGGCCAAAAAAGGGGTTTACAGGCATCCTAGACCACCTAAAGTCCAGAAAATGTTGTTGGCACAAGAACTGTGTCAGAGACCTCTGAATGTCCCAAAAAAATTAGCAGCCTGAAAGGGGCATTAATCCCCAACCTAGACCACTGAAATTCCCAAAAATATTTTTGGCATGAAAAATGCATCCTACACCCCTTAAAGTTCAGAAAATGTTGGCAGCCCAAAAAAGGCCTTAAAATGCATTTTAGGCCTGCAAAAAAATGTAGAAAAACTTGGAGGCCTAAAAAAGGGGTTTACAGGCATCCTAGTCCCCCTAAAGTCCAGAAAATGTTGGTGGCCCAAAAACTGTGTTAGAGAGCTCTGAATGTCCCGAAAACATTTGCAGCCTGAAAGGGGCATTAACCCGCATCCTAGACCCCTGAAATTTCCAAAAACATTTTGGCACGAAAAAGGCATCCTTCAACCCTGGAAGTTCAGGAAATGTTGGCAACCAAAAAAAAAGCCTTAAAATGCATCTTAGGCATGCAAAAATGTAGAAAAATGTGGAGGTCCAAAAAAGGCATTTACAGGCATCGTAGACCCCACCCCCTAAAGTACAGAAAATGCTGGTCTTCCTAAAATGGTGTGAGAGAGCACTGAATGTCCCAAAAACATTTGCAGCCTGAAAGGAGCATTAACCCGCATTCTAGACCACTGAAAATCCCAAAAACATTTTTGGCCTGAAAAATGCATCCTACGCCCCTGAAAGTTCAGGAAATGTTGGCAGCCAAAATAAAAAAGCCTTAAAATGCATCTTAGGCATGCAAAAATGTAGAAAACTTGGAGGTCTAAAAAAAGGCATTTACAGGCATCGTAGACCCCACCCCCTAAATTCCAGAAAATGCTGGTCGCCCATGGTGTGAGAGAGCTCTGAATGTCCCAAAAACATTTGCAGCCTGAAAGGGGCATTAACCCGCATTCTAGACCACTGAAAATCCCAAAAACATTTTTGGCCTGAAAAATACATCCTAGGCCCCTGAAAGTTCAGGAAATGTTGGCAGCCCAAAAAAAAGCCTTAAAATGCATCTTATGCCTGCAAAAATGTAGAAAACTTGGAGGTCTAAAAAAAGGCATTTACAGGCATCGTAGACCCCACCCCCTAAATTCCAGAAAATGCTGGTCGCCCATGGTGTGAGAGAGCTCTGAATGTCCCAAAAACATTTGCAGCCTGAAAGGGGCATTAACCCGCATTCTAGACCACTGAAAATCCCAAAAACATTTTTGGCCTGAAAAATGCATCCTAGGCCCCTGAAAGTTCAGGAAATGTTGGCAGCCCAAAAAGAAGCCTTAAAATGCATCTTATGCCTGCAAAAATGTAGAAAATTTTGGAGACCCAAAAAAGGGGTTTACAGACATCCTAGACCACCTAAAATCCAGAAAATGTTGTTGCCACAAAAACTGTGTCAGAGACCTCTGAATGTCCCAAAGAAATTATTAGCTTGAAAGGGGCATTAACCCTCATCCTAGACCACTGAAATTCACCAAAAAATATTTTTGGCATGAAAAATGTATCCTACACCCCTGAAAATTCAGAAAATATTGCAGCCCAAAAAAGGCCTTAAAATGCATCTTGGGCATGGAAAAATGTAGAACCATTTGGAGGCCCAAAAAATGGGTTTAGAGGCATCCTAGACCCCATAAAGTCCAGAAAATGTTGGCAGCCCAAAATAGAAGCTTTAAAATGCATATTAGGCCTGCGAAAATGTAGAAAACTTTGGAGGCCCAAAAAAGGGTGTTACAGGCATCCTAGACCCCCTAAAGTTCAGAAAATGTTGGTGGCCAAAAAGCTTTGTCAGATAGCTCTGAATGTCCCAAAAATATTTGCAGCCTGAAAGGGGCATTAACCCGCATCCTAGACCTCTGAAATTCCCCAAAACATTTTTGGCCCAAAATATCTATCCTGCAACCCTGAAAGTTCAGGAAATGTTGTCAGCCCAAAATAAAAGCCTTAAAATGCATCTTAGGCATGCAAAAATGTAGAAAACTTTGGAGGCCTAATAAAGGGATTTACAGGCATCCTAGACACCCTAAAGTTCAGAAAATGTTGGCGGCCGAAAAAAACTGTGTCAGAAAGCTCTGAATGTCCCAAAAACATGTGCAGCCTGAAAGGGGCATTAACCCGCATCCTAGACCTCTGAAATTCCCGAAAACTTTTTGGCATGAAAAACGCATCCTACACCCCTGAAAATTCAGAAAATATTGGCAGCCCAAAAAAGGAAATAAAATGCATCTAAGGCCAGCAAAAATGTAGAAAACTTTGGAGGCCAAAAAAGGGGTTTACAGGCATCCTAGAACACCTAACGTCCAGAAAATGTTGTTGGCACAAAAACTGTGTCAGAGAGCTCTGAATGTCCCAAAAACGTTAGCAGCCTGAAAGGGGCATTAACCCGCATCCTAGACCTCAGAAAATCCCCAAAACTTTTTGGCACAAAAAATGCATCCTACACCCCTGAAAATTCAGAAAATATTGGCAGCACAATAAAAGGCCTAGTCCAGAAACTGTTGGTGGCCCAAAAACTGTCAGAGAGCTCTGAATGTCCCGAAAACATTTGCAGCCTGAAAGGGGCATTAAACCACACCCTAGACCCCTGAAATTCCCCAAAACATTTTTGCCCCAAAATATGCATCCTACAACCCTGAAAGTTCAGAAAATGTTGGCAGCCCAAAAAGGCCTTAAAATGCCTCTTAGGCATGGAAAAATGTAGAAATATATCAAGGCCCAAAAAAGGGTTTAAAGGCATCCTAGACCCTCTAAATTTCTGAAAATGTTGGTGGCACAAAAATGGTGTGAGAGAGCTCTGAATGTCCCAAAAACATTTGCAACCTGAAAAGGGCATTAACGCGCTTTCAAGACCCCTGAAATTACCAAAAACATTTTTGGCCCGAAAAATGCATCCTACGCCCCTGAAAGTTAAGGAAATGTTGGCAGCCCAAAATAGAAGCTTTAAAATGCATATTAGGCCTGCGAAAATGTAGAAAACTTTGGAGGCCCAAAAAAGGGTGTTACAGGCATCCTAGACCCCCTAAAGTTCAGAAAATGTTGGTGGCCAAAAAGCTTTGTCAGATAGCTCTGAATGTCCCAAAAATATTTGCAGCCTGAAAGGGGCATTAACCCGCATCCTAGACCTCTGAAATTCCCCAAAACCTTTTGGCATGAAAAACGCATCCTACACCCCTGAAAATTCAGAAAATATTGGCAGCCCTAAAAAGGCCTTAAAATGCATCTTAGGCCTGCAAAAATGTAGAAAACTTTAGAGGCCAAAAAAGGGGTTTACAGGCATCCTAGACCACCTAAAGTCCAGAAAATGTTGTTGGCACAAGAACTGTGTCAGAGACCTCTGAATGTCCCAAAAAAATTAGCAGCCTGAAAGGGGCATTAATCCCCAACCTAGACCACTGAAATTCCCAAAAATATTTTTGGCATGAAAAATGCATCCTACACCCCTTAAAGTTCAGAAAATGTTGGCAGCCCAAAAAAGGCCTTAAAATGCATCTTAGGCCTGCAAAAAAATGTAGAAAAACTTGGAGGCCTAAAAAAGGGGTTTACAGGCATCCTAGTCCCCCTAAAGTCCAGAAAATGTTGGTGGCCCAAAAACTGTGTTAGAGAGCTCTGAATGTCCCGAAAACATTTGCAGCCTGAAAGGGGCATTAACCCGCATCCTAGACCCCTGAAATTTCCAAAAACATTTTGGCACGAAAAAGGCATCCTTCAACCCTGGAAGTTCAGGAAATGTTGGCAACCAAAAAAAAAGCCTTAAAATGCATCTTAGGCATGCAAAAATGTAGAAAAATGTGGAGGTCCAAAAAAGACATTTACAGGCATCGTAGACCCCACCCCCTAAAGTACAGAAAATGCTGGTCTTCCTAAAATGGTGTGAGAGAGCACTGAATGTCCCAAAAACATTTGCAGCCTGAAAGGAGCATTAACCCGCATTCTAGACCACTGAAAATCCCAAAAACATTTTTGGCCTGAAAAATGCATCCTAGGCCCCTGAAAGTTCAGGAAATGTTGGCAGCCAAAAAAAAAAAGCCTTAAAATGCATCTTAGGCATGCAAAAATGTAGAAAACTTGGAGGTCTAAAAAAAGGCATTTACAGGCATCGTAGACACCACCCCCTAAATTCCAGAAAATGCTGGTCGCCCATGGTGTGAGAGAGCTCTGAATGTCCCAAAAACATTTGCAGCCTGAAAGGGGCATTAACCCGCATTCTAGACCACTGAAAATCCCAAAAACATTTTTGGCCTGAAAAATACATCCTAGGCCCCTGAAAGTTCAGGAAATGTTGGCAGCCCAAAAAAAAGCCTTAAAATGCATCTTATGCCTGCAAAAATGTAGAAAACTTGGAGGTCTAAAAAAAGGCATTTACAGGCATCGTAGACCCCACCCCCTAAATTCCAGAAAATGCTGGTCGCCCATGGTGTGAGAGAGCTCTGAATGTCCCAAAAACATTTGCAGCCTGAAAGGGGCATTAACCCGCATTCTAGACCACTGAAAATCCCAAAAACATTTTTGGCCTGAAAAATGCATCCTAGGCCCCTGAAAGTTCAGGAAATGTTGGCAGCCCAAAAAGAAGCCTTAAAATGCATCTTATGCCTGCAAAAATGTAGAAAATTTTGGAGACCCAAAAAAGGGGTTTACAGACATCCTAGACCACCTAAAATCCAGAAAATGTTGTTGCCACAAAAACTGTGTCAGAGACCTCTGAATGTCCCAAAGAAATTATTAGCTTGAAAGGGGCATTAACCCTCATCCTAGACCACTGAAATTCACCAAAAAATATTTTTGGCATGAAAAATGTATCCTACACCCCTGAAAATTCAGAAAATATTGCAGCCCAAAAAAGGCCTTAAAATGCATCTTGGGCATGGAAAAATGTAGAACCATTTGGAGGCCCAAAAAATGGGTTTAGAGGCATCCTAGACCCCATAAAGTCCAGAAAATGTTGGTGGCCCAAAAATGGTGTGAGAGAGCTCTGAATGTCCCAAAAACATTTTCAGCCTGAAAGGGGCATTAATGCGCTGTCTAGACCCCTGAAATTCCCCAAAACATTTTTGGCCCAAAATATGCATCCTGCAACCCTGAAAGTTCAGGAAATGTTGGCAGCCCAAAATAAAAGCCTTAAAATGCATCTTAGGCATGCAAAAATGTAGAAAACTTAGGAGGCCTAAAAAAGGGGTTTACAGGCATCCTGACACCCTAAAGTTCAGAAAATGTTGGTGGCCGAGAATAATTGTGTCAGAGAGCTCTGAATGTCCCAAAAATGTTAGCAGCCTGAAACGGGCATTAACCCGCATCCTAGACCTTAGAAAATCCCCAAAACTTTTTGGCACAAAAAATGCATCCTACACCCCTGAAAATTCAGAAAATATTGGCAGCACAATAAAAGGCCTAGTCCAGAAACTGTTGGTGGCCCAAAAACTGTCAGAGAGCTCTGAATGTCCCGAAAACATTTGCAGCCTGAAAGGGGCATTAAACCGCACCCTAGACCCCTGAAATTCCCCAAAATATTTTTGCCCCAAAATATGCATCCTACAACCCTGAAAGTTCAGAAAATATTGGCAGCCTAAAAAGGCCTTAAAATGCATCTTAGGCATGGACAAATGTAGAAATATATCAAGGCCCAAAAAAGGGGTTTACAGGCATCCTAGACCCTCTAAATTTCTGAAAATGTTGGTGGCACAAAAACTGTGTCAGAGAGCTCTGAATGTCCCAAAAACATTAGCAGCCTGAAAGGGGCATTAACCCCCATCCTAGACCACTGAAATTCCCCAAAATATTTTTGGCATGAAAAATGCATCCTACACCCTTCAAAGTTCAGAAAATGTGCCAGCCCAAAAAAAAGGCCTTAAAATGCATTTTAGGACTGCAAAAATGTTGAAAACTTTGGAGGCCAAAAAATGGGGTTTACAGGCATCCTAGACCCCTAAAGTCCAGAAAATGTTGGTGGCACAAAAACTGTGTCAGAGAGCTCTGAATGTCCCGAAAACATTTGCAACCTGAAAGGGGCATTAACCCTCATCCTAGACCCCTGAAATTCCCCAAAACATTTTTGACCCAAAATATGCATCCTACACCCCTGAAAGGTCAGAAAATGTTGGCAGCCCAGAAAAGGCCTTAAAATGCATCTTAGGCATGTAAAAATGTAGAAAACTTTGGAGGCCCAAGAAAGGGGTTTACAGGCATCCTAGACCCCCTAAAGTCCATAAAACATTGGTGGCCCAAAAATGGTGTGAGAGAGCTCTGAATGTCCCAAAAACATTTGCAACCTGAAAGGGGCATTAACGCGCTTTCAAGACCCCTGAAATTCCCAAAAATATTTTTGGCCCGAAAAATGCATCCTACGCCCCTGAAAGTTAAGGAAATGTTGGCAGCCCAAAATAAAAGCCTTAAAATGCATATTAGGCCTTCGAAAATGTAGAAAACTTTGGAGGCCCAAAAAAGGGTGTTACGGGCATCCTAGACCCCCTAAAGTTCAGAAAATGTTGGTGGCCAAAAAGCTGTGTCAGAGAGCTCTGAATGTCCCAAAAATATTTGCAGCCTGAAAGGGGCATTAACCCGCATCCTAGACCTCTGAAATTCCCCAAAACTTTTTGGCATGAAAAACTCATCCTACACCCCTGAAAATTCAGAAAATATTGGCAGCCCTAAAAAGGCCTTAAAATGCATCTTAGGCCTGAAAAAATGTAGAAAACCTTGGAGGCCAAAAAAGGGTTTACAGGCATCCTAGACCACTTAAAGTCCAGAAAATGTTGTTGGCACAAGAACTGTGTCAGAGAGCTCTGAATGTCCCAAAAAATTAGCAGCATGAAAGGGGCATTAATCCCCAACCTAGACCACTGAAATTCCCAAAAATATTTTTGGCATGAAAAATGCATCCTACACCCCTTAAAGTTCAGAAAATGTTGGCAGCCCAAAAAAGGCCTTAAAATGCATTTTAGGCCTGCAAAACAATGTAGAAAAACTTGGAGGCCCAAAAAAGGGGTTTACAGGCATCTTAGTCCCCCTAAAGTCCAGAAAATGTTGGTGGCCCAAAAACTATCAGAGAGCTCTGAATGTCCCGAAAACATTTGCAGCCTGAAAGGGGCATTAACCCGCATCCTAGACCCCTGAAATTTCCAAAAACATTTTGGCACGAAAAAGGCATCCTTCAACCCTTGAAGTTCAGGAAATGTTGGCAGCCAAAAAAAAAGCCTTAAAATGCATCTTAGGCATGCAAAAATGTAGAAAAATGTGGAGGTCCAAAAAAGGCATTTACAGGCATCATAGACCCCACCCCCTAAAGTCCAGAAAATGCTGGTCTTCCTAAAATGGTGTGAGAGAGCACTGAATGTCCCAAAAACATTTGCAGCCTGAAAGGGGCATTAACCCGCATTCTAGACCACTGAAAATCCCAAAAACATTTTTGGCCTAAAAAATGCATCCTAGGCCCCTGAAAGTTCAGGAAATGTTGGCAGCCAAAAAAAGCCTTAAAATGCATCTTAGGCATGCAAAAATGTAGAAAACTATGGAGGCCCAAAAAAGGGGATTACAGGAAATCTAAACCACCTAAACTCCAGAAAATGTTGGTGGCCCAAAATCTGTCAGAGAGCTCTGAATGCCCCAAAAAACATTTGCAGCCTGAAAGGGGCATTAACCCGCACCCTAGACCCCTGAAATTTCCAAAAACATTTTGGCACGAAAAAGGCATCCTACACCCCTGGAAGTTCAGGAAATGTTGGCAGCCAAAAAAAAGCCTTAAAATGCATCTTAGGCATGCAAAAATGTAGAAAACTTTGGAGGTCCAAAAAAGGCATTTACAGGCATCGTAGACCCCACCCCCTAAATTCGAGAAAATGCTGGTCGCCCTAAAATGGTGTGAGAGAGCTCTGAATGTCCCAAAAACATATTCAGCCTGAAAGGGGCATTAACATGCATTCTAGACCCCTGAAATTCCCCAAAACAGTTTTGGCCCAAAAAATGCATCCTACGCCCTTGAAAGTTCAGGAAATGTTGGCAGCCCAAAAAGAAGCCTTAAAGGGCATCTTAGGCCTGCAAAAATGTAGAAACTTTGGAGGCCCAAAAACGGGGTTTACAGGCATTCCATTAAAGTTCAGAAAATGTTGGCAGCCCAAAAACTGTGTCAGAGAGCTCTGAATGTACCAAAAACATTTGCAGCCTGAAAGGGGCATTAACCCGCATCCTAGACCTCTGAAATTCCCCAAAACCTTTTTGCACGAAAAATGCATCCTACACCCCTGAAAATTCAGAAAATATTGGCAGCCCAAAAAAGTCCTTAAAGTGTATTTTAGGCCTGCAAAAATGTAGAAAACTTTGGAGGCCAAAAAAGGGGTTTACAGGCATCCTAGAACACTTAAAGTCAAGAAAATGTTGTTGGCCCAAAAACTGTGCCAGAGAGCTCTCAATGTCCCAAAAACATTTGCAGCCTGAAAGGGGCATTAACCCGCATCCCAGACCTCTGAAATTCCCAAAAACATTTTGGCACGAAAAAGGCATCCTTAAACCCTGGAAGTTCAGGAAATGTTGGCAGCCCAAAAAAAGCCTTAAAATGCATTTTATGCCTGCAAAAATGTAGAAAAGTTTGAAGGCCCAAAAAAGGGGTTTACAGGCATCCTAGACCACCTAAAGTCCAGAAAATGTTGTTGGCACAAAAACTGTATCAGAGACCTCTGAATGTCCCAAAGAAATTAGCAGCCTGAAAGGGGCATTAACCCTCATCCTAGACCACTGAAATTCCCAAAAATATTTTTGGCTGAAAAATGCATCCTACACCCCTCAAAGTTCAGAACATTTTGGCAGCCCAAAAAAGGCCTTAAAATGCATTTTAGGCCTGCAAAAATGTAGAAAACCTTGGAGGCCCAAAAAAGGGGTTTACAGGCATCCTAGACCTACTAAAGTCCAATAAATGTTGGTGGCCCAAAAACTTTGTCAGAGAGCTCTTAATGTCCATAAAACATTTGCAGCCTGAAAGGGGCATTAACCCACATCCTAGACCACTGAAATTCCCCAAAACATTTTTGGCCCAAAATATGCATCCTACAACCCTGAAAATTCAGAAAATATTTGCAGCCCAAAAAAGGCCTTAAAATGCACCTTAGGCCTGCAAAAATGTAGAAAACTTTGGAGGCTTAAATAGGGGAATTTACAGGCATCCTGGACCCCCTAAAGTCCAGAAAATGTTGTTGGCACAAAAACTGTGTCAGAGACCTCTGAATGTCCCAAAACAATTAGCAGCCTGAAAGGGGCATTAACCCGCACCCTAGACACCTGACATTCCCCAAAACATTTTTGGCTCAAAATATGCATCCTACAACCCTGAAAGTTCAGAAAATGTTGGCAGCCCAAAAAAGGCCTTAAAATGCATCTTAGGCATGGAAAAATGTAGAAAACCTTGGAGGCCCAAAAAAGGGGTTTACAGGCATCCTAGACCTACTAAAGTCCAAAAAATGTTGGTGGCCCAAAAACTGTGTCAGAGAGCTCTGAATGTCCCAAAAACATTAGCAGCCTGAAAGGGGCATTAACCCGCATCCTAGACCTCAGAAAATCCCCAAAACTTTTTGGTACAAAAAATGCATCCTACACCCCTGAAAATTCAGAAAATATTGGCAGCACAATAAAAGGCCTAGTCCAGAAACTGTTGGTGGCCCAAAAACTGTTAGAGAGCTCTGAATGTCCCGAAAACATCATCAGCCTGAAAGGGGCATTAAACCGCACCCTAGACCCCTGAAATTCCCCAAAATATTTTTGCCCGAAAATATGCATCCTACAACCCTGAAAGTTCAGAAAATGTTGGCAGCCCAAAAAAGGCCTTAAAATGCATTTTAGGCCTGGAAAAATGTAGAAAACGTTGGAGGCCGAAAAATGGGGTTTACAAGCATCCTAGACCCCCTAAAGTTCAGAAAATGTTGGTGGCCCAAAAACTGTGTCAGAGAGCTCTGAATGTCCCAAAAACATTTGCAGCCTGAAAGGGGTATTAACCCGCATCCTAGACCTCTGAAATCCCCAAAAACATTTTGGCACGAAAAAGGCATCCTTAACCCCTGGAAGTTCAGGAAATGTTGGCAGCCCAAAAAAAAGCCTTAAAATGCATCGTATGCCTGCAAAAATGTAGAAAATTTTGGAGGCCCAAAAAAGGGGTTTACAGACATCCTAGACCACCTAAACTCCAGAAAATGTTGTTGCCACAAAAACTGTGTGAGAGACCTCTGAATGTCCCAAAGAAATTAGCAGCGTGAAAGGGGCATTAACCCTCATCCTAGACCACTGAAATTTGCGAAAAAAAATTTTGGCATGAAAAATGTATCCTACACCCCTGAAAATTCAGAAAATATTGCAGCCCCAAAAAAGGCCTTAAAATGCATCTTAGGCATGGAAAAATGTAGAACTATTTGGAGGCCCAAAAAATGGGTTTAGAGGCATCCTAGACCCCATAAAGTCCAGAAAATGTTGGTAGCCCAAAAATGGTGTGAGAGAGCTCTGAATGTCCCAAAAACATTTTCAGCCTAAAAGGGGCATTAATGCGCTTTCTAGACCCCTGAAATTCCCCAAAACATTTTTGGCCCAAAATTTGCATCCTGCAACCCTGAAAGTTCAGGAAATGTTGGCAGCCCAAAATAAAAGCCTTAAAATGCATCTTAGGCCTGCAAAAATGTAGAAAACTTTAGAGGCCCAAAGAAGGGGTCTACAGGCATCCTAGACACCCTAAAGTTCAGAGAATGTTGGTGGCCGAAAAAAACTGTGTCAGAGAGCTCTGAATGTCCCAAAAAACATGTGCAGCCTGAAAGGGGCATTAACCCTCATCCTAGACCACTGAAATTTGCAAAAATATTTTTGGCCTGAAAAATGCATCCTACGCCCCTGAAAGTTCAGGAAATGTTGGCAGCCCAAAAGAAAAAGCCTTAAAATGCATCTTAGGTCTGCAAAAATGTAGCAAACATTGGAGGCCCAAAAAAGGGGTTTACAGGCATCCTAGACCGCCTAAAGTTCAGAAGATGTTGGTGGCCCAAAAACTGTGTCAGAGAGCTCTGAATGTCCCAAAACAATTAGCAGCCTGAAAGGTGCATTAACCCCAATCCTAGACCACTGAAATTCCCAAAAATATTTTTGGCTGAAAAATGCATCCTACACCCCTCAAAGTTTAGAACATTTTGGCAGCCCAAAAAAGGCCTTAAAATGCATTTTAGGCCTGCAAAAATGTAGAAAACCTTGGAGGCCCAAAAAAGGGGTTTACAGGCATCCTAGACCTACTAAAGTCCAAAAAATGTTGGTGGCCCAAAAACTTTGTCAGAGAGCTCTGAATGTCCCAAAAACATTAGCAGCCTGAAAGGGGCATTAACCCCCATCCTAGACCACTGAAATTCCCAAAAATATTTTTGGCATGAAAAATGCATCCTACACCCCTCAAAGTTCAGAAAATGTGTCAGCCCAAAAAATGCCTTAAAATGCATTTTAGGCCTGCAAAAATGTTGAAAACTTTGGAGGCCCAAAAATGGGGTTTACAGGCATCCTAGACCCCTAAAGTCCAGAAAATGTTAGTGGCACAAAAACTGTGTCAGAGAGCTCTGAATGTCTCAAAATCATTAGCACCCTGAAAGGAGCATTAACCCCCATCCTAGACCACTGAAATTCCCAAAAATAATTTTGACATGAAAAATGCATCCTGCAGCCCTCAAAGTTCAGAAAATGTAGCAGCCCAAAAAGGCCTTAAAATGCATTTTAGACCTACAAAAATGTTGAAAACTTTGGAGGCCCAAAAATGGGGTTTACAGGCATCCTAGACCCCTAAAGTCCAGAAAATGTTGGTGGCCCAAAAACTGTGTCAGAGAGCTCTGAATGTCCCAAAAACATTTGCAGCCTGAAAGGGGCATTAACCGGCATCCTAGACCTCTGAAATTCCCCAAAACATTTTGGCACGAAAAATGCATCCTACACCTCTGAAAATTCAGAAAATATTGGCAGCCCAAAAAAGGCCTTAAGATGTATCTTAGGCCTGCAAAAATGTAGAGAACTTTGGAGGCCGAAAAATGGGGTTTACAGGCATCCTAGACCCCGTAAAGTTCAGAAAATGTTGGTGGCCCAAAAACTGTGTCAGAGACCTCTGAATGTCCCAAAAACATTTGCAGCCTGAAAGGGGCATTAACCCGCATCCTAGACCTCTGAAATTCCCAAAAACATTTTGGCACGAAAAAGGCATCCTTAACCCCTGGAAGTTCAGGAAATGTTGGCAGCCCAAAAAAAGCCTTAAAATGCATCTTATGCCTGCAAAAATGTAGAAAAGTTTGGAGGCCAGAAAAAGGGGTTTACAGGCATCCTAGAACACCTAAAGTCCAGAAAATGTTGTTGGCACAAAAGCTGTGTCAGAGACCTCTGAATGTCCCAAAACAATTAGCAGCCTGAAAGGGGCATTAACCCCCATCCTAGACCACTGAAATTCCCAAAAATATTTTTGGCTGAAAAATGCATCCTACACCCCATAAAGTTCAGAAAATTTTGGCAGCCCAAAAAAGGCCTTAAAATGCATTTTAGGCCTTGAAAAATGTAGAAATCTTTGGAGGCCGAAAAATGGGGTTTACAGGCATCCTAGACCCCTTAAAGTTCAGAAAATGTTGGTGGCCCAAAAACTGTGTCAGAGAGCTCTGAATGTCCCAAAAACATTTGCAGCCTGAAAGGGGCATTAACCCGCATCCTTGACCTCTGAAATTCCCAAAAACATTTTGGCACGAAAAAGGCATCCTTAACCCCATAAAGTTCAGAAAATTTTGGCAGCCCAAAAAAGGCCTTAAAATGCATCTTATGCCTGCAAAAATGTAGAAAAGTTTGGAGGCCAGAAAAAGGGGTTTACAGGCATCCTAGACCACCTAAAGTCCAGAAAATGTTGTTGGCACAAAAACTGTGTCAGAGACCTCTGAATGTCCCAAAACAATTACCAGCCTGAAAGGGGCATTAACCCCCATCCTAGAGCACTGAAATTCCCAAAAATATTTTTGGCTGAAAAATGCATCCTACACCCCATAAAGTTCAGAAAATGTTGGCAGCCCAAAAAAGACCTTAAAATGCATTTTAGGCCTGGAAAAATGTAGAAAACGTTGGAGGCCGAAAAATGGGATTTACAAGCATCCTAGAACCCCTAAAGTTCAGAAAATGTTGGTGGCCCAAAAACTGTGTCAGAGAGCTCTGAATGTCCCAAAAACATTTGCAGCCTGAAAGGGGTATTAACCCGCATCCTAGACCTCTGAAATCCCCAAAAACATTTTGGCACGAAAAAGGCATCCTTAACCCCTGGAAGTTCAGGAAATGTTGGCAGCCCAAAAAAAAGCCTTAAAATGCATCATATGCCTGCAAAAATGTAGAAAATTTTGGAGGCCCAAAAAAGGGGTTTACAGACATCCTAGACCACCTAAACTCCAGAAAATGTTGTTGCCACAAAAACTGTGTGAGAGACCTCTGAATGTCCCAAAGAAATTAGCAGCGTGAAAGGGGCATTAACCCTCATCCTAGACCACTGAAATTTGCGAAAAAAATTTTTGGCATGAAAAACGTATCCTACACCCCTGAAAATTCAGAAAATATTGCAGCCCCAAAAAAGGCCTTAAAATGCATCTTAGGCATGGAAAAATGTAGAACTATTCGGAGGCCCAAAAAATGGGTTTAGAGGCATCCTAGACCCCATAAAGTCCAGAAAATGTTGGTAGCCCAAAAATGGTGTGAGAGAGCTCTGAATGTCCCAAAAACATGTTCAGCCTAAAAGGGGCATTAATGCGCTTTCTAGACCCCTGAAATTCCCCAAAACATTTTTGGCCCAAAATTTGCATCCTGCAACCCTGAAAGTTCAGGAAATGTTGGCAGCCCAAAATAAAAGCCTTAAAATGCATCTTAGGCCTGCAAAAATGTAGAAAACTTTGGAGGCCCAAAAAAGGGGTCTACAGGCATCCTAGACACCCTAATGTTCAGAGAATGTTGGTGGCCGAAAAAAACTGTGTCAGAGACCTCTGAATGTCCCAAAGAAATTAGCAGCCTGAAAGGGGCATTAACCCTCATCCTAGACCACTGAAATTTGCAAAAATATTTTTGGCCTGAAAAATGCATCCTACGCCCCTGAAAGTTCAGGAAATGTTGGCAGCCCAAAAGAAAAAGCCTTAAAATGCATCTTAGGTCTGCAAAAATGTAGCAAACATTGGAGGCCCAAAAAGGGGTTTACAGGCATCCTAGACCCCCTAAAGTTCAGAAGATGTTGGTGGCCCAAAAACTGTGTCAGAGAGCTCTGAATGTCCCAAAACAATTAGCAGCCTGAAAGGTGCATTAACCCCAATCCTAGACCACTGAAATTCCCAAAAATATTTTTGGCTGAAAAATGCATCCTACACCCCTCAAAGTTTAGAACATTTTGGCAGCCCAAAAAAGGCCTTAAAATGCATTTTAGGCCTGCAAAAATGTAGAAAACCTTGGAGGCCCAAAAAAGGGGTTTACAGGCATCCTAGACCTACTAAAGTCCAAAAAATGTTGGTGGCCCAAAAACTTTGTCAGAGAGCTCTGAATGTCCAGAAAACATTTGCAGCCGGAAAGGGGCATTAACCCACATCCTAGAAAACTGAAATTCCCCAAAACATTTTGGCATGAAACACGCATCCTACACCCCTGAAAATTCAGAAAATATTTGCAGCCCAAAAAAGGCCTTAAAATGCATCTTAGGCCTGCAAACATGTAGAAAACTTTAGAGGCTTAAATAGGGGGTTTACAGGCATCCTGGACCCCCTAAAGTCCAGAAAATGTTGTTGGCACAAAAACTGTGTCAGAGACCTCTGAATGTCCCAAAACAATTAGCAGCCTGAAAGGGGCATTAACCCGCACCCTAGACCCCTGACATTCCCCAAAACATTTTTGGCCCAAAATATGCATCCTACAACCCTGAAAGTTCAGAAAATGTTGGCAGCCCAAAAAAGGCCTTAAAATGCATCTTATGCTGGAAAAATGTAGAAAAGTTTGGAGGCCAGAAAAAGGGGTTTACAGGCATCCTAGAACACCTAAAATCCAGAAAATGTTGTTGCCACAAAAACTGTGTGAGAGACCTCTGAATGTCCCAAAAAAATTAGCAGCGTGAAAGGGGCATTAACCCTCATCCGCAACCACTGAAATTTGCGAAAAAATATTTTTGGCATGAAAAATGTATCCTACACCCCTGAAAATTCAGAAAATATTGCAGCCCAAAAAAGGCCTTAAAATGCATCTTAGGCATGGAAAAATGTAGAACTATTTGGAGGCCCAAAAAATGGGTTTAGAGGCATCCTAGACCCCATAAAGTCCAGAAAATGTTGGTGGCACAAAAATGGTGTCTGAGAGCTCTGAATGTCCCAAAAACATGTTCAGCCTAAAAGGGGCATTAATGCACTTTCTAGACCCCTGAAATTCCCCAAAACATTTTTGGCCCAAAATATGCATCCTGCAACCCTGAAAGTTCAGGAAATGTTGGCAGCCCAAAATAAAAGCCTTAAAATGCATCTTAGGCCTGCAGAAATGTAGAAAACTTTGGAGGCCCAAAAAAGGGGTATACAGGCATCCTAGACACCCTAAAGTTCAGAGAATGTTGCTGGCCGAAAAAAACTGTGTCAGAGAGCTCTGAATGTCCCAAAAAACATGTGCAGCCTGAAAGGGGCATTAACCCGCATGCTAGACCTCTGAAAATTCCCCAAAACTTTTTGGCACGAAAAATGCATCCTACACCCCTGAAAATTCAGAACATTTTGGCAGCCCAAAAAAGGCCTTAAAATGCATCTTAGGCCTGGAAAAATGTAGAAAACGTTGGAGACCAAAAAATGGGGTTTACAAGCATCCTAGACCCCCTAAAGTTCAGAAAATGTTGGTGGCCCAAAAACTGTGCCAGAGAGCTCTGAATGTCCCAAAAACATTTGCAACCCGAAAGGGGCATTAACCCGCATCCTTGACCTCTGAAATTCCCAAAAACATTTTGGCACGAAAAAGGCATCCTTAACCCCATAAAGTTCAGAAAATTTTGGTAGCCCAAAAAAGGCCTTAAAATGCATCTTATGCTGGAAAAATGTAGAAAAGTTTGGAGGCCAGAAAAAGGGGTTTACAGGCATCCTAGAACACCTAAAGTCCAGAAAATGTTGTTGGCACAAAAACTGTGTCAGAGACCTCTGAATGTCCCAAAACATTTAGCAGCCTGGAAGGGGCATTAACCCCCATCCTAGACCACTGAAATTCCCAAAAATATTTTTGGCTGAAAAATGCATCCTACACCCCATAAAGTTCAGAAAATTTTGGCAGCCCAAAAAAGGCCTTAAAATGCATCTTAGGCCTGGAAAAATGTAGAAAATGTTGGAGGCCGATAAATGGGGTTTACAAGCATCCTAGACCCCCTGAAAATTCCGAAAATATTGCAGCCCAAAAAAGGTCTTAAAATGCATCTTAGGCATGGAAAAATGTAGAACTATTTGGAGGCCCAAAAAATGGGTTTAGAGGCATCCTAGACCCCATAAAGTCCAGAAAATGTTGGTGGCCCAAAAATGGTGTGAGAGAGCTCTGAATGTCCCAAAAACATTTTCAGCCTAAAAGGGGCATTAATGCGCTTTCTAGACCCCTGAAATTTCCCAAAACATTTTTGGCCCAAAATATGCATCCTGCAACCCTGAAAGTTCAGGAAATGTTGGCAGCCCACAATAAAAGCCTTAAAATGCATCTTAGGCCTGCAAAAATGTAGAAAACTTTGGAGGCCCAAAAAAGGGGTCTACAGGCATCCTAGACACCCTAAAGGTCAGAGAATGTTGGTGGCCGAAAAAAACTGTGTCAGAGAGCTCTGAATGTCCCAAAAACATGTGCAGCCTGAAAGGGGCATTAACCCGCATCCTAGACCTCTGAAATTCCCCAAAACTTTTTTGCACGAAAAATGCATCCTACACCCCTGAAAATTCAGAAAATATTGGCAGCCCAAAAAAGTCCTTAAAGTGTATTTTAGGCCTGCAAAAATGTAGAAAACTTTGGAGGCCAAAAAAGGGGTTTACAGGCATCCTAGACCACCTAAAGTCCAGAAAATGTTGTTGGCACAAAAACTGTATCAGAGACCTCTGAATGTCCCAAAGAAATTAGCAGCCTGAAAGGGGCATTAACCCTCATCCTAGACCACTGAAATTCCCAAAAATATTTTTGGCTGAAAAATGCATCCTACAACCCTCAAAGTTCAGAACATTTTGGCAGCCCAAAAAAGGCCTTAAAATGCATTATAGGCCTGCAAAAATGTAGAAAACCTTGGAGGCCCAAAAAAGGGGTTTACAGGCATCCTAGACCTACTAAAGTCCAAAAAATGTTGGTGGCCCAAAAACTGTATCAGAGACCTCTGAATGTCCCAAAGAAATTAGCAGCCTGAAAGGGGCATTAACCCTCATCCTAGACCACTGAAATTCCCAAAAATATTTTTGGCATGAAAAATGCATCCTACAGCCCTCAAAGTTCAGAAAATGTGGCAGCCCAAAAAAGCCTTAAAATGCATTTTAGACCTACAAAAATGTTGAAAACTTTGGAGGCCCATAAATGGGGTTTACAGGCATCCTAGACCCCTAAAGTCCAGAAAATGTTGGTGGCCCAAAAACTGTCAGAGAGCTCTGAATGTCCCGAAAACATTTGCAACCTGAAAGGGGCATTAACCCGCACCCTAGACCCCTGAAATTCCCCAAAATATTTTTGACCCAAAATATGCATCCTACACCCCTGAAAGGTCAGAAAATGTTGGCAGCCCAAAAAAGGCTTTACAATGCATCTTAGGCATGGAAAAATGTAGAAATATATCAAGGCCCAAAAATGGGGTTTACAGGCATCCTAGACCCCTAAAGTCCAGAAAATGTTGGTGGCCCAAAAACTGTCAGAGAGCTCTGAATGTCCCAAAAACATTTTCAGCCTGAAAGGGGCATTAACCGGCATCCTAGACGTCTGAAATTCCCCAAAACATTTTGGCACGAAAAATGCATCCTACACCCCTGAAAATTCAGAAAATATTGGCAGCCCAAAAAAGGCCTTAAAATGTATCTTAGGCCTGCAAAAATGTAGAGAACTTTGGAGGCCGGAAAATGGGGTGTACAGGCATCCTAGACCCCGTAAAGTTCAGAAAATGTTGGTGGCCCAAAAACTGTGTCAGAGAGCTCTGAATGTCCCAAAACAATTAGCAGCCTGAAAGGTGCATTAACCCCCATCCTAGACCACTGAAATTCCCAAAAATATTTTTGGCTGAAAAATGCATCCTACACCCCTCAAAGTTCAGAACATTTTGGCAGCCCAAAAAAGGCCTTAAAATGCATTTTAGGCCTGCAAAAATGTAGAAAAACTTGGAGGCCCAAAAAAGGGGTTTACAGGCATCCTAGACCTACTAAAGTCAAAAATTGTTGGTGGCCCAAAAACTTTGCCAGAGAGCTCTGAATGTCAAGAAAACATTTGCAGCCGGAAAGGGGCATTAACCCACATCCTAGACCACTGAAATTCCCCAAAACATTTTGGCATGAAACACGCATCCTACACCCCTGAAAATTCAGAAAATATTTGCAGCCCAAAAAAGGCCTTAAAATGCATCTTAGGCCTGCAAAAATGTAGAAAACTTTGGAGGCTTAAATAGGGGGTTTACAGGCATCCTGGACCCCCTAAAGTCCAGAAAATGTTGTTGGCACAAAAACTGTGTCAGAGACCTCTGAATGTCCCAAAACAATTAGCAGCCTGAAAGGGGCATTAACCCGCACCCTAGACCCCTGACATTCCCCAAAACATTTTTGGCCCACAATATGCATCCTACAACCCTGAAAGTTCAGAAAATGTTGGCAGCCCAAAAAAGGCCTTAAAATGCATCTTAGGCATGGAAAAATGTAGAACTATTTGGAGGCCCAAACAATGGGTTTAGAGGCATCCTAGACCCCATAAAGTCCAGAAAATGTTGGTGGCCCAAAAATGGTGTGAGAGAGCTCTGAATGTCCCAAAAACATTTTCAGCCTGAAAGGGGCATTAATGTGCTTTATAAACCCCTGAAGACATTTTTGGCCCAAAATATGCATCCTACAACCCTGAAAGTTCAGGAAATGTTGGCAGCCCAAACTAAAAGCCTTAAAATGCATCTAAGGCATGCAAAAAATGTAGAAAACTTTGGAGGCCAAAAAAGGGGTTTACAGGCATACTAGAACACCTAACGTCCAGAAAATGTTGTTGGCACAAAAACTGTGTCAGAGAGCTCTGAATGTCCCAAAAACATTAGCAGCCTGAAAGGGCCATTAACCGCCATCCTAGACCACTGCATTTCCCAAAAATATTTTTGGCTGAAAAATGCATCCTACACCGCATAAAGTTCAGAAAATTTTGGCAGCCCAAAAAAGGCCTTAAAATGCATCTTAGGCCTGGAAAAATGTAGAAAACGTTGGAGGCCGAAAAATGGGGTTTACAGGCATCCTAGACCCCCTAAAGTTCAGAAAATGTTGGTGGCCCAAGAACTGCGTCAGAGAGCTCTGAATGTCCCAAAAACATTTGCAGCCTGAAAGGAGCATTAACCCGCATCCTAGACCTCTGAAATCCCCAAAAACATTTTGGCACGAAAAGGCATCCTTAACTCCTGGAAGTTCAGGAAATGTTGGCAGCCCAAAAAAAAGCCTTAAAATGCATCTTATGCCTGCAAAAAAGTAGAAAATTTTGGAGGCCCAAAAAAGGGGTTGACAGACATCCTAGACCACCTGAAGTCCAGAAAACGTTGTTGCCACAAAAACTGTGTCAGAGACCTCTGAATGTCCCAAAGAAATTAGCAGCATGAAAGGGGCATTAACCCTCATCCTAGACCACTGAAATTCGCAAAAAAATATTTTTGGCATGAAAAATGTATCCTACACCCCTGACAATTCAGAAAATATTGCAGCCCAAAAAAGGCCTTAAATGCATCTTAGGCCTTCTAAAATGTGGAAAACTTTGGAGGCCCAAAAAATTGGTTTACAGGCATCCTACACCCCCTAAAGTCCAGAAAATGTTGTTTGCCTAAAAATGGTGTGAGAGAGCTCTGAATGTCCCAAAAACATGTGCAGCCTGAAAGGGGCATTAACACACATTCTAGACCACTGAAAATCCCAAAAATATTTTTGGCCTGAAGAATGCATCCTACGCCCCTGAAAGTTCAGGAAATGTTGGCAGCCCAAAAGAAAAAGCCTTAAAATTCATCTTAGGCCTGCAAAAATCTAGAAACCTTTGGAGGCCCAAAAAAGGGGTTTACAGGCAGCCTAGACCCCATAAAGTCCAGAAAATGTTGGTGGCCCAAAAATGGTGTGAGAGAGCTCTGAATGTCCCAAAAACATGTTCAGCCTGAAAGGGGCATTAATGTGCCTTCTAAACCCCTGAAATTCCCCAAGACATTTTTGGCCCAAAATATGCATCCTACAACCCTGAAAGTTCAGGAAATGTTGGCAGCCCAAAATAAAAGCCTTAAAATGCATCTAAGGCATGCAAAAATGTAGAAAACTTTGGAGGCCAAAAAAGGGGTTTACAGGCATCCTAGAACACCTAACGTCCAGAAAATGTTGTTGGCACAAAAACTGTGTCAGAGAGCTCTGAATGTCCCAAAAACATTAGCCGCCTGAAAGGGGCATTAACGCGCTTTCAAGACCCCTGAAATTCCCAAAAATATTTTTGCCCCAAAAAATGCATCCTACGCCCCTGAAAGTTCAGGAAATGTTGGCAGGCCAAAATAAAAGCCTTAAAATGCATATTAGGCCTGCGAAAATGTAGAAAACTTTGGAGGCCCAAAAAAGGGTGTTACAGGCATCCTAGACCCCTAAAGTCCAGAAAATGTTGGTGGCCCAAAAACTGTCAGAGAGTTCTGAATGTTCCGAAAACATTTGCAGCCGGAAAGGGGCATTAACCCGCATCCTAGACCACTGAAATTCCCAAAAATATTTTTGGCTGAAAAATGCATCCTACACCCCTCAAAGTTCAGAACATTTTGGCAGCCCAAAAAAGGCCTTAAAATGCATTTTAGGCCTGCAAAAATGTAGAAAACCTTGGAGGCCCAAAAAAGGGGTTTACAGGCATCCTAGACCTACTAAAGTCCAAAAAATGTTGGTGGCCCAAAAACTTTGTCAGAGAGCTCTGAATGTCCAGAAAACATTTGCAGCCGGAAAGGGGCATTAACCCACATCCTAGACCACTGAAATTCCCCAAAACATTTTGGCATGAAACACGCATCCTACACCCCTGAAAATTCAGAAAATATTTGCAGCCCAAAAAAGGCCTTAAAATGCATCTTAGGCCTGCAAAAATGTAGAAAACTTTGGAGGCTTAAATAGGGGGTTTACAGGCATCCTGGACCCCCTAAAGTCCAGAAAATGTTGTTGGCACAAAAACTGTGTCAGAGACCTCTGAATGTCCCAAAACAATTAGCAGCCTGAAAGGGGCATTAACCCGCACCCTAGACCCCTGACATTCCCCAAAACATTTTTGGCCCAAAATATGCATCCTACAACCCTGAAAGTTCAGAAAGTGTTGGCAGCCCAAAAAAGGCCTTAAAATGCATCTTAGGCATGGAAAAATGTAGAACTATTTGGAGGCCCAAACAATGGGTTTAGAGGCATCCTAGACCCCATAAAGTCCAGAAAATGTTGGTGGCCCAAAAATGGTGTGAGAGAGCTCTGAATGTCCCAAAAACATTTTCAGCCTGAAAGGGGCATTAATGTGCCTTCTAAACCCCTGAAATTCCCCAAGACATTTTTGGCCCAAAATATGCATCCTACAACCCTGAAAGTTCAGGAAATGTTGGCAGCCCAAAATAAAAGCCTTAAAATGCATCTAAGGCATGCAAAAATGTAGAAAACTTTGGAGGCCAAAAAAGGGGTTTACAGGCATCCTAGAACACCTAACGTCCAGAAAATGTTGTTGGCACAAAAACTGTGTCAGAGAGCTCTGAATGTCCCAAAAACATAAGCAGCCTGAAAGGGGCATTAACACGCATCCTAGACCTCAGAAAATCCCCAAAACCTTTTGGTACAAAAAATGCATCCTACAACCCTGAAAATTCAGATAATATTGGCAGCACAATAAAAGGCCTCGTCCAGAAACTGTTGGTGGCCCAAAAACTGTCAGAGAGCTCTGAATGTCCCGAAAACATTATCAGCCTGAAAGGGGCATTAAACCGCACCCTAGACCCCTGAAATTCCCCAAAACATTTTTGCCTGAAAATATGCATCCTACAACCCTGAAAGTTCAGAAAATGTTGGCAGCCCAAAAAAGGCCTTAAAATGCATCATATGCATGGGAAAATGTAGAAATATATCAAGGCCCAAAAAAGGGGTTTACAGGCATCCTAGACCCTCTAAATTTCTGAAAATGTTGGCAGCCCAAAAACTGTGTCAGAGAGCTCTGAATGTCCCAAAAACATTAGCAGCCTGAAAGGGGCATTAACCCCCATCCTAGACCACTGAAATTCCCAAACATATTTTTGGCATGAAAAATGCATCCTACACCCCTCAAAGTTCAGAAAATGTGTCAGCCCAAAAAAGGCATTTTAGGCCTGCAAAAATGTTGAAAACTTTGGAGGCCCAAAAATGGGGTTTACAGGCATCCTAGACCCCTAAAGTCCAGAAAATGTTAGTGGCACAAAAACTGTGTCAGAGAGCTCTGAATGTCCCAAAAACATTTGCACCCTGAAAGGGGCATTAACCCCCATCCTAGACAACTGAAATTCCCAAAAATAATTTTGGCATGAAAAATGCATCCTACAGCCCTCAAAGTTCAGAAAATGTGGCAGCCCAAAAAGGCCTTAAAATGCATTTTAGACCTACAAAAATGTTGAAAACTTTGGAGGCCCAAAAATGGGGTTTACAGGCATCCTAGACCCCTAAAGTCCAGAAAATGTTGGTGGCCCAAAAACTGTCAGAGAGCTCTGAATGTCCCAAAAACATTTGCAACCTGAAAGGGGCATTAACCCGCACCCTAGACCCCTGAAATTCCCCAAAACATTTTTGACCCAAAATATGCATCCTACACCCCTGAAAGGTCAGAAAATGTTGGCAGCCCAAAAAAGGCTTTACAATGCATCTTAGGCATGGAAAAATGTAGAAATATATCAAGGCCCAAAAATGGGGTTTACAGGCATCCTAGACCCCTAAAGTCCAGAAAATGTTGGTGGCCCAAAAACTGTCAGAGAGCTCTGAATGTCCCAAAAATATTTGCAGCCTGAAAGGGGCATTAACCGGCATCCTAGACGTCTGAAATTCCCCAAAACATTTTGGCACGAAAAATGCATCCTACACCCCTGAAAATTCCGAAAATATTGGCAGCCCAAAAAAGGCCTTAAAATGTATCTTAGGTCTGCAAAAATGTAGAGAACTTTGGAGGCCGGAAAATGGGGTTTACAGGCATTCTAGACCCCGTAAAGTTCAGAAAATGTTGGTGGCCCAAAAACTGTGTCAGAGAGCTCTGAATGTCCCAAAACAATTAGCAGCCTGAAAGGTGCATTAACCCCCATCCTAGACCACTGAAATTCCCAAAAATATTTTTGGCTGAAAAATGCATCCTACACCCCTCAAAGTTCAGAACATTTTGGCAGCCCAAAAAAGGCCTTAAAATGCATTTTAGGCCTGCAAAAATGTAGAAAACCTTGGAGGCCCAAAAAAGGGGTTTACAGGCATCCTAGACCTACTAAAGTCAAAAAATGTTGGTGGCCCAAAAACTTTGTCAGAGAGCTCTGAATGTCAAGAAAACATTTGCAGCCGGAAAGGGGCATTAACCCACATCCTAGACCACTGAAATTCCCCAAAACATTTTGGCATGAAACACGCATCCTACACCCCTGAAAATTCAGAAAATATTTGCAGCCCAAAAAAGGCCTTAAAATGCATCTTAGGCCTGCAAAAATGTAGAAAACTTTTGAGGCTTAAATAGGGGGTTTACAGGCATCCTGGACCCCCTAAAGTCCAGAAAATGTTGTTGGCACAAAAACTGTGTCAGAGACCTCTGAATGTCCCAAAACAATTAGCAGCCTGAAAGGGGCATTAACCCGCACCCTAGACCCCTGACATTCCCCAAAACATTTTTGGCCCAAAATATGCATCCTACAACCCTGAAAGTTCAGAAAATGTTGGCAGCCCAAAAAAGGCCTTAAAATGCATCTTAGGCATGGAAAAATGTAGAACTATTTGGAGGCCCAAACAATGGGTTTAGAGGCATCCTAGACCCCATAAAGTCCAGAAAATGTTGGTGGCCCAAAAATGGTGTGAGAGAGCTCTGAATGTCCCAAAAACATTTTCAGCCTGAAAGGGGCATTAATGTGCTTTCTAAACCCCTGAAGACATTTTTGGCCCAAAATATGCATCCTACAACCCTGAAAGTTCAGGAAATGTTGGCAGCCCAAACTAAAAGCCTTAAAATGCATCGAAGGCATGCAAAAAATGTAGAAAACTTTGGAGGCCAAAAAAGGTGTTTACAGGCATCCTAGAACACCTAACGTCCAGAAAATGTTGTTGGCACAAAAACTGTGTCAGAGACCTCTGAATGTCCCAAAAACATTAGCAGCCTGAAAGGGGCATTAACCCGCATACTAGACCTCTGAAGTTCCCAAAAACATTTTGCCACGAAAAAGGCATCCTTAACCCCTGGAAGTTCAGGAAATGTTGGCAGCCCATAAAAAGCCTTAAAATGCATCTTATGCCTGCAAAAATGTAGAAAAGTTTGGAGGCCACAAAAGGGGTTTACAGGCATCCTAGAACACCTAAAGTCCAGAAAATGTTAGTGGCACAAAAACTGTGTCAGAGAGCTCTGAATGTCCCAAAAACATTTGCACCCTGAAAGGGGCATTAACCCCCATCCTAGACAACTGAAATTCCCAAAAATAATTTTGGCATGAAAAATGCATCCTACAGCCCTCAAAGTTCAGAAAATGTGGCAGCCCAAAAAGGCCTTAAAATGCATTTTAGACCTACAAAAATGTTGAAAACTTTGGAGGCCCAAAAATGGGGTTTACAGGCATCCTAGACCCCTAAAGTCCAGAAAATGTTGGTGGCCCAAAAACTGTCAGAGAGCTCTGAATGTCCCAAAAACATTTGCAACCTGAAAGGGGCATTAACCCGCACCCTAGACCCCTGAAATTCCCCAAAACATTTTTGACCCAAAATATGCATCCTACACCCCTGAAAGGTCAGAAAATGTTGGCAGCCCAAAAAAGGCTTTACAATGCATCTTAGGCATGGAAAAATGTAGAAATATATCAAGGCCCAAAAATGGGGTTTACAGGCATCCTAGACCCCTAAAGTCCAGAAAATGTTGGTGGCCCAAAAACTGTCAGAGAGCTCTGAATGTCCCAAAAATATTTGCAGCCTGAAAGGGGCATTAACCGGCATCCTAGACGTCTGAAATTCCCCAAAACATTTTGGCACGAAAAATGCATCCTACACCCCTGAAAATTCCGAAAATATTGGCAGCCCAAAAAAGGCCTTAAAATGTATCTTAGGTCTGCAAAAATGTAGAGAACTTTGGAGGCCGGAAAATGGGGTTTACAGGCATTCTAGACCCCGTAAAGTTCAGAAAATGTTGGTGGCCCAAAAACTGTGTCAGAGAGCTCTGAATGTCCCAAAACAATTAGCAGCCTGAAAGGTGCATTAACCCCCATCCTAGACCACTGAAATTCCCAAAAATATTTTTGGCTGAAAAATGCATCCTACACCCCTCAAAGTTCAGAACATTTTGGCAGCCCAAAAAAGGCCTTAAAATGCATTTTAGGCCTGCAAAAATGTAGAAAACCTTGGAGGCCCAAAAAAGGGGTTTACAGGCATCCTAGACCTACGAAAGTCAAAAAATGTTGGTGGCCCAAAAACTTTGTCAGAGAGCTCTGAATGTCAAGAAAACATTTGCAGCCGGAAAGGGGCATTAACCCACATCCTAGACCACTGAAATTCCCCAAAACATTTTGGCATGAAACACGCATCCTACACCCCTGAAAATTCAGAAAATATTTGCAGCCCAAAAAAGGCCTTAAAATGCATCTTAGGCCTGCAAAAATGTAGAAAACTTTTGAGGCTTAAATAGGGGGTTTACAGGCATCCTGGACCCCCTAAAGTCCAGAAAATGTTGTTGGCACAAAAACTGTGTCAGAGACCTCTGAATGTCCCAAAACAATTAGCAGCCTGAAAGGGGCATTAACCCGCACCCTAGACCCCTGACATTCCCCAAAACATTTTTGGCCCAAAATATGCATCCTACAACCCTGAAAGTTCAGAAAATGTTGGCAGCCCAAAAAAGGCCTTAAAATGCATCTTAGGCATGGAAAAATGTAGAACTATTTGGAGGCCCAAACAATGGGTTTAGAGGCATCCTAGACCCCATAAAGTCCAGAAAATGTTGGTGGCCCAAAAATGGTGTGAGAGAGCTCTGAATGTCCCAAAAACATTTTCAGCCTGAAAGGGGCATTAATGTGCTTTCTAAACCCCTGAAGACATTTTTGGCCCAAAATATGCATCCTACAACCCTGAAAGTTCAGGAAATGTTGGCAGCCCAAACTAAAAGCCTTAAAATGCATCGAAGGCATGCAAAAAATGTAGAAAACTTTGGAGGCCAAAAAAGGTGTTTACAGGCATCCTAGAACACCTAACGTCCAGAAAATGTTGTTGGCACAAAAACTGTGTCAGAGACCTCTGAATGTCCCAAAAACATTAGCAGCCTGAAAGGGGCATTAACCCGCATACTAGACCTCTGAAGTTCCCAAAAACATTTTGCCACGAAAAAGGCATCCTTAACCCCTGGAAGTTCAGGAAATGTTGGCAGCCCATAAAAAGCCTTAAAATGCATCTTATGCCTGCAAAAATGTAGAAAAGTTTGGAGGCCACAAAAGGGGTTTACAGGCATCCTAGAACACCTAAAGTCCAGAAAATGTTGTTGGCACAAAAACTGTGTCAGAGACCTCTGAATGTCCCAAAACAATTAGCAGTCTGAAAGGGCCATTGACCGCCATCCTAGACCACTGAATTTCCCAAAAATATTTTTGGCTGAAAAATGCATCCTACACCGCATAAAGTTCAGAAAATTTTGGCAGCCCAAAAAAGGCCTTAAAATGCATCTTAGGCCTGGAAAAATGTAGAAAACGTTGGAGGCCGAAAAATGGGGTTTACAGGCATCCTAGACCCCCTAAAGTTCAGAAAATGTTGGTGGCCCAAGAACTGCGTCAGAGAGCTCTGAATGTCCCAAAAACATTTGCAGCCTGAAAGGGGCATTAACCCGCATCCTAGACCTCTGAAATCCCCAAAAACATTTTGGCACGAAAAGGCATCCTTAACTCCTGGAAGTTCAGGAAATGTTGGCAGCCCAAAAAAAAGCCTTAAAATGCATCTTATGCCTGCAAAAAAGTAGAAAATTTTGGAGGCCCAAAAAAGGGGTTTACAGACATCCTAGACCACCTGAAGTCCAGAAAACGTTGTTGCCACAAAAACTGTGTCAGAGACCTCTGAATGTCCCAAAGAAATTAGCAGCATGAAAGGGGCATTAACCCTCATCCTAGACCACTGAAATTCGCAAAAAAATATTTTTGGCATGAAAAATGTATCCTACACCCCTGACAATTCAGAAAATATTGCAGCCCAAAAAAGGCCTTAAATGCATCTTAGGCCTTCTAAAATGTAGAAAACTTTGGAGGCCCAAAAAATTGGTTTACAGGCATCCTACACCCCCTAAAGTCCAGAAAATGTTGTTTGCCTAAAAATGGTGTGAGAGAGCTCTGAATGTCCCAAAAACATGTGCAGCCTGAAAGGGGCATTAACCCACATTCTAGACCACTGAAAATCCCAAAAATATTTTTGGCCTGAAGAATGCATCCTACGCCCCTGAAAGTTCAGGAAATGTTGGCAGCCCAAAAGAAAAAGCCTTAAAATTCATCTTAGGCCTGCAAAAATGTAGAAACCTTTGGAGGCCCAAAAAAGGGGTTTACAGGCAGCCTAGACCGCCTAAAGTTCAGAAAATGTTGGTGGCCCAAAAGCTGTGTCAGAGAGCTCTGAATGTCCAAAAAACATTTGCAGCCTGAAAGGGGCCTTAACCTGCATCCTAGACCTCTGAAATTCCCCAAAACTTTTTGGCACAAAAATGCATCCTACACCCCTGAAAATTCAGAAAATATTGGCAGCCCAAAAAAGGCCTTAAAATGCATCTTAGGCCTGCAAAAGTGTAGAAAACCTTGGAGGCCCAAAAAGGGGTTTACAGGCATCCTAGACCTACTAAAGTCCAGAAAATGTTGGTGGCCCAAAAACTGTATCAGAGAACTCTGAATATCCCAAAAACATTTGCTGCCTGAAAGGGGCATTAACCCGCATCCTGGACCACTGAAATTACCCAAAACATTTTGGCATGAAAAACGCATCCCACACCACTGAAAGTTCAGGAAATGTTGGCAGCCCAAAATAAAAGCCTTAAAATGCATCTTAGGCCTGCAAAAATGTAGAAAACTTTGGAGGCCCAAAAAAGGGGTTTACAGGCATCCTAGACCCCCTAAAGTTCAGAAAATGTTGGTGGCCCAAAAACTGTGTCAGAGAGCTCTGAATGTCCCAAAATCATTTGCAGCCTGAAAGGGGCATTAACCCGCATCCTAGACCTCTGAAATTCCCAAAAACATTTTGGCACGAAAAAGGCATCCTTAACCCCTGGAAGTTCAGGAAATGTTGGCAGCCCAAAAAAAGCCTTAAAATGCATCTTATGCCTGCAAAAATGTAGAGAACTTTGGAGGCCAAAAAATGGGGTTTACAGGCATCCTAGACCCGGTAAAGTTCAGAAAATGTTGGTGGCCCAAAAACTGTGTCAGAGAGCTCTGAATGTCCCAAAAACATTAGCAGCCTGAAAGGGGCATTAACCCCCATCCTAGACCACTGAAATTCCCAAAAATATTTTTGGCATGAAAAATGCATCCTACACCCCTCAAAGTTTAGAAAATGTGTCAGCCCAAAAAAGGCCTTAAAATGCATTTTAGGCCTGCAAAAATGTTGAAAACTTTGGAGGCCCAAAAATGGGGTTTACAGGCATCCTAGACCCCTAAAGTCCAGAAAATGTTAGTGGCACAAAAACTGTGTCAGAGAGCTCTGAATGTCCCAAAAACATTAGCACCTTGAAAGGGGCATTAACCCCCATCCTAGACAACTGAAATTCCCAAAAATAATTTTGGCATGAAAAATGCATCCTACAGCCCTCAAAGTTCAGAAAATGTGGCAGCCCAAAAAGGCCTTAAAATGCATTTTAGACCTACAAAAATGTTGAAAACTTTGGAGGCCCATAAATGGGGTTTACAGGCATCCTAGACCCCTAAAGTCCAGAAAATGTTGGTGGCCCAAAAACTGTCAGAGAGCTCTGAATGTCCCGAAAACATTTGCAACCTGAAAGGGGCATTAACCCGCACCCTAGACCCCTGAAATTCCCCAAAACATTTTTGACCCAAAATATGCATCCTACACCCCTGAAAGGTCAGAAAATGTTGGCAGCCCAAAAAAGGCTTTAAAATGCATCTTAGGCATGGAAAAATGTAGAAATATATCAAGGCCCAAAAATGGGGTTTACAGGCATCCTAGACCCCTAAAGTCCAGAAAATGTTGGTGGCTCAAAAACTGTCAGAGAGCTCTGAATGTCCCAAAAACATTAGCAACCTGAAAGGGGCATTAACCCGCACCCTAGACCCCTGAAATTCCCCAAAACATTTTTGAGCCAAAATATGCATCCTACACCCCTGAAAGGTCAGAAAATGTTGGCAGCCCAAAAAAGGCTTTAAAATGCATCTTAGGCATGGAAAAATGTAGAAATATATCAAGGCCCAAAAATGGGGTTTACAGGCATCCTAGACCCCTAAGGTCCAGAAAATGTTGGCGGCCCAAAAACTGTGTCAGAGAGCTCTGAATGTCCCAAAAACATTTGCAGCTTGAAAGGGGCATTAACCGGCATCCTAGACCTCTGAAATTCCCCAAAACATTTTGGCACGAAAAATCCATCCTACACCCCTGAAAATTCAGAAAATATTGGCAGCCCAAAAAAGGCCTTAAAATGTATCTTAGGCCTGCAAAAATGTAGAGAACTTTGGAGGCCGAAAAATGGGGTTTACAGGCATCCTAGACCCCGTAAAGTTCAGAAAATGTTGGTGGCCCAAAAACTGTGTCAGAGAGCTCTGAATGTCCCAAAAACATTAGCAGCCTGAAAGGGGCATTAACCCCCATCCTAGACCACTGAAATTCCCAAAAATATTTTTGGCATGAAAAATGCATCCTACACCCCTCAAAGTTCAGAAAATGTGTCAGCCCAAAAAAGGCCTTAAAATGCATTTTAGGCCTGCAAAAATGTTGAAAACTTTGGAGGCCCAAAAATGGGGTTTACAGGCATCCTAGACCCCTAAAGTCCAGAAAATGTTAGTGACACAAAAACTGTGTCAGAGAGCTCTGAATGTCCCAAAAACATTAGCACCCTGAAAGGGGCATTAACCCCCATCCTAGACCACTGAAATTCCCAAAAATATTTTTGGCATGAAAAATGCATCCTACACCCCTCAAAGTTCAGAAAATGTGTCAGCCCAAAAAAGGCCTTAAAATGCATTTTAGGCCTGCAAAAATGTTGAAAACTTTGGAGGCCCAAAAATGGGGTTTACAGGCATCCTAGACCCCTAAAGTATAGAAAATGTTAGTGGCACAAAAACTGTGTCAGAGAGCTCTGAATGTCCCAAAAACATTAGCACCCTGAAAGGGGCATTAACCCCCATCCTAGACAACTGAAATTCCCAAAAATAATTTTGGCATGAAAAATGCATCCTACAGCCCTCAAAGTTCAGAAAATGTGGCAGCCCAAAAAGGCCTTAAAGTGCATTTTAGACCTACAAAAATGTTGAAAACTTTGGAGGCCCATAAATGGGGTTTACAGGCATCCTAGACCCCTAAAGTCCAGAAAATGTTGGTGGCCCAAAAACTGTCAGAGAGCTCTGAATGTCCCGAAAACATTTGCAACCTGAAAGGGGCATTAACCCGCACCCTAGACCCCTGAAATTCCCCAAAACATTTTTGACCCAAAATATGCATCCTACACCCCTGAAAGGTCAGAAAATGTTGGCAGCCCAGAAAGGCTTTAAAATGCATCTTAGGCATGGAAAAATGTAGAAATATATCAAGGCCCAAAAATGGGGTTTACAGGCATCCTAGACCCCTAAAGTCCAGAAAATGTTGGTGGCCCAAAAACTGTCAGAGAGCTCTGAATGTCCCAAAAACATTAGCAACCTGAAAGGGGCATTAACCCGCACCCTAGACCCCTGAAATTCCCCAAAATATTTTTGACCCAAAATATGCATCCTACACCCCTGAAAGGTCAGAAAATGTTGGCAGCCCAAAAAAGGCTTTAAAATGCATCTTAGGCATGGAAAAATGTAGAAATATATCAAGGCCCAAAAATGGGGTTTACAGGCATCCTAGACCCCTAAAGTCCAGAAAATGTTGGCGGCCCAAAAACTGTGTCAGAGAGCTCTGAATGTCCCAAAAACATTTGCAGCCTGAAAGGGGCATTAACCGGCATCCTAGACCTCTGAAATTCCCCAGAACATTTTGGCACGAAAAATCCATCCTACACCCCTGAAAATTCAGAAAATATTGGCAGCCCAAAAAAGGCCTTAAAATGTATCTTAGGCCTGCAAAAATGTAGAGAACTTTGGAGGCCGAAAAATGGGGTTGACAGGCATCCTAGACCCCGTAAAGTTCAGAAAATGTTGGTGGCCCAAAAACTGTGTCAGAGACCTCTGAATGTCCCAAAAACATTTTCAGCCTGAAAGGGGCATTAACCCGCATCCTAGACCTCTGAAATTCCCAAAAACATTTTGGCACGAAAAAGGCATCCTTAACCCCTGGAAGTTCAGGAAATGTTGGCAGCCCAAAAAAAGCCTTAAAATGCATCTTAGGCCTGCAAAAATGTAGAAAACTTTGGAGGCTTAAATAGGGGGTTTACAGGCATCCTGGACCCCCTAAAGTCCAGAAAATGTTGTTGGCACAAAAACTGTGTCAGAGACCTCTGAATGTCCCAAAACAATTAGCAGCCTGAAAGGGGCATTAACCCGCACCCTAGACCCCTGACATTCCCCAAAACATTTTTGGCCCAAAATATGCATCCTACAACCCTGAAAGTTCAGAAAGTGTTGGCAGCCCAAAAAAGGCCTTAAAATGCATCTTAGGCATGGAAAAATGTAGAACTATTTGGAGGCCCAAACAATGGGTTTAGAGGCATCCTAGACCCCATAAAGTCCAGAAAATGTTGGTGGCCCAAAAATGGTGTGAGAGAGCTCTGAATGTCCCAAAAACATGTTCAGCCTGAAAGGGGCATTAATGTGCCTTCTAAACCCCTGAAATTCCCCAAGACTTTTTTGGCCCAAAATATGCATCCTACAACCCTGAAAGTTCAGGAAATTTTGGCAGCCCAAAATAAAAGCCTTAAAATGCATCTAAGGCATGCAAAAATGTAGAAAACTTTGGAGGCCAAAAAAGGGGTTTACAGGCATCCTAGAACACCTAACGTCCAGAAAATGTTGTTGGCACAAAAACTGTGTCAGAGAGCTCTGAATGTCCCAAAAACATTAGCCGCCTGAAAGGGGCATTAACGCGCTTTCAAGACCCCTGAAATTCCCAAAAATATTTTTGGCCCGAAAAATGCATCCTACGCCCCTGAAAGTTCAGGAAATGTTGGCAGGCCAAAATAAAAGCCTTAAAATGCATATTAGGCCTGCGAAAATGTAGAAAACTTTGGAGGCCCAAAAAAGGGTGTTACAGGCATCCTAGACCCCTAAAGTCCAGAAAATGTTGGTGGCCCAAAAACTGTCAGAGAGCTCTGAATGTCCCGAAAACATTTGCAGCCTGAAAGGGGCATTAACCCGCATCCTAGACCACTGAAATTCCCAAAAATATTTTTGGCTGAAAAATGCATCCTACACCCCTCAAAGTTCAGAACATTTTGGCAGCCCAAAAAAGGCCTTAAAATGCATTTTAGGCCTGCAAAAATGTAGAAAACCTTGGAGGCCCAAAAAAGGGGTTTACAGGCATCCTAGACCTACTAAAGTCCAAAAAATGTTGGTGGCCCAAAAACTTTGTCAGAGAGCTCTGAATGTCCAGAAAACATTTGCAGCCGGAAAGGGGCATTAACCCACATCCTAGACCACTGAAATTCCCCAAAACATTTTGGCATGAAACACGCATCCTACACCCCTGAAAATTCAGAAAATATTTGCAGCCCAAAAAAGGCCTTAAAATGCATCTGAGGCCTGCAAAAATGTAGAAAACTTTGGAGGCTTAAATAGGGGGTTTGCAGGCATCCTGGACCCCCTAAAGTCCAGAAAATGTTGTTGGCACAAAAACTGTGTCAGAGACCTCTGAATGTCCCAAAACAATTAGCAGCCTGAAAGGGGCATTAACCCGCACCCTAGACCCCTGACATTCCCCAAAACATTTTTGGCCCAAAATATGCATCCTACAACCCTGAAAGTTCAGAAAGTGTTGGCAGCCCAAAAAAGGCCTTAAAATGCATCTTAGGCATGGAAAAATGTAGAACTATTTGGAGGCCCAAACAATGGGTTTAGAGGCATCCTAGACCCCATAAAGTCCAGAAAATGTTGGTGGCCCAAAAATGGTGTGAGAGAGCTCTGAATGTCCCAAAAACATTTTCAGCCTGAAAGGGGCATTAATGTGCCTTCTAAACCCCTGAAATTCCCCAAGACATTTTTGGCCCAAAATATGCATCCTACAACCCTGAAAGTTCAGGAAATGTTGGCAGCCCAAAATAAAAGCCTTAAAATGCATCTAAGGCATGCAAAAATGTAGAAAACTTTGGAGGCCAAAAAAGGGGTTTACAGGCATCCTAGAACACCTAACGTCCAGAAAATGTTGTTGGCACAAAAACTGTGTCAGAGAGCTCTGAATGTCCCAAAAACATTAGCAGCCTGAAAGGGACATTAACACGCATCCTAGACCTCAGAAAATCCCCAAAACTTTTTGGTACAAAAAATGCATCCTACACCCCTGAAAATTCAGAAAATATTGGCAGCACAATAAAAGGCCTCGTCCAGAAACTGTTGGTGGCCCAAAAACTGTCAGAGAGCTCTGAATGTCCCGAAAACATTATCAGCCTGAAAGGGGCATTAAACCGCACCCTAGACCCCTGAAATTCCCCAAAACATTTTTGCCTGAAAATATGCATCCTACAACCCTGAAAGTTCAGAAAATGTTGGCAGCCCAAAAAAGGCCTTAAAATGCATCATATGCATGGGAAAATGTAGAAATATATCAAGGCCCAAAAAAGGGGTTTACAGGCATCCTAGACCCTCTAAATTTCTGAAAATGTTGGCAGCCCAAAAACTGTGTCAGAGAGCTCTGAATGTCCCAAAAACATTAGCAGCCTGAAAGGGGCATTAACCCCCATCCTAGACCACTGAAATTCCCAAAAATATTTTTGGCATGAAAAATGCATCCTACACCCCTCAAAGTTCAGAAAATGTGTCAGCCCAAAAAAGGCATTTTAGGCCTGCAAAAATGTTGAAAACTTTGGAGGCCCAAAAATGGGGTTTACAGGCATCCTAGACCCCTAAAGTCCAGAAAATGTTAGTGGCACAAAAACTGTGTCAGAGAGCTCTGAATGTCCCAAAAACATTTGCACCCTGAAAGGGGCATTAACCCCCATCCTAGACAACTGAAATTCCCAAAAATAATTTTGGCATGAAAAATGCATCCTACAGCCCTCAAAGTTCAGAACATTTTGGCAGCCCAAAAAAGGCCTTAAAATGCATTTTAGGCCTGCAAAAATGTAGAAAACCTTGGAGGCCCAAAAAAGGGGTTTACAGGCATCCTAGACCTACTAAAGTCCAAAAAATGTTGGTGGCCCAAAAACTTTGTCAGAGAGCTCTGAATGTCCAGAAAACATTTGCAGCCGGAAAGGGGCATTAACCCACATCCTAGACCACTGAAATTCCCCAAAACATTTTGGCATGAAACACGCATCCTACACCCCTGAAAATTCAGAAAATATTTGCAGCCCAAAAAAGGCCTTAAAATGCATCTGAGGCCTGCAAAAATGTAGAAAACTTTGGAGGCTTAAATAGGGGGTTTGCAGGCATCCTGGACCCCCTAAAGTCCAGAAAATGTTGTTGGCACAAAAACTGTGTCAGAGACCTCTGAATGTCCCAAAACAATTAGCAGCCTGAAAGGGGCATTAACCCGCACCCTAGACCCCTGACATTCCCCAAAACATTTTTGGCCCAAAATATGCATCCTACAACCCTGAAAGTTCAGAAAGTGTTGGCAGCCCAAAAAAGGCCTTAAAATGCATCTTAGGCATGGAAAAATGTAGAACTATTTGGAGGCCCAAACAATGGGTTTAGAGGCATCCTAGACCCCATAAAGTCCAGAAAATGTTGGTGGCCCAAAAATGGTGTGAGAGAGCTCTGAATGTCCCAAAAACATTTTCAGCCTGAAAGGGGCATTAATGCGCCTTCTAAACCCCTGAAATTCCCCAAGACATTTTTGGCCCAAAATATGCATCCTACAACCCTGAAAGTTCAGGAAATGTTGGCAGCCCAAAATAAAAGCCTTAAAATGCATCTAAGGCATGCAAAAATGTAGAAAACTTTGGAGGCCAAAAAAGGGGTTTACAGGCATCCTAGAACACCTAACGTCCAGAAAATGTTGTTGGCACAAAAACTGTGTCAGAGAGCTCTGAATGTCCCAAAAACATTAGCAGCCTGAAAGGGACATTAACACGCATCCTAGACCTCAGAAAATCCCCAAAACTTTTTGGTACAAAAAATGCATCCTACACCCCTGAAAATTCAGAAAATATTGGCAGCACAATAAAAGGCCTCGTCCAGAAACTGTTGGTGGCCCAAAAACTGTCAGAGAGCTCTGAATGTCCCGAAAACATTATCAGCCTGAAAGGGGCATTAAACCGCACCCTAGACCCCTGAAATTCCCCAAAACATTTTTGCCTGAAAATATGCATCCTACAACCCTGAAAGTTCAGAAAATGTTGGCAGCCCAAAAAAGGCCTTAAAATGCATCATATGCATGGGAAAATGTAGAAATATATCAAGGCCCAAAAAAGGGGTTTACAGGCATCCTAGACCCTCTAAATTTCTGAAAATGTTGGCAGCCCAAAAACTGTGTCAGAGAGCTCTGAATGTCCCAAAAACATTAGCAGCCTGAAAGGGGCATTAACCCCCATCCTAGACCACTGAAATTCCCAAAAATATTTTTGGCATGAAAAATGCATCCTACACCCCTCAAAGTTCAGAAAATGTGTCAGCCCAAAAAAGGCATTTTAGGCCTGCAAAAATGTTGAAAACTTTGGAGGCCCAAAAATGGGGTTTACAGGCATCCTAGACCCCTAAAGTCCAGAAAATGTTAGTGGCACAAAAACTGTGTCAGAGAGCTCTGAATGTCCCAAAAACATTTGCACCCTGAAAGGGGCATTAACCCCCATCCTAGACAACTGAAATTCCCAAAAATAATTTTGGCATGAAAAATGCATCCTACAGCCCTCAAAGTTCAGAAAATGTGGCAGCCCAAAAAGGCCTTAAAATGCATTTTAGACCTACAAAAATGTTGAAAACTTTGGAGGCCCAAAAATGGGGTTTACAGGCATCCTAGACCCCTAAAGTCCAGAAAATGTTGGTGGCCCAAAAACTGTCAGAGAGCTCTGAATGTCCCAAAAACATTTGCAACCTGAAAGGGGCATTAACCCGCACCCTAGACCCCTGAAATTCCCCAAAACATTTTTGACCCAAAATATGCATCCTACACCCCTGAAAGGTCAGAAAATGTTGGCAGCCCAAAAAAGGCTTTACAATGCATCTTAGGCATGGAAAAATGTAGAAATATATCAAGGCCCAAAAATGGGGTTTACAGGCATCCTAGACCCCTAAAGTCCAGAAAATGTTGGTGGCCCAAAAACTGTCAGAGAGCTCTGAATGTCCCAAAAACATTTTCAGCCTGAAAGGGGCATTAACCGGCATCCTAGACGTCTGAAATTCCCCAAAACATTTTGGCACGAAAAATGCATCCTACACCGCTGAAAATTCAGAAAATATTGGCAGCCCAAAAAAGGCCTTAAAATGTATCTTAGGCCTGCAAAAATGTAGAGAACTTTGGAGGCCGGAAAATGGGGTTTACAGGCATCCTAGACCCCGTAAAGTTCAGAAAATGTTGGTGGCCCAAAAACTGTGTCAGAGAGCTCTGAATGTCCCAAAACAATTAGCAGCCTGAAAGGTGCATTAACCCCCATCCTAGACCACTGAAATTCCCAAAAATATTTTTGGCTGAAAAATGCATCCTACACCCCTCAAAGTTCAGAACATTTTGGCAGCCCAAAAAAGGCCTTAAAATGCATTTTAGGCCTGCAAAA
This sequence comes from Ambystoma mexicanum, assembly GCF_040938575.1. Classification (NCBI taxonomy): domain Eukaryota; kingdom Metazoa; phylum Chordata; class Amphibia; order Caudata; family Ambystomatidae; genus Ambystoma; species Ambystoma mexicanum. The sequence goes on from NC_090934.1 coordinate 1,319,498,568, forward strand.
ATGTAGAAAACCTTGGAGGCCCAAAAAAGGGGTTTACAGGCATCCTAGACCTACTAAAGTCAAAAAATGTTGGTGGCCCAAAAACTTTGCCAGAGAGCTCTGAATGTCAAGAAAACATTTGCAGCCGGAAAGGGGCATTAACCCACATCCTAGACCACTGAAATTCCCCAAAACATTTTTGGCCCAAAATATGCATCCTACAACCCTGAAAGTTCAGAAAATGTTGGCAGCCCAAAAAAGGCCTTAAAATGCATCTTAGGCATGGAAAAATGTAGAACTATTTGGAGGCCCAAACAATGGGTTTAGAGGCATCCTAGACCCCATAAAGTCCAGAAAATGTTGGTGGCCCAAAAATGGTGTGAGAGAGCTCTGAATGTCCCAAAAACATTTTCAGCCTGAAAGGGGCATTAATGTGCTTTCTAAACCCCTGAAGACATTTTTGGCCCAAAATATGCATCCTACAACCCTGAAAGTTCAGGAAATGTTGGCAGCCCAAACTAAAAGACTTAAAATGCATCTAAGGCATGCAAAAAATGTAGAAAACTTTGGAGGCCAAAAAAGGGGTTTACAGGCATCCTAGAACACCTAACGTCCAGAAAATGTTGTTGGCACAAAAACTGTGTCAGAGAGCTCTGAATGTCCCAAAAACATTAGCAGCCTGAAAGGGGCATTAACCCGCATACTAGACCTCTGAAGTTCACAAAAACATTTTGCCACGAAAAAGGCATCCTTAACCCCTGGAAGTTCAGGAAATGTTGGCAGCCCATAAAAAGCCTTAAAATGCATCTTATGCCTGCACAAATGTAGAAAAGTTTGGAGGCCACAAAAGGGGTTTACAGGCATCCTAGAACACCTAAAGTCCAGAAAATGTTGTTGGCACAAAAACTGTGTCAGAGACCTCTGAATGTCCCAAAACAATTAGCAGCCTGAAAGGGCCATTAACCGCCATCCTAGACCACTGAATTTCCCAAAAATATTTTTGGCTGAAAAATGCATCCTACACCGCATAAAGTTCAGAAAATTTTGGCAGCCCAAAAAAGGCCTTAAAATGCATCTTAGGCCTGGAAAAATGTAGAAAACGTTGGAGGCCGAAAAATGGGGTTTACAGGCATCCTAGACCCCCTAAAGTTCAGAAAATGTTGGTGGCCCAAGAACTGCGTCAGAGAGCTCTGAATGTCCCAAAAACATTTGCAGCCTGAAAGGGGCATTAACCCGCATCCTAGACCTCTGAAATCCCCAAAAACATTTTGGCACGAAAAGGCATCCTTAACTCCTGGAAGTTCAGGAAATGTTGGCAGCCCAAAAAAAAGCCTTAAAATGCATCTTATGCCTGCAAAAAAGTAGAAAATTTTGGAGGCCCAAAATGTTTACAGACATCCTAGACCACCTGAAGTCCAGAAAACGTTGTTGCCACAAAAACTGTGTCAGAGACCTCTGAATGTCCCAAAGAAATTAGCAGCATGAAAGGGGCATTAACCCTCATCCTAGACCACTGAAATTCGCAAAAAAATATTTTTGGCATGAAAAATGTATCCTACACCCCTGACAATTCAGAAAATATTGCAGCCCAAAAAAGGCCTTAAATGCATCTTAGGCCTTCTAAAATGTAGAAAACTTTGGAGGCCCAAAAAATTGGTTTACAGGCATCCTACACCCCCTAAAGTCCAGAAAATGTTGTTTGCCTAAAAATGGTGTGAGAGAGCTCTGAATGTCCCAAAAACATGTGCAGCCTGAAAGGGACATTAACCCACATTCTAGACCACTGAAAATCCCAAAAATATTTTTGGCCTGAAGAATGCATCCTACGCCCCTGAATGTTCAGGAAATGTTGGCAGCCCAAAAGAAAAAGCCTTAAAATTCATCTTAGGCCTGCAAAAATGTAGAAACCTTTGGAGGCCCAAAAAAGGGGTTTACAGGCATCCTAGACCGCCTAAAGTTCAGAAAATGTTGGTGGCCCAAAAACTGTGTCAGAGAGCTCTGAATGTCCAAAAAACATTTGCAGCCTGAAAGGGGCCTTAACCTGCATCCTAGACCTCTGAAATTCCCCAAAACTTTTTGGCACAAAAATGCATCCTACACCCCTGAAAATTCAGAAAATATTGGCAGCCCAAAAAAGGCCTTAAAATGCATCTTAGGCCTGCAAAAGTGTAGAAAACCTTGGAGGCCCAAAAAGGGGTTTACAGGCATCCTAGACCTACTAAAGCCCAGAAAATGTTGGTGGCCCAAAAACTGTATCAGAGAACTCTGAATATCCCAAAAACATTTGCTGCCTGAAAGGGGCATTAACCCGCATCCTGGACCACTGAAATTCCCCAAAACATTTTGGCATGAAAAACGCATCCCACACCACTGAAAGTTCAGGAAATGTTGGCAGCCCAAAATAAAAGCCTTAAAATGCATCTTAGGCCTGCAAAAATGTAGAAAACTTTGGAGGCCCAAAAAAGGGGTTTACAGGCATCCTAGACCCCCTAAAGTTCAGAAAATGTTGGTGGCCCAAAAATGGTGGGAGAGAGCTCTGAATGTCCCAAAAACATTTTCAGCCTGAAAGGGACATTAATGTGCTTTCTAAACCCCTGAAATTCCCCAAGACATTTTTGGCCCAAAATATGCATCCTACAACCCTGAAAGTTCAGGAAATGTTGGCAGTCCAAAATAAAAGCCTTAAAATGCATCTAAGGCATGCAAAAATGTAGAAAACTTTGGAGGCCAAAAAAGGGGTTTACAGGCATCCTAGAACGCCTAACGTCCAGAAAATGTTGTTGGCACAAAAACTGTGTCAGAGAGCTCTGAATGTCCCAAAAACATTAGCAGCCTGAAAGGGGCATTAACCCGCATCCTAGACCTCAGAAAATCCCCAAAACTTTTTGGTACAAAAAATGCATCCTACACCCCTGAAAATTCAGAAAATATTGGCAGCACAATAAAAGGCCTAGTCCAGAAACTGTTGGTGGCCCAAAAACTGTCAGAGAGCTCTGAATGTCCCGAAAACATTATCAGCCTGAAAGGGGCATTAAACCGCACCCTAGACCCCTGAAATTCCCCAAAAAATTTTTGCCCGAAAATATGCATCCTACAACCCTGAAAGTTCAGAAAATGTTGGCAGCCCAAAAAAGGCCTTAAAATGCATTTTAGGCATGGAAAAATGTAGAAATATATCAAGGCCCAAAAAAAGGGGTTTACAGGCATCCTAGACCCTCTAAATTTCTGAAAATGTTGGTGGCACAAAAACTGTGTCAGAGAGCTCTGAATGTCCCAAAAAGATTAGCGCCTGAAAGGGGCATTAACCCCCATCCTAGACCACTGAAATCCCCAAAAATATTTTTGGCATGAAAAATGCATCCTACACCCCTCAAAGTTCAGAAAATGTGTCAGCCCAAAAAAGGCCTTAAAATGCATTTTAGGCCTGCAAAAATGTTGAAAACTTTGGAGGCCCAAAAATGGGGTTTACAGGCATCCTAGACCCCTAAAGTCCAGAAAATGTTAGTGGCACAAAAACTGTGTCAGAGAGCTCTGAATGTCCCAAAAACATTAGGACCCTGAAAGGGGCATTAACCCCCATCCTAGACCACTGAAATTCCCAAAAATAATTTTGGCATGAAAAATGCATCCTACAGCCCTCAAAGTTCAGAAAATGTGGCAGCCCAAAAAGGCCTTAAAATGCATTTTAGACCTACAAAAATGTTTGAAAACTTTGGAGGCCGAAAAATGGGGTTTACAAGCATCCTAGACCCCCTAAAGTTCAGAAAATGTTGATGGCCCAAAAACTGTGTCAGAGAGCTCTGAATGTCCCAAAAACATTTGCAGCCTGAAAGGGGCATTAACCGGCATCCTAGACCTCTGAAATTCCCCAAAACATTTTGGCACGAAAAATGCATCCTAAACCCCAGAAAATTCAGAAAATATTGGCAGCCCAAAAAAAAGCCTTAAAATGCATCTTATGCCTGCAAAAATGTAGAAAAGTTTGGAGGCCAGAAAAATGGGGTTTACAGGCATCCTAGAACACCTAAAGTCCAGAAAATGTTGTTGGCACAAAAACTGTGTCAGAGAGCTCTGAATGTCCCAAAAACATTTGCAGCCTGAAAGGGGCATTAACCCACACCCTAGACCCCTGAAATTCCCCAAAACATTTTTGGCCCAGAATATGCATCCTACAACCCTGAAATTTCAAAAAATGTTGGCAGCCCAAAAAAGGCCTTAAAATGCATCTTAGGCATGGAAAAATGTAGAAATATTTGGAGGCCCAGAAAAGGGATTTACAGGCATCCTAGACCCCATAAAGTCCAGAAAATGTTGGTGGCCCAAAAATGGTGTGAGAGAGCTCTGAATGTCCCAAAAACATTTTCAGCCTGAAAGGGGCATTAACGCGCATTCTAGACCCCTGAAATTCCCCAAAACATTTTTGGCCCAAAAAATGCATCCTACGCCCTTGAAAGTTCAGGAAATGTTGGCAGCCCAAAAAGAAGCCTTAAAGGGCATCTTAGGCCTGCAAAAATGTAGAAAACTTTGGAGGCCCAAAAAAGGGGTTTACAGGCATCCCACTAAAGTTCAGAAAATGTTGGCGGCCCAAAAACTGTGTCAGAGAGCTCTGAATGTACCAAAAACATTTTCAGCCTGAAAGGGGCATTAACCGGCATCCTAGACCTCTGAAATTCCCCAAAACATTTTGGCACGAAAAATGCATCCTACACCCCTGAAAATTCAGAAAATATTGGCAGCCCAAAAAAGGCCTTAAAATGTATCTTAGGCCTGCAAAAATGTAGAAAACTTTGGAGGCCGAAAAAGGGGTTTACAGGCATCCTAGAACAACTTAAGTCCAGAAAATGTTGTTGGCACAAAAACTGTGTCAGAGACCTCTGAATGTCCCAAAACAATTAGCAGCCTGAAAGGGCCATTAACCCCCCATCCTAGACCACTGAATTTCCCAAAAATATTTTTGGCTGAAAAATACATCCTACACCCCATAAAGTTCCGAAAATTTTGGCAGCCCAAAAAAGGCCATAAAATGCATCTTAGGCCTGGAAAAATGTAGAAAACGTTGGAGGCCGAAAAATGGGGTTTACAGGCATCCTAGACCCCCTAAAGTTCAGAAAATGTTGGTGGCGCTAAAACTGCATCAGAGAGCTCTGAAAGTCCCAAAAACATTTGGAGCCTGAAAGGGGCATTAACGCCCATCCTAGACCACTGAATTTCACAAAAACATTTTAGCACGAAAAAGGCATCCTTAACTCCTGGAAGTTCAGGAAATGTTGGCAGCCCAAAAAAAAGCCTTAAAATGCATCTTATGCCTGCAAAAATGTAGAAAGGTTTGGATGCCAAAAAAGGGGTTTACAGGCATCCTAGAACACCTAAAGTCCAGAAAATGTTGTTGGCACAAAAACTGTGTCAGAGACCTCTGACAGTCCCAAAACAATTAGCAGCCTGAAAGGGCCATTAACGCCCATCCTAGACCACTGAATTTCACAAAAATATTTTTGCTGAAAAATGCATCATACACCCCATAAAGTTCAGAAAATTTTGGCAGCCCAAAAAAGGCCTTAAAATGAATCCTAGGCCTTCTAAAATGTAGAAAACTTTGGAGGCCCAAAAAATTGGTTTACAGGCATCCTACACCCCCTTTAAAGTCCAGAAAATGTTGTTCGCCTAAAAATGGTGTGAGAGAGCTCTGAATGTCCCAAAAACATTTGCAGCCTGAAAGGGGCATTAACCCACATTCTAGACCACTGAAAATCCCAAAAATATTCTTGGCCTGAAGAATGCATCCTACGCCCCTGAAAGTTCAGGAAATGTTTGCAGCCCAAAAGAAAAAGCCTTAAAATTCATCTTAGGCCTGCAAAAGTGTAGAAAACCTTGGAGGCCCAAAAAGGGGTTTACAGGCATCCTAGACCTACTAAAGTCCACAAAATGTTGGTGGCCCAAAAACTGTATCAGAGAACTCTGAATGGCCCAAAAACATTTGCAGCCGGAAAGGGGCATTAACCCGCATCCTGGACCACTGAAATTCCCAAAAACATTTTTGGCCTGAAAAATGCATCCTACGCCCCTGAAAGTTCAGGAAATATTAGCAGCCAAAAAAAAGTCTTAAAATGCATCTTAGGCATGCAAAAATGTAGAAAACTATGGAGGCCCAAAAAAGGGGATTACAGGAAATCTAGACCACCTAAACTACAGAAAATGTTGGTGGCCCAAAATCTGTCAGAGAGCTCTGAATGCCCCAAAAACATTTGCAGCCTGAAAGGGACATTAACCCGCACCCTAGACCCCTGAAATTTCCAAAAACATTTTGTTACGAAAAAGGCATCCCTCACCCCTGGAAGTTCAGGAAATGTTGGCAGCCAAAAAAAAGCCTTAAAATGCATCTTAGGCATGCAAAAATGTAGAAAACTTTGGAGGTCCAAAAAAGGCATTTACAGGCATCGTAGACCCCACCCCCTAAAGTCCAGAAAATGCTGGTCGCCCTAAAATGGTGTGAGAGAGCTCTGAATGTCCCAAAAACATTTTTGGCCTGAAAAATGCATCCTATGCCCCTGAAAGTTGGAAATGTTGGGCGCCCAAAAAAAAAGCCTTAAAATGCATTTTAGGCCTGCAAAAATGTAGAAAACTTTGGAGGCCCAAAAAAGGGGGTTAAATGCATCCTAGACCCCCTAAAGTCCAGAAAATGTTGGTGGCCCAAAAACTGTGTCAGAGATCTCTGAATATCCCAAAAACATTTGTAGCCTCAAAGGGGCATTAACCCGCATCCTAGACCACTGAAATTCCCCAAATCATTTTGGCATGAAAAACGCATCCTACACCCCTGAAAATTCAGAAAATATTGGCAGCCCAAAAAAGGCCTTAAAATGCATCTTAGGCCTGCAAAAGTGTAGAAAACATTGGAGCTTAAAAAAGGGGTTTACAGGCATCCTAGACCCCCTAAAGTCCAGAAACTGTTGGTAGGCCAAAAACTGTCAGAGCGCTCTGAATGTCCCGAAAACATTTGCAGCCTGAAAGGGGCATTAACCCACACCCTAGACCCCTGAAATTCCCCAAAACATTTTTGGCCCATAATATGCATCCTACAACCCTGAAATTTCAAAAAATGTTGGCAGCCCAAAAAAGGCCTTAAAATGCATCTTAGGCATGGAAAAATGTAGAAATATTTGGAGGCCCAGAAAAGGGGTTTACAGGCATCCTAGACCCCATAAAGTCCAGAAAATGTTGGTGGCCCAAAAATGGTTTGAGAGAGCTCTGAATGTCCCCAAAACATTTTCAGCCTGAAAGGGGCATTAACGCGCATTCTAGACCACTGAAATTCCCCAAAACATTTTTGGCCCAAAAAATGCATCCTACGCCCTTGAAAGTTCAGGAAATGTTGGCAGCCCAAAATAAAGCCTTAAAGGGCATCTTAGGCCTGCAAAAATGTAGAAAACTTTGGAGGCCCAAAAAAGGGGTTTACAGGCATCCTAGACCCACTAAAGTTCAGAAAATGTTGGCGGCCCAAAAACTGTGTCAGAGAGCTCTGAATGTCCCAAAAACATTTGCAGCCTGAAAGGGGCATTAAGCGGCATCCTAGACGTCTGAAATTCCCCAAAACATTTTGGCACGAAAAATGCATCCTTAAACCCTGGAAGTTCAGGAAATGTTGGCAGCCCAAAAAAAGCCTTAAAATGCATCTTATGCCTGTAAAAATGTAGAAAAGTTTGGAGGCCAGAAAAAGGGGTTTACAGGCATCCTAGACTCCCTAAAGTTCACAAAATGTTGTTGGCACAAAAACTGTGTCAGAGACCTCTGAATGTCCCAAAACAATTAGCAGCCTGAAAGGGGCATTAACCCCCATCCTAGACCACTGAAATTCCCAAAAATATGTTTGGCTGAAAAATGCATACTACACCCCATAAAGTTCAGAAAATTTTGGCAGCCCAAAAAATGCCTTAAAATGCATCTTATGCCTGCAAAAATGTAGAAAAGTTTGGAGGCCAGAAAAAGGGGTTTACAGGCATCCTAGAACACCTAAAGTCCAGAAAATGTTGCTGGCACACAAACTGTGTCAGAGACCTCTGAATGTCCCAAAACAATTAGCAGCCTGAAAGGGGCATTAACTCCCATCCTAGACCACTGAAATTCCCAAAAATATTTTGGCACGAAAAAGGCATCCTTAACCCCATAAAGTTCAGAAAATTTTGGCAGCCCAAAAAAGGCCTTAAAATGCATCCTAGGCCTGCAAAAATGTAGAAAACTTTGGAGGCCCAAAAATGGGGTTTACAGGCATCCTAGACTCCCTAAAGTTCACAAAATGTTGGTGGCCCAAAAACTGTGTCAGAGAGCTCTGAATGTCCCAAAACATTAGCAGCCTGAAAGGAGCATTAACCCTCACCCTAGACCACTGAAATTCGCAAAAATATTTTAGGCCTGAAAAATGCATCCTATGACCCTGAAAGTTCAGGAAATGTTGACAGCCCAAAAGAAAAAGCCTTAAAATGCATCTTAGGCCTGCAAAAATGTAGCAAACATTGGAGGCCCAAAAAAGGGGTTTACAGGCATCCTAGACCCCCTAAAGTTCAGAAAATGTTGGTGGCCCAAAAACTGTGTCAGAGAGCTCTGAATGTCCCAAAACATTTGCAGCCTGAAAGGGGCATTAACCTGTATCCTAGACCTCTGAAATTCCCCAAAACATTTTGGAACGAAAAATGCATCCTACACCCCTGAAAATTCAGAAAATATTGGCAGCCCAAAAAAGGCCTTAAAATGTATTTTAGGCCTGCAAAAATGTAGAAAACTTTGGAGGCCAAAAAAGGGTTTTACAGGCATCCTAAAACACCTAAAGTCCAGAAAATGTTGTTGGCACAAAAACTGTGTCAGAGACCTCTGAATGTCCCAAAACAATTAGCAGCCTGAAAGGTGCATTAACCCCCATCCTAGACCTCTGAAATTCCCAAAAACATTTTGGCACGAAAAAGGCATCCTTAACCCCTGGAAGTTCAGGAAATGTTGGCAGCCCAAAAAAAGCCTGAAAATGCATCTTATACCTGCAAAAATGTAGAAAAGTTTGGAGGCCCAAAAAAAGGGTTTACAGGCATCCTGGACCCCCTAAAGTCCAGAAAATGTTGTTGGCACAAAAACTGTGTCAGAGACCTCTGAATGTCCCAAAACAATTAGCAGCCTGAAAGGGGCATTAACCTGCACCCTAGACCCCTAACATTCCCCAAAACATTTTTGGCCCAAAATATGCATCCTACAACCCTGAAAGTTCAGAAAATATTGGCAGCCCAAAAAAGGCCTTAAAATGCATTTTAGGCATGGAAAAATGTAGAACTATTTGGAGGCCCAAAAAATGGGTTTAGAGGCATTCTAGACCCCATAAAGTCCAGAAAATGTTGGTGGCCCAAAAATGGTGTGAGAGAGCGCTGAATGTCCCAAAATCATTTTCAGCCTGAAAGGGGCATTAATGCGCTTTCTAGACCTCTGAAATTCCCCAAGACATGTTTGGCCCAAAATATGGATCCTGCAACCGTGAAAGTTCAGGAAATGTTGGCAGCCCAAAATAAAAGCCTTAAAATGCATCTTAGGCATGCAAAAATGTAGAAAACTTTGGAGGCCTAAAAAAGAGGTTTACAGGCATCCTAGAACAGCTAACGTCCAGAAAATGTTGGCGGCCGAAAAAAACTGTGTCAGAGAGCTCTGAATATCCCAAAAACATGTGAAGCCTGAAAGGGGCATTAACCCGCATCCTAGACCTCTGAAATTCCCCAAAACTTTTTGGCATGAAAAACGCATCCTACACCCCTGAAAATTCAGAAAATATTGGCAGCCCAAAAAAGGACATAAAATGCATCTAAGGCCAGCAAAAATGTAGAAAACTTTGGAGGCCAAAAAAGGGGTTTACAGGCATCCTACAACACCTAACGTCCAGAAAATGTTGGCGGCCGAAAGAAACTGTGTCAGAGAGCTCTGAATGTCCCAAAAACATGTGAAGCCTGAAAGGGGCATTAACCCACATCCTAGACCTCAGAAAATCCCCAAAACTTTTTGGCACAAAAAATGCATCCTACACCCCTGAAAATTCAGAAAATATTGGCAGCACAATAAAAGGCCTAGTCCAGAAACTGTTGGTGGCCCAAAAACTGTCAGAGAGATCTGAATGTCCCGAAAACATTTGCAACCTGAAAGGGGCATTAACCCGCATCCTAGGCCTCAGAAAATCCCCAAAGCTTTTTGACCCAAAATATGCATCGTACACCCCTGAAAGGTCAGAAAATGTTGGCAGCCCAAAAAAGGCCTTAAAATGCATCTTAGCCATGGAAAAATGTAGAAATATATCAAGGCCCAAATAAGGGGTTTTCAGGCATCCTAGACCCTCTAAATTTCTGAAAATGTTGGTGGCACAAAAACTGTGTCAGAGAGCTCTGAATGTCCCAAAAACATTATCAGCCTGAAAAGGGCATTAACCCCCATCCTAGACCACTGAAATTCCCAAAAATATTTTTGGCATGAAAAATGCATCCTACACCCCTCAAAGTTCAGAAAATGTGTTAGCAGCCCAAAAAAGGCCTTAAAATGCATTTTAGGCCTGCAAAAATGTTGAAAACTTTGGAGGCCCAGAAATGGGGTTTACAGGCATCCTAGACCCCTAAAGTCCAGAAAATGTTGGTGGCACAAAAACTGTGTCAGAGAGCTCTGAATGTCCCAAAAACATTAGCACCCTGAAAGGGGCATTAACCCCCATCCTAGACCACTGAAATTCCCAAAAATAATTTTGGCATGAAAAATACATCCTACAGCCCTGAAAGTTCAGAAAATGTGGCAGCCCAAAAAGGCCTTAAAATGCTTTTTAGACCTACAAAAATGTTGAAAACTTTGGAGGACCAAAAATGGGGTTTACAGGCATCCTAGACTCCTAAAGTCCAGAAAATGTTGGTGGCCCAAAAACTGTCAGAGAGCTCTGAATGTCCCGAAAACATTTGCCACCTGAAAGGGACATTAACCCGCACCCTAGACCCCTGAAATTCCCCAAAACATTTTTGACCCAAAATATGCATCCTACACACCTGAAAGGTCAGAAAATGTTGGCAGCCCATAAAAGGCCTTAAAATGCATCTTAGGCATGGAAAAATGTAGAAAACTTTGGAGGCCCAATAAAGGGGTTTACAGGCATCCTAGACCCTCTAAAGTCCATAAAACATTGGTGGCCCAAAAATGGTGTGAGAGAGCTCTGAATGTCCCAAAAACATTTGCAGCCTGAAAGGGGCATTAACGTGCTTTCAAGACCCCTGAAATTCCTAAAAACATTTTTGGCCCGAAAAATGCATCCTACGCCCCTGAAAGTTCAGGAAATGTTGGCAGCCCAAAATAAAAGCCTTAAAATGCATGTTAGGCCTGCGAAAATGTAGAAAACTTTGGAGGCCCAAAAAAGGGCGTTATAGGCATCCTAGACCCCCTAAAGTTCAGAAAATGTTGGTGGCCAAAAAGCTGTGTCAGAGAGCTCTGAACCTCCCAAAAATATTTGCAGCCTGAAAGGGGCATTAACTCGCATCCTAGACTTCTGAAATTCCCCAAAACTTTTTGGCATGAAAAACGCATCCTACGCCCCTGAAAGTTCAGGAAATGTTGGCAGCCCAAAATAAAAGCCTTAAAATGCATATTAGGCCTGCAAAAATGTAGAAAACTTTGGAGGCCAAAAAAGGGGTTTACAGGCATCCTAGACCACCTAAAGTCCAGAAAATGTTGTTGGCACAAAAACTGTGTCAGAGACCTCTGAATGTCCTGAAAACATTTGCAGCCTGAAAGGGGCATTAACCTGCATCCTAGACCTCTGAAATTCACCAAAACATTTTGGCATGAAAAATACATCCTGCACCCCTGAAAATTCAGAAAATATTGGCAGCCCAAAAAAGGCCTTAAAATGCATTTTAGGCCTGCAAAAATGTAGAAAACTTTGGAGGCCCAAAAAAGGGGGTTACATGCATCCTAGACCCCCTAAAGTCCAGAAAATGTTGGTGGCCCAAAAACTGTGTCAGAGATCTCTGAATATCCCAAAAACATTTGCAGCCTCAAAGGGGCATTAACCCGCATCCTAGACCACTGAAATTCCCCAAAACATTTTGGCATGAAAAACGCATCCTACACCCCTGAAAGTTCAGAAAATGTGTCAGCCCAAAAAAGGCATTTTAGGCCTGCAAAAATGTTGAAAACTTTGGAGGCCCAAAAATGGGGTTTACAGGCATCCTAGACCCCTAAAGTCCAGAAAATGTTAGTGGCACAAAAACTGTGTCAGAGAGCTCTGAATGTCCCAAAACAATTAGCAGCCTGAAAGGGGCATTAACCTGCACCCTAGACCCCTAACATTCCCCAAAACATTTTTGGCCCAAAATATGCATCCTACAACCCTGAAAGTTCAGAAAATATTGGCAGCCCAAAAAAGGCCTTAAAATGCATTTTAGGCATGGAAAAATGTAGAACTATTTGGAGGCCCAAAAAATGGGTTTAGAGGCATTCTAGACCCCATAAAGTCCAGAAAATGTTGGTGGCCCAAAAATGGTGTGAGAGAGCGCTGAATGTCCCAAAATCATTTTCAGCCTGAAAGGGGCATTAATGCGCTTTCTAGACCTCTGAAATTCCCCAAGACATGTTTGGCCCAAAATATGGATCCTGCAACCGTGAAAGTTCAGGAAATGTTGGCAGCCCAAAATAAAAGCCTTAAAATGCATCTTAAGCATGCAAAAATGTAGAAAACTTTGGAGGCCTAAAAAAGAGGTTTACAGGCATCCTAGAACAGCTAACGTCCAGAAAATGTTGGCGGCCGAAAAAAACTGTGTCAGAGAGCTCTGAATATCCCAAAAACATGTGAAGCCTGAAAGGGGCATTAACCCGCATCCTAGACCTCTGAAATTCCCCAAAACTTTTTGGCATGAAAAACGCATCCTACACCCCTGAAAATTCAGAAAATATTGGCAGCCCAAAAAAGGACATAAAATGCATCTAAGGCCAGCAAAAATGTAGAAAACTTTGGAGGCCAAAAAAGGGGTTTACAGGCATCCTACAACACCTAACGTCCAGAAAATGTTGGCGGCCGAAAGAAACTGTGTCAGAGAGCTCTGAATGTCCCAAAAACATGTGAAGCCTGAAAGGGGCATTAACCCACATCCTAGACCTCAGAAAATCCCCAAAACTTTTTGGCACAAAAAATGCATCCTACACCCCTGAAAATTCAGAAAATATTGGCAGCACAATAAAAGGCCTAGTCCAGAAACTGTTGGTGGCCCAAAAACTGTCAGAGAGATCTGAATGTCCCGAAAACATTTGCAACCTGAAAGGGGCATTAACCCGCATCCTAGGCCTCAGAAAATCCCCAAAGCTTTTTGACCCAAAATATGCATCGTACACCCCTGAAAGGTCAGAAAATGTTGGCAGCCCAAAAAAGGCCTTAAAATGCATCTTAGCCATGGAAAAATGTAGAAATATATCAAGGCCCAAATAAGGGGTTTTCAGGCATCCTAGACCCTCTAAATTTCTGAAAATGTTGGTGGCACAAAAACTGTGTCAGAGAGCTCTGAATGTCCCAAAAACATTATCAGCCTGAAAAGGGCATTAACCCCCATCCTAGACCACTGAAATTCCCAAAAATATTTTTGGCATGAAAAATGCATCCTACACCCCTCAAAGTTCAGAAAATGTGTTAGCAGCCCAAAAAAGGCCTTAAAATGCATTTTAGGCCTGCAAAAATGTTGAAAACTTTGGAGGCCCAGAAATGGGGTTTACAGGCATCCTAGACCCCTAAAGTCCAGAAAATGTTGGTGGCACAAAAACTGTGTCAGAGAGCTCTGAATGTCCCAAAAACATTAGCACCCTGAAAGGGGCATTAACCCCCATCCTAGACCACTGAAATTCCCAAAAATAATTTTGGCATGAAAAATACATCCTACAGCCCTGAAAGTTCAGAAAATGTGGCAGCCCAAAAAGGCCTTAAAATGCTTTTTAGACCTACAAAAATGTTGAAAACTTTGGAGGACCAAAAATGGGGTTTACAGGCATCCTAGACTCCTAAAGTCCAGAAAATGTTGGTGGCCCAAAAACTGTCAGAGAGCTCTGAATGTCCCGAAAACATTTGCCACCTGAAAGGGACATTAACCCGCACCCTAGACCCCTGAAATTCCCCAAAACATTTTTGACCCAAAATATGCATCCTACACACCTGAAAGGTCAGAAAATGTTGGCAGCCCATAAAAGGCCTTAAAATGCATCTTAGGCATGGAAAAATGTAGAAAACTTTGGAGGCCCAATAAAGGGGTTTACAGGCATCCTAGACCCTCTAAAGTCCATAAAACATTGGTGGCCCAAAAATGGTGTGAGAGAGCTCTGAATGTCCCAAAAACATTTGCAGCCTGAAAGGGGCATTAACGTGCTTTCAAGACCCCTGAAATTCCTAAAAACATTTTTGGCCCGAAAAATGCATCCTACGCCCCTGAAAGTTCAGGAAATGTTGGCAGCCCAAAATAAAAGCCTTAAAATGCATGTTAGGCCTGCGAAAATGTAGAAAACTTTGGAGGCCCAAAAAAGGGCGTTATAGGCATCCTAGACCCCCTAAAGTTCAGAAAATGTTGGTGGCCAAAAAGCTGTGTCAGAGAGCTCTGAACCTCCCAAAAATATTTGCAGCCTGAAAGGGGCATTAACTCGCATCCTAGACTTCTGAAATTCCCCAAAACTTTTTGGCATGAAAAACGCATCCTACGCCCCTGAAAGTTCAGGAAATGTTGGCAGCCCAAAATAAAAGCCTTAAAATGCATATTAGGCCTGCAAAAATGTAGAAAACTTTGGAGGCCAAAAAAGGGGTTTACAGGCATCCTAGACCACCTAAAGTCCAGAAAATGTTGTTGGCACAAAAACTGTGTCAGAGACCTCTGAATGTCCTGAAAACATTTGCAGCCTGAAAGGGGCATTAACCTGCATCCTAGACCTCTGAAATTCACCAAAACATTTTGGCATGAAAAATACATCCTGCACCCCTGAAAATTCAGAAAATATTGGCAGCCCAAAAAAGGCCTTAAAATGCATTTTAGGCCTGCAAAAATGTAGAAAACTTTGGAGGCCCAAAAAAGGGGGTTACATGCATCCTAGACCCCCTAAAGTCCAGAAAATGTTGGTGGCCCAAAAACTGTGTCAGAGATCTCTGAATATCCCAAAAACATTTGCAGCCTCAAAGGGGCATTAACCCGCATCCTAGACCACTGAAATTCCCCAAAACATTTTGGCATGAAAAACGCATCCTACACCCCTGAAAGTTCAGAAAATGTGTCAGCCCAAAAAAGGCATTTTAGGCCTGCAAAAATGTTGAAAACTTTGGAGGCCCAAAAATGGGGTTTACAGGCATCCTAGACCCCTAAAGTCCAGAAAATGTTAGTGGCACAAAAACTGTGTCAGAGAGCTCTGAATGTCCCAAAAACATTTGCACCCTGAAAGGGGCATTAACCCCCATCCTAGACAACTGAAATTCCCAAAAATAATTTTGGCATGAAAAATGCATCCTACAGCCCTCAAAGTTCAGAAAATGTGGCAGCCCAAAAAGGCCTTAAAATGCATTTTAGACCTACAAAAATGTTGAAAACTTTGGAGGCCCAAAAATGGGGTTTACAGGCATCCTAGACCCCTAAAGTCCAGAAAATGTTGGTGGCCCAAAAACTGTCAGAGAGCTCTGAATGTCCCAAAAACATTTGCAACCTGAAAGGGGCATTAACCCGCACCCTAGACCCCTGAAATTCCCCAAAACATTTTTGACCCAAAATATGCATCCTACACCCCTGAAAGGTCAGAAAATGTTGGCAGCCCAAAAAAGGCTTTACAATGCATCTTAGGCATGGAAAAATGTAGAAATATATCAAGGCCCAAAAATGGGGTTTACAGGCATCCTAGACCCCTAAAGTCCAGAAAATGTTGGTGGCCCAAAAACTGTCAGAGAGCTCTGAATGTCCCAAAAACATTTTCAGCCTGAAAGGGGCATTAACCGGCATCCTAGACGTCTGAAATTCCCCAAAACATTTTGGCACGAAAAATGCATCCTACACCGCTGAAAATTCAGAAAATATTGGCAGCCCAAAAAAGGCCTTAAAATGTATCTTAGGCCTGCAAAAATGTAGAGAACTTTGGAGGCCGGAAAATGGGGTTTACAGGCATCCTAGACCCCGTAAAGTTCAGAAAATGTTGGTGGCCCAAAAACTGTGTCAGAGAGCTCTGAATGTCCCAAAACAATTAGCAGCCTGAAAGGTGCATTAACCCCCATCCTAGACCACTGAAATTCCCAAAAATATTTTTGGCTGAAAAATGCATCCTACACCCCTCAAAGTTCAGAACATTTTGGCAGCCCAAAAAAGGCCTTAAAATGCATTTTAGGCCTGCAAAAATGTAGAAAACCTTGGAGGCCCAAAAAAGGGGTTTACAGGCATCCTAGACCTACTAAAGTCAAAAAATGTTGGTGGCCCAAAAACTTTGCCAGAGAGCTCTGAATGTCAAGAAAACATTTGCAGCCGGAAAGGGGCATTAACCCACATCCTAGACCACTGAAATTCCCCAAAACATTTTTGGCCCAAAATATGCATCCTACAACCCTGAAAGTTCAGAAAATGTTGGCAGCCCAAAAAAGGCCTTAAAATGCATCTTAGGCATGGAAAAATGTAGAACTATTTGGAGGCCCAAACAATGGGTTTAGAGGCATCCTAGACCCCATAAAGTCCAGAAAATGTTGGTGGCCCAAAAATGGTGTGAGAGAGCTCTGAATGTCCCAAAAACATTTTCAGCCTGAAAGGGGCATTAATGTGCTTTCTAAACCCCTGAAGACATTTTTGGCCCAAAATATGCATCCTACAACCCTGAAAGTTCAGGAAATGTTGGCAGCCCAAACTAAAAGACTTAAAATGCATCTAAGGCATGCAAAAAATGTAGAAAACTTTGGAGGCCAAAAAAGGGGTTTACAGGCATCCTAGAACACCTAACGTCCAGAAAATGTTGTTGGCACAAAAACTGTGTCAGAGAGCTCTGAATGTCCCAAAAACATTAGCAGCCTGAAAGGGGCATTAACCCGCATACTAGACCTCTGAAGTTCCCAAAAACATTTTGCCACGAAAAAGGCATCCTTAACCCCTGGAAGTTCAGGAAATGTTGGCAGCCCATAAAAAGCCTTAAAATGCATCTTATGCCTGCACAAATGTAGAAAAGTTTGGAGGCCACAAAAGGGGTTTACAGGCATCCTAGAACACCTAAAGTCCAGAAAATGTTGTTGGCACAAAAACTGTGTCAGAGACCTCTGAATGTCCCAAAACAATTAGCAGCCTGAAAGGGCCATTAACCGCCATCCTAGACCACTGAATTTCCCAAAAATATTTTTGGCTGAAAAATGCATCCTACACCGCATAAAGTTCAGAAAATTTTGGCAGCCCAAAAAAGGCCTTAAAATGCATCTTAGGCCTGGAAAAATGTAGAAAACGTTGGAGGCCGAAAAATGGGGTTTACAGGCATCCTAGACCCCCTAAAGTTCAGAAAATGTTGGTGGCCCAAGAACTGCGTCAGAGAGCTCTGAATGTCCCAAAAACATTTGCAGCCTGAAAGGGGCATTAACCCGCATCCTAGACCTCTGAAATCCCCAAAAACATTTTGGCACGAAAAGGCATCCTTAACTCCTGGAAGTTCAGGAAATGTTGGCAGCCCAAAAAAAAGCCTTAAAATGCATCTTATGCCTGCAAAAAAGTAGAAAATTTTGGAGGCCCAAAATGTTTACAGACATCCTAGACCACCTGAAGTCCAGAAAACGTTGTTGCCACAAAAACTGTGTCAGAGACCTCTGAATGTCCCAAAGAAATTAGCAGCATGAAAGGGGCATTAACCCTCATCCTAGACCACTGAAATTCGCAAAAAAATATTTTTGGCATGAAAAATGTATCCTACACCCCTGACAATTCAGAAAATATTGCAGCCCAAAAAAGGCCTTAAATGCATCTTAGGCCTTCTAAAATGTAGAAAACTTTGGAGGCCCAAAAAATTGGTTTACAGGCATCCTACACCCCCTAAAGTCCAGAAAATGTTGTTTGCCTAAAAATGGTGTGAGAGAGCTCTGAATGTCCCAAAAACATGTGCAGCCTGAAAGGGGCATTAACCCACATTCTAGACCACTGAAAATCCCAAAAATATTTTTGGCCTGAAGAATGCATCCTACGCCCCTGAATGTTCAGGAAATGTTGGCAGCCCAAAAGAAAAAGCCTTAAAATTCATCTTAGGCCTGCAAAAATGTAGAAACCTTTGGAGGCCCAAAAAAGGGGTTTACAGGCATCCTAGACCGCCTAAAGTTCAGAAAATGTTGGTGGACCAAAAACTGTGTCAGAGAGCTCTGAATGTCCAAAAAACATTTGCAGCCTGAAAGGGGCCTTAACCTGCATCCTAGACCTCTGAAATTCCCCAAAACTTTTTGGCACAAAAATGCATCCTACACCCCTGAAAATTCAGAAAATATTGGCAGCCCAAAAAAGGCCTTAAAATGCATCTTAGGCCTGCAAAAGTGTAGAAAACCTTGGAGGCCCAAAAAGGGGTTTACAGGCATCCTAGACCTACTAAAGCCCAGAAAATGTTGGTGGCCCAAAAACTGTATCAGAGAACTCTGAATATCCCAAAAACATTTGCTGCCTGAAAGGGGCATTAACCCGCATCCTGGACCACTGAAATTCCCCAAAACATTTTGGCATGAAAAACGCATCCCACACCACTGAAAGTTCAGGAAATGTTGGCAGCCCAAAATAAAAGCCTTAAAATGCATCTTAGGCCTGCAAAAATGTAGAAAACTTTGGAGGCCCAAAAAAGGGGTTTACAGGCATCCTAGACCCCCTAAAGTTCAGAAAATGTTGGTGGCCCAAAAATGGTGTGAGAGAGCTCTGAATGTCCCAAAAACATTTTCAGCCTGAAAGGGACATTAATGTGCTTTCTAAACCCCTGAAATTCCCCAAGACATTTTTGGCCCAAAATATGCATCCTACAACCCTGAAAGTTCAGGAAATGTTGGCAGTCCAAAATAAAAGCCTTAAAATGCATCTAAGGCATGCAAAAATGTAGAAAACTTTGGAGGCCAAAAAAGGGGTTTACAGGCATCCTAGAACACCTAACGTCCAGAAAATGTTGTTGGCACAAAAACTGTGTCAGAGAGCTCTGAATGTCCCAAAAACATTAGCAGCCTGAAAGGGGCATTAACCCGCATCCTAGACCTCAGAAAATCCCCAAAACTTTTTGGTACAAAAAATGCATCCTACACCCCTGAAAATTCAGAAAATATTGGCAGCACAATAAAAGGCCTAGTCCAGAAACTGTTGGTGGCCCAAAAACTGTCAGAGAGCTCTGAATGTCCCAAAAACATTATCAGCCTGAAAGGGGCATTAAACCGCACCATAGACCCCTGAAATTCCCCAAAAAATTTTTGCCCGAAAATATGCATCCTACAACCCTGAAAGTTCAGAAAATGTTGGCAGCCCAAAAAAGGCCTTAAAATGCATTTTAGGCATGGAAAAATGTAGAAATATATCAAGGCCCAAAAAAAGGGGTTTACAGGCATCCTAGACCCTCTAAATTTCTGAAAATGTTGGTGGCACAAAAACTGTGTCAGAGAGCTCTGAATGTCCCAAAAAGATTAGCGCCTGAAAGGGGCATTAACCCCCATCCTAGACCACTGAAATCCCCAAAAATATTTTTGGCATGAAAAATGCATCCTACACCCCTCAAAGTTCAGAAAATGTGTCAGCCCAAAAAAGGCCTTAAAATGCATTTTAGGCCTGCAAAAATGTTGAAAACTTTGGAGGCCCAAAAATGGGGTTTACAGGCATCCTAGACCCCTAAAGTCCAGAAAATGTTAGTGGCACAAAAACTGTGTCAGAGAGCTCTGAATGTCCCAAAAACATTAGGACCCTGAAAGGGGCATTAAACCCCACCCTAGACCACTGAAATTCCCAAAAATAATTTTGGCATGAAAAATGCATCCTACAGCCCTCAAAGTTCAGAAAATGTGGCAGCCCAAAAAGGCCTTAAAATGCATTTTAGACCTACAAAAATGTTGAAAACTTTGGAGGCCGAAAAATGGGGTTTACAAGCATCCTAGACCCCCTAAAGTTCAGAAAATGTTGATGGCCCAAAAACTGTGTCAGAGAGCTCTGAATGTCCCAAAAACATTTGCAGCCTGAAAGGGGCATTAACCGGCATCCTAGACCTCTGAAAATCCCCAAAACTTTTTGGTACAAAAAATGCATCCTACACCCCTGAAAATTCAGAAAATATTGGCAGCACAATAAAAGGCCTAGTCCAGAAACTGTTGGTGGCCCAAAAACTGTCAGAGAGCTCTGAATGTCCCGAAAACATTATCAGCCTGAAAGGGGCATTAAACCGCACCATAGACCCCTGAAATTCCCCAAAAAATTTTTGCCCGAAAATATGCATCCTACAACCCTGAAAGTTCAGAAAATGTTGGCAGCCCAAAAAAGGCCTTAAAATGCATTTTAGGCATGGAAAAATGTAGAAATATATCAAGGCCCAAAAAAAGGGGTTTACAGGCATCCTAGACCCTCTAAATTTCTGAAAATGTTGGTGGCACAAAAACTGTGTCAGAGAGCTCTGAATGTCCCAAAAAGATTAGCGCCTGAAAGGGGCATTAACCCCCATCCTAGACCACTGAAATCCCCAAAAATATTTTTGGCATGAAAAATGCATCCTACACCCCTCAAAGTTCAGAAAATGTGTCAGCCCAAAAAAGGCCTTAAAATGCATTTTAGGCCTGCAAAAATGTTGAAAACTTTGGAGGCCCAAAAATGGGGTTTACAGGCATCCTAGACCCCTAAAGTCCAGAAAATGTTAGTGGCACAAAAACTGTGTCAGAGAGCTCTGAATGTCCCAAAAACATTAGGACCCTGAAAGGGGCATTAAACCCCACCCTAGACCACTGAAATTCCCAAAAATAATTTTGGCATGAAAAATGCATCCTACAGCCCTCAAAGTTCAGAAAATGTGGCAGCCCAAAAAGGCCTTAAAATGCATTTTAGACCTACAAAAATGTTGAAAACTTTGGAGGCCGAAAAATGGGGTTTACAAGCATCCTAGACCCCCTAAAGTTCAGAAAATGTTGATGGCCCAAAAACTGTGTCAGAGAGCTCTGAATGTCCCAAAAACATTTGCAGCCTGAAAGGGGCATTAACCGGCATCCTAGACCTCTGAAATTCCCCAAAACATTTTGGCACGAAAAATGCATCCTAAACCCCAGAAAATTCAGAAAATATTGGCAGCCCAAAAAAAAGCCTTAAAATGCATCTTATGCCTGCAAAAATGTAGAAAAGTTTGGAGGCCAGAAAAATGGGGTTTACAGGCATCCTAGAACACCTAAAGTCCAGAAAATGTTGTTGGCACAAAAACTGTGTCAGAGAGCTCTGAATGTCCCAAAAACATTTGCAGCCTGAAAGGGGCAATAACCCACACCCTAGACCCCTGAAATTCCCCAAAACATTTTTGGCCCAGAATATGCATCCTACAACCCTGAAATTTCAAAAAATGTTGGCAGCCCAAAAAAGTCCTTAAAATACATCTTAGGCATGGAAAAATGTAGAAATATTTGGAGGCCCAGAAAAGGGATTTACAGGCATCCTAGACCCCATAAAGTCCAGAAAATGTTGGTGGCCCAAAAATGGTGTGAGAGAGCTCTGAATGTCCCAAAAACATTTTCAGCCTGAAAGGGGCATTAACGCGCATTCTAGACCCCTGAAATTACCCAAAACATTTTTGGCCCAAAAAATGCATCCTACGCCCTTGAAAGTTCAGGAAATGTTGGCAGCCCAAAAAGAAGCCTTAAAGGGCATCTTAGGCCTGCAAAAATGTAGAAAACTTTGGAGGCCCAAAAAAGGGGTTTACAGGCATCCCACTAAAGTTCAGAAAATGTTGGCGGCCCAAAAACTGTGTCAGAGAGCTCTGAATGTACCAAAAACATTTTCAGCCTGAAAGGGGCATTAACCGGCATCCTAGACCTCTGAAATTCCCCAAAACATTTTGGCACGAAAAATGCATCCTACACCCCTGAAAATTCAGAAAATATTGGCAGCCCAAAAAAGGCCTTAAAATGTATCTTAGGCCTGCAAAAATGTAGAAAACTTTGGAGGCCGAAAAAGGGGTTTACAGGCATCCTAGAACACCTAAAGTCCAGAAAATGTTGTTGGCACAAAAACTGTGTCAGAGACCTCTGAATGTCCCAAAACAATTAGCAGCCTGAAAGGGCCATTAACCGCCATCCTAGACCACTGAATTTCCCAAAAATATTTTTGGCTGAAAAATGCATCCTACACCGCATAAAGTTCAGAAAATTTTGGCAGCCCAAAAAAGGCCTTAAAATGCATCTTAGGCCTGGAAAAATGTAGAAAACGTTGGAGGCCGAAAAATGGGGTTTACAGGCATCCTAGACCCCCTAAAGTTCAGAAAATGTTGGTGGCCCAAGAACTGCGTCAGAGAGCTCTGAATGTCCCAAAAACATTTGCAGCCTGAAAGGGGCATTAACCCGCATCCTAGACCTCTGAAATCCCCAAAAACATTTTGGCACGAAAAGGCATCCTTAACTCCTGGAAGTTCAGGAAATGTTGGCAGCCCAAAAAAAAGCCTTAAAATGCATCTTATGCCTGCAAAAAAGTAGAAAATTTTGGAGGCCCAAAATGTTTACAGACATCCTAGACCACCTGAAGTCCAGAAAACGTTGTTGCCACAAAAACTGTGTCAGAGACCTCTGAATGTCCCAAAGAAATTAGCAGCATGAAAGGGGCATTAACCCTCATCCTAGACCACTGAAATTCGCAAAAAAATATTTTTGGCATGAAAAATGTATCCTACACCCCTGACAATTCAGAAAATATTGCAGCCCAAAAAAGGCCTTAAATGCATCTTAGGCCTTCTAAAATGTAGAAAACTTTGGAGGCCCAAAAAATTGGTTTACAGGCATCCTACACCCCCTAAAGTCCAGAAAATGTTGTTTGCCTAAAAATGGTGTGAGAGAGCTCTGAATGTCCCAAAGACATGTGCAGCCTGAAAGGGGCATTAACCCACATTCTAGACCACTGAAAATCCCAAAAATATTTTTGGCCTGAAGAATGCATCCTACGCCCCTGAATGTTCAGGAAATGTTGGCAGCACAAAAGAAAAAGCCTTAAAATTCATCTTAGGCCTGCAAAAATGTAGAAACCTTTGGAGGCCCAAAAAAGGGGTTTACAGGCATCCTAGACCGCCTAAAGTTCAGAAAATGTTGGTGGCCCAAAAACTGTGTCAGAGAGCTCTGAATGTCCAAAAAACATTTGCAGCCTGAAAGGGGCCTTAACCTGCATCCTAGACCTCTGAAATTCCCCAAAACTTTTTGGCACAAAAATGCATCCTACACCCCTGAAAATTCAGAAAATATTGGCAGCCCAAAAAAGGCCTTAAAATGCATCTTAGGCCTGCAAAAGTGTAGAAAACCTTGGAGGCCCAAAAAGGGGTTTACAGGCATCCTAGACCTACTAAAGCCCGGAAAATGTTGGTGGCCCAAAAACTGTATCAGAGAACTCTGAATATCCCAAAAACATTTGCTGCCTGAAAGGGGCATTAACCCGCATCCTGGACCACTGAAATTCCCCAAAACATTTTGGCATGAAAAACGCATCCCACACCACTGAAAGTTCAGGAAATGTTGGCAGCCCAAAATAAAAGCCTTAAAATGCATCTTATGCCTGCAAAAATGTAGAGAACTTTGGAGGCCAAAAAAAGGGGTTTACAGGCATCCTAGACCCCCTAAAGTTCAGAAAATGTTGGTGGCCCAAAAATGGTGTGAGAGAGCTCTGAATGTCCCAAAAACATTTTCAGCCTGAAAGGGACATTAATGTGCTTTCTAAACCCCTGAAATTCCCCAAGACATTTTTGGCCCAAAATATGCATCCTACAACCCTGAAAGATCAGGAAATGTTGGCAGTCCAAAATAAAAGCCTTAAAATGCATCTAAGGCATGCAAAAATGTAGAAAACTTTGGAGGCCAAAAAAGGGGTTTACAGGCATCCTAGAACACCTAACGTCCAGAAAATGTTGTTGGCACAAAAACTGTGTCAGAGAGCTCTGAATGTCCCAAAAACATTAGCAGCCTGAAAGGGGCATTAACCCGCATCCTAGACCTCAGAAAATCCCCAAAACTTTTTGGTACAAAAAATGCATCCTACACCCCTGAAAATTCAGAAAATATTGGCAGCACAATAAAAGGCCTAGTCCAGAAACTGTTGGTGGCCCAAAAACTGTCAGAGAGCTCTGAATGTCCCGAAAACATTATCAGCCTGAAAGGGGCATTAAACCGCACCATAGACCCCTGAAATTCCCCAAAAAATTTTTGCCCGAAAATATGCATCCTACAACCCTGAAAGTTCAGAAAATGTTGGCAGCCCAAAAAAGGCCTTAAAATGCATTTTAGGCATGGAAAAATGTAGAAATATATCAAGGCCCAAAAAAAGGGGTTTACAGGCATCCTAGACCCTCTAAATTTCTGAAAATGTTGGTGGCACAAAAACTGTGTCAGAGAGCTCTGAATGTCCCAAAAAGATTAGCGCCTGAAAGGGGCATTAACCCCCATCCTAGACCACTGAAATCCCCAAAAATATTTTTGGCATGAAAAATGCATCCTACACCCCTCAAAGTTCAGAAAATGTGTCAGCCCAAAAAAGGCCTTAAAATGCATTTTAGGCCTGCAAAAATGTTGAAAACTTTGGAGGCCCAAAAATGGGGTTTACAGGCATCCTAGACCCCTAAAGTCCAGAAAATGTTAGTGGCACAAAAACTGTGTCAGAGAGCTCTGAATGTCCCAAAAACATTAGGACCCTGAAAGGGGCATTAACCCCCATCCTAGACCACTGAAATTCCCAAAAATAATTTTGGCATGAAAAATGCATCCTACAGCCCTCAAAGTTCAGAAAATGTGGCAGCCCAAAAAGGCCTTAAAATGCATTTTAGACCTACAAAAATGTTGAAAACTTTGGAGGCCGAAAAATGGGGTTTACAAGCATCCTAGACCCCCTAAAGTTCAGAAAATGTTGATGGCCCAAAAACTGTGTCAGAGAGCTCTGAATGTCCCAAAAACATTTGCAGCCTGAAAGGGGCATTAACCGGCATCCTAGACCTCAGAAATTCCCCAAAACATTTTGGCACGAAAAATGCATCCTAAACCCCAGAAAATTCAGAAAATATTGGCAGCCCAAAAAAAAGCCTTAAAATGCATCTTATGCCTGCAAAAATGTAGAAAAGTTTGGAGGCCAGAAAAATGGGGTTTACAGGCATCCTAGAACACCTAAAGTCCAGAAAATGTTGTTGGCACAAAAACTGTGTCAGAGAGCTCTGAATGTCCCAAAAACATTTGCAGCCTGAAAGGGGCATTAACCCACACCCTAGACCCCTGAAATTCCCCAAAACATTTTTGGCCCAGAATATGCATCCTACAACCCTGAAATTTCAAAAAATGTTGGCAGCCCAAAAAAGGCCTTAAAATGCATCTTAGGCATGGAAAAATGTAGAAATATTTGGAGGCCCAGAAAAGGGATTTACAGGCATCCTAGACCCCATAAAGTCCAGAAAATGTTGGTGGCCCAAAAATGGTGTGAGAGAGCTCTGAATGTCCCAAAAACATTTTCAGCCTGAAAGGGGCATTAACGCGCATTCTAGACCCCTGAAATTCCCCAAAACATTTTTGGCCCAAAAAATGCATCCTACGCCCTTGAAAGTTCAGGAAATGTTGGCAGCCCAAAAAGAAGCCTTAAAGGGCATCTTAGGCCTGCAAAAATGTAGAAAACTTTGGAGGCCCAAAAAAGGGGTTTACAGGCATCCCACTAAAGTTCAGAAAATGTTGGCGGCCCAAAAACTGTGTCAGAGAGCTCTGAATGTACCAAAAACATTTTCAGCCTGAAAGGGGCATTAACTGGCATCCTAGACCTCTGAAATTCCCCAAAACATTTTGGCACGAAAAATGCATCCTACACCCCTGAAAATTCAGAAAATATTGGCAGCCCAAAAAAGGCCTTAAAATGTATCTTAGGCCTGCAAAAATGTAGAAAACTTTGGAGGCCGAAAAAGGGGTTTACAGGCATCCTAGAACAACTTAAGTCCAGAAAATGTTGTTGGCACAAAAACTGTGTCAGAGACCTCTGAATGTCCCAAAACAATTAGCAGCCTGAAAGGGCCATTAACCCCCCATCCTAGACCACTGAATTTCCCAAAAATATTTTTGGCTGAAAAATACATCCTACACCCCATAAAGTTCAGAAAATTTTGGCAGCCCAAAAAAGGCCTTAAAATGAATCCTAGGCCTTCTAAAATGTAGAAAACTTTGGAGGCCCAAAAAATTGGTTTACAGGCATCCTACACCCCCTTTAAAGTCCAGAAAATGTTGTTCGCCTAAAAATGGTGTGAGAGAGCTCTGAATGTCCCAAAAACATTTGCAGCCTGAAAGGGGCATTAACCCACATTCTAGACCACTGAAAATCCCAAAAATATTCTTGGCCTGAAGAATGCATCCTACGCCCCTGAAAGTTCAGGAAATGTTTGCAGCCCAAAAGAAAAAGCCTTAAAATTCATCTTAGGCCTGCAAAAGTGTAGAAAACCTTGGAGGCCCAAAAAGGGGTTTACAGGCATCCTAGACCTACTAAAGTCCACAAAATGTTGGTGGCCCAAAAACTGTATCAGAGAACTCTGAATGGCCCAAATACATTTGCAGCCGGAAAGGGGCATTAACCCGCATCCTGGACCACTGAAATTCCCAAAAACATTTTTGGCCTGAAAAATGCATCCTACGCCCCTGAAAGTTCAGGAAATATTAGCAGCCAAAAAAAAGTCTTAAAATGCATCTTAGGCATGCAAAAATGTAGAAAACTATGGAGGCCCAAAAAAGGGGATTACAGGAAATCTAGACCACCTAAACTACAGAAAATGTTGGTGGCCCAAAATCTGTCAGAGAGCTCTGAATGCCCCAAAAACATTTGCAGCCTGAAAGGGACATTAACCCGCACCCTAGACCCCTGAAATTTCCAAAAACATTTTGTTACGAAAAAGGCATCCCTCACCCCTGGAAGTTCAGGAAATGTTGGCAGCCAAAAAAAAGCCTTAAAATGCATCTTAGGCATGCAAAAATGTAGAAAACTTTGGAGGTCCAAAAAAGGCATTTACAGGCATCGTAGACCCCACCCCCTAAAGTCCAGAAAATGCTGGTCGCCCTAAAATGGTGTGAGAGAGCTCTGAATGTCCCAAAAACATTTTTGGCCTGAAAAATGCATCCTATGCCCCTGAAAGTTGGAAATGTTGGGCGCCCAAAAAAAAAGCCTTAAAATGCATTTTAGGCCTGCAAAAATGTAGAAAACTTTGGAGGCCCAAAAAAGGGGGTTAAATGCATCCTAGACCCCCTAAAGTCCAGAAAATGTTGGTGGCCCAAAAACTGTGTCAGAGATCTCTGAATATCCCAAAAACATTTGTAGCCTCAAAGGGGCATTAACCCGCATCCTAGACCACTGAAATTCCCCAAATCATTTTGGCATGAAAAACGCATCCTACACCCCTGAAAATTCAGAAAATATTGGCAGCCCAAAAAAGGCCTTAAAATGCATCTTAGGCCTGCAAAAGTGTAGAAAACATTGGAGCTTAAAAAAGGGGTTTACAGGCATCCTAGACCCCCTAACGTCCAGAAACTGTTGGTAGGCCAAAAACTGTCAGAGCGCTCTGAATGTCCCGAAAACATTTGCAGCCTGAAAGGGGCATTAACCCACACCCTAGACCCCTGAAATTCCCCAAAACATTTTTGGCCCATAATATGCATCCTACAACCCTGAAATTTCAAAAAATGTTGGCAGCCCAAAAAAGGCCTTAAAATGCATCTTAGGCATGGAAAAATGTAGAAATATTTGGAGGCCCAGAAAAGGGGTTTACAGGCATCCTAGACCCCATAAAGTCCAGAAAATGTTGGTGGCCCAAAAATGGTTTGAGAGAGCTCTGAATGTCCCCAAAACATTTTCAGCCTGAAAGGGGCATTAACGCGCATTCTAGACCCCTGAAATTCCCCAAAACATTTTTGGCCCAAAAAATGCATCCTACGCCCTTGAAAGTTCAGGAAATGTTGGCAGCCCAAAATAAAGCCTTAAAGGGCATCTTAGGCCTGCAAAAATGTAGAAAACTTTGGAGGCCCAAAAAAGGGGTTTACAGGCATCCTAGACCCACTAAAGTTCAGAAAATGTTGGCGGCCCAAAAACTGTGTCAGAGAGCTCTGAATGTCCCAAAAACATTTGCAGCCTGAAAGGGGCATTAAGCGGCATCCTAGACGTCTGAAATTCCCCAAAACATTTTGGCACGAAAAATGCATCCTTAAACCCTGGAAGTTCAGGAAATGTTGGCAGCCCAAAAAAAGCCTTAAAATGCATCTTATGCCTGTAAAAATGTAGAAAAGTTTGGAGGCCAGAAAAAGGGGTTTACAGGCATCCTAGACTCCCTAAAGTTCACAAAATGTTGTTGGCACAAAAACTGTGTCAGAGACCTCTAAATGTCCCAAAACAATTAGCAGCCTGAAAGGGGCATTAACCCCCATCCTAGACCACTGAAATTCCCAAAAATATGTTTGGCTGAAAAATGCATACTACACCCCATAAAGTTCAGAAACTTTTGGCAGCCCAAAAAATGCCTTAAAATGCATCTTATGCCTGCAAAAATGTAGAAAAGTTTGGAGGCCAGAAAAAGGGGTTTACAGGCATCCTAGAACACCTAAAGTCCAGAAAATGTTGCTGGCACACAAACTGTGTCAGAGACCTCTGAATGTCCCAAAACAATTAGCAGCCTGAAAGGGGCATTAACTCCCATCCTAGACCACTGAAATTCCCAAAAATATTTTGGCACGAAAAAGGCATCCTTAACCCCATAAAGTTCAGAAAATTTTGGCAGCCCAAAAAAGGCCTTAAAATGCATCTTAGGCCTGCAAAAATGTAGAAAACTTTGGAGGCCCAAAAATGGGGTTTACAGGCATCCTAGACTCCCTAAAGTTCACAAAATGTTGGTGGCCCAAAAACTGTGCCAGACAGCTCTGAATGTCCCAAAAACATTAGCAGCCTGAAAGGGGCATTAACTCCCATCCTAGACCTCTGAAATTCCCAAAAACATTTTGGCACGAAAAAGGCATCCTTAACCCCTGGAAGTTCAGGAAATGTTGGCAGCCCAAAAAAAGCCTGAAAATGCATCTTATGCCTGCAAAAATGTAGAAAAGTTTGGAGGCCCAAAAAAAGGGTTTACAGGCATCCTAGACCACCTAAAGTCCAGAAAATGTTGTTGGCACAAAAACTGTATCAGAGACCTCTGAATGTCTCAAAGAAATTAGCAGCCTGAAAGGAGCATTAACCCTCACCCTAGACCACTGAAATTCGCAAAAATATTTTAGGCCTGAAAAATGCATCCTATGACCCTGAAAGTTCAGGAAATGTTGACAGCCCAAAAGAAAAAGCCTTAAAATGCATCTTAGGCCTGCAAAAATGTAGCAAACATTGGAGGCCCAAAAAAGGGGTTTACAGGCATCCTAGACCCCCTAAAGTTCAGAAAATGTTGGTGGCCCAAAAACTGTGTCAGAGAGCTCTGAATGTCCCAAAACATGTGCAGCCTGAAAGGGGCATTAACCTGTATCCTAGACCTCTGAAATTCCCCAAAACATTTTGGAACGAAAAATGCATCCTACACCCCTGAAAATTCAGAAAATATTGGCAGCCCATCTTATGCCTGTAAAAATGTAGAAAAGTTTGGAGGCCAGAAAAAGGGGTTTACAGGCATCCTAGACTCCCTAAAGTTCACAAAATGTTGTTGGCACAAAAACTGTGTCAGAGACCTCTAAATGTCCCAAAACAATTAGCAGCCTGAAAGGGGCATTAACCCCCATCCTAGACCACTGAAATTCCCAAAAATATGTTTGGCTGAAAAATGCATACTACACCCCATAAAGTTCAGAAAATTTTGGCAGCCCAAAAAATGCCTTAAAATGCATCTTATGCCTGCAAAAATGTAGAAAAGTTTGGAGGCCAGAAAAAGGGGTTTACAGGCATCCTAGAACACCTAAAGTCCAGAAAATGTTGCTGGCACACAAACTGTGTCAGAGACCTCTGAATGTCCCAAAACAATTAGCAGCCTGAAAGGGGCATTAACTCCCATCCTAGACCACTGAAATTCCCAAAAATATTTTGGCACGAAAAAGGCATCCTTAACCCCATAAAGTTCAGAAAATTTTGGCAGCCCAAAAAAGGCCTTAAAATGCATCTTAGGCCTGCAAAAATGTAGAAAACTTTGGAGGCCCAAAAATGGGGTTTACAGGCATCCTAGACTCCCTAAAGTTCACAAAATGTTGGTGGCCCAAAAACTGTGCCAGACAGCTCTGAATGTCCCAAAAACATTAGCAGCCTGAAAGGGGCATTAACTCCCATCCTAGACCTCTGAAATTCCCAAAAACATTTTGGCACGAAAAAGGCATCCTTAACCCCTGGAAGTTCAGGAAATGTTGGCAGCCCAAAAAAAGCCTGAAAATGCATCTTATGCCTGCAAAAATGTAGAAAAGTTTGGAGGCCCAAAAAAAGGGTTTACAGGCATCCTAGACCACCTAAAGTCCAGAAAATGTTGTTGGCACAAAAACTGTATCAGAGACCTCTGAATGTCTCAAAGAAATTAGCAGCCTGAAAGGAGCATTAACCCTCACCCTAGACCACTGAAATTCGCAAAAATATTTTAGGCCTGAAAAATGCATCCTATGACCCTGAAAGTTCAGGAAATGTTGACAGCCCAAAAGAAAAAGCCTTAAAATGCATCTTAGGCCTGCAAAAATGTAGCAAACATTGGAGGCCCAAAAAAGGGGTTTACAGGCATCCTAGACCCCCTAAAGTTCAGAAAATGTTGGTGGCCCAAAAACTGTGTCAGAGAGCTCTGAATGTCCCAAAACATTTGCAGCCTGAAAGGGGCATTAACCTGTATCCTAGACCTCTGAAATTCCCCAAAACATTTTGGAACGAAAAATGCATCCTACACCCCTGAAAATTCAGAAAATATTGGCAGCCCAAAAAAGGCCTTAAAATGTATTTTAGGCCTGCAAAAATGTAGAAAACTTTGGAGGCCAAAAAAGGGTTTTACAGGCATCCTAAAACACCTAAAGTCCAGAAAATGTTGTTGGCACAAAAACTGTGTCAGAGACCTCTGAATGTCCCAAAACAATTAGCAGCCTGAAAGGTGCATTAACCCCCATCCTAGACCTCTGAAATTCCCAAAAACATTTTGGCACGAAAAAGGCATCCTTAACCCCTGGAAGTTCAGGAAATGTTGGCAGCCCAAAAAAAGCCTGAAAATGCATCTTATACCTGCAAAAATGTAGAAAAGTTTGGAGGCCCAAAAAAAGGGTTTACAGGCATCCTGGACCCCCTAAAGTCCAGAAAATGTTGTTGGCACAAAAACTGTGTCAGAGACCTCTGAATGTCCCAAAACAATTAGCAGCCTGAAAGGGGCATTAACCTGCACCCTAGACCCCTAACATTCCCCAAAACATTTTTGGCCCAAAATATGCATCCTACAACCCTGAAAGTTCAGAAAATATTGGCAGCCCAAAAAAGGCCTTAAAATGCATTTTAGGCATGGAAAAATGTAGAACTATTTGGAGGCCCAAAAAATGGGTTTAGAGGCATTCTAGACCCCATAAAGTCCAGAAAATGTTGGTGGCCCAAAAATGGTGTGAGAGAGCGCTGAATGTCCCAAAATCATTTTCAGCCTGAAAGGGGCATTAATGCGCTTTCTAGACCTCTGAAATTCCCCAAGACATGTTTGGCCCAAAATATGGATCCTGCAACCGTGAAAGTTCAGGAAATGTTGGCAGCCCAAAATAAAAGCCTTAAAATGCATCTTAGGCATGCAAAAATGTAGAAAACTTTGGAGGCCTAAAAAAGAGGTTTACAGGCATCCTAGAACAGCTAACGTCCAGAAAATGTTGGCGGCCGAAAAAAACTGTGTCAGAGAGCTCTGAATATCCCAAAAACATGTGAAGCCTGAAAGGGGCATTAACCCGCATCCTAGACCTCTGAAATTCCCCAAAACTTTTTGGCACGAAAAACGCATCCTACACCCCTGAAAATTCAGAAAATATTGGCAGCCCAAAAAAGGACATAAAATGCATCTAAGGCCAGCAAAAATGTAGAAAACTTTGGAGGCCAAAAAAGGGGTTTACAGGCATCCTACAACACCTAACGTCCAGAAAATGTTGGCGGCCGAAAGAAACTGTGTCAGAGAGCTCTGAATGTCCCAAAAACATGTGAAGCCTGAAAGGGGCATTAACCCACATCCTAGACCTCAGAAAATCCCCAAAACTTTTTGGCACAAAAAATGCATCCTACACCCCTGAAAATTCAGAAAATATTGGCAGCACAATAAAAGGCCTAGTCCAGAAACTGTTGGTGGCCCAAAAACTGTCAGAGAGATCTGAATGTCCCGAAAACATTTGCAACCTGAAAGGGGCATTAACCCGCATCCTAGGCCTCAGAAAATCCCCAAAGCTTTTTGACCCAAAATATGCATCGTACACCCCTGAAAGGTCAGAAAATGTTGGCAGCCCAAAAAAGGCCTTAAAATGCATCTTAGCCATGGAAAAATGTAGAAATATATCAAGGCCCAAATAAGGGGTTTTCAGGCATCCTAGACCCTCTAAATTTCTGAAAATGTTGGTGGCACAAAAACTGTGTCAGAGAGCTCTGAATGTCCCAAAAACATTATCAGCCTGAAAAGGGCATTAACCCCCATCCTAGACCACTGAAATTCCCAAAAATATTTTTGGCATGAAAAATGCATCCTACACCCCTCAAAGTTCAGAAAATGTGTCAGCCCAAAAAAGGCCTTAAAATGCATTTTAGGCCTGCAAAAATGTTGAAAACTTTGGAGGCCCAGAAATGGGGTTTACAGGCATCCTAGACCCCTAAAGTCCAGAAAATGTTGGTGGCACAAAAACTGTGTCAGAGAGCTCTGAATGTCCCAAAAACATTAGCACCCTGAAAGGGGCATTAACCCCCATCCTAGACCACTGAAATTCCCAAAAATAATTTTGGCATGAAAAATACATCCTACAGCCCTGAAAGTTCAGAAAATGTGGCAGCCCAAAAAGGCCTCAAAATGCTTTTTAGACCTACAAAAATGTTGAAAACTTTGGAGGACCAAAAATGGGGTTTACAGGCATCCTAGACTCCTAAAGTCCAGAAAATGTTGGTGGCCCAAAAACTGTCAGAGAGCTCTGAATGTCCCGAAAACATTTGCCACCTGAAAGGGACATTAACCCGCACCCTAGACCCCTGAAATTCCCCAAAACATTTTTGACCCAAAATATGCATCCTACACACCTGAAAGGTCAGAAAATGTTGGCAGCCCATAAAAGGCCTTAAAATGCATCTTAGGCATGGAAAAATGTAGAAAACTTTGGAGGCCCAATAAAGGGGTTTACAGGCATCCTAGACCCTCTAAAGTCCATAAAACATTGGTGGCCCAAAAATGGTGTGAGAGAGCTCTGAATGTCCCAAAAACATTTGCAGCCTGAAAGGGGCATTAACGTGCTTTCAAGACCCCTGAAATTCCTAAAAACATTTTTGGCCCGAAAAATGCATCCTACGCCCCTGAAAGTTCAGGAAATGTTGGCAGCCCAAAATAAAAGCCTTAAAATGCATGTTAGGCCTGCGAAAATGTAGAAAACTTTGGAGGCCCAAAAAAGGGCGTTATAGGCATCCTAGACCCCCTAAAGTTCAGAAAATGTTGGTGGCCAAAAAGCTGTGTCAGAGAGCTCTGAACCTCCCAAAAATATTTGCAGCCTGAAAGGGGCATTAACTCGCATCCTAGACTTCTGAAATTCCCCAAAACTTTTTGGCATGAAAAACGCATCCTACGCCCCTGAAAGTTCAGGAAATGTTGGCAGCCCAAAATAAAAGCCTTAAAATGCATATTAGGCCTGCAAAAATGTAGAAAACTTTGGAGGCCAAAAAAGGGGTTTACAGGCATCCTAGACCACCTAAAGTCCAGAAAATGTTGTTGGCACAAAAACTGTGTCAGAGACCTCTGAATGTCCTGAAAACATTTGCAGCCTGAAAGGGGCATTAACCTGCATCCTAGACCTCTGAAATTCACCAAAACATTTTGGCATGAAAAATACATCCTGCACCCCTGAAAATTCAGAAAATATTGGCAGCCCAAAAAAGGCCTTAAAATGAATCTTAGGCCTGCAAAAATGTAGAAAGCTTTGGAGGCCAAAAAAGGGTTTACAGGCATCCTAGAACACCTAAAGTCCAGAAAGTGTTGTTGGCACAAAAACTGTGTCAGAGAGCTCTGAATGCCCCGAAAACATTTGCTGCCTGAAAGGGGCATTAACCCGCATCCTTGACCCCTGAAATTTCCAAAAACATTTTGGCTCATAAAAGGCATCCTTCACCCCTGGAAGTTCAGGAAATGTTGGCAGCCAAAACAAAGCCTTAAAATGCATCTTAGGCATGCTAAAATGTAGAAAAATGTGGAGGTCCAAAAAAGGCATTTACAGGCATCGTAGACCCCACCCCCTAAAGTCCAGAAAATTCTGGTCTTCCTAAAATGGTGTGAGAGAGCACTGAATATCCCAAAAACATGTGCAGCCTGAAAGGAGCATTAACCCGCATTCTAGACCACTGAACATCCCAAAAACATTTTTGGCCTGAAAAATGCATCCTACGCCCCTGAAAGTTCAGGAAATGTTGGCAGCCAAAAAATAAGCCTTAAAATGCATCTTAGGCATGCAAACATGTAGAAAACTATGGAGGCCCAAAAAAGGGGATTACAGGAAATCTAGACCACCTAAACTCCAGATAATGTTGGTGGCCCAAAATCTGTCAGAGAGCTCTGAATGCCCCAAAAACATTTGCAGCCTGAAAGGGGCATTAACCCGCACCCTAGACCCCTGAAATTTCCAAAAACATTTTGTTACGAAAAAGGCATCCTTCACCCCTGGAAGTTCAGGAAATGTTGGCAGCCAAAAAAAAAGCCTTAAAATGCATCTTAGGCATGCAAAAATGTAGAAAACTTTGGAGGTCCAAAAAAGGCATTTACAGGCATCGTAGACCCCACCCCCTAAAGTCCAGAAAATGCTGGTCGCCCTAAAATGGTGTGAGAGAGCTCTGAATGTCCCAAAAACATTTTTGGCCTGAAAAATGCATCCTATGCCCCTGAAAGTTGGAAATGTTGGCAGCCCAAAAAAAAGCCTTAAAATGCATTTTAGGCCTGCAAAAATGTAGAAAACTTTGGAGGCCCAAAAAAGGGGGTTACATGCATCCTAGACCCCCTAAAGTCCAGAAAATGTTGGTGGCCCAAAAACTGTGTCAGAGATCTCTGAATATCCCAAAAACATTTGCAGCCTCAAAGGGGCATTAACCCGCATCCTAGACCACTGAAATTCCCCAAAACATTTTGGCATGAAAAACGCATCCTACACCCCTGAAAATTCAGAAAATATTGGCAGCCCAAAAAAGGCCTTAAAATGCATCTTAGGCCTGCAAAAATGTAGAAAACATTGGAGGCTTAAAAAAGGGGTTTACAGGCATCCTAGACCGCCTAAAGTCCAGAAACTGTTGGTAGGACAAAAACTGTCAGAGCGCTCTGAATGTCCCGAAAACATTTGCAGCCTGAAAGGGGCATTAACCCACACCCTAGACCCCTGAAATTCCCCAAAACATTTTTGGCCCAGAATATGCATCCTACAACCTTGAAATTTCAAAAAATGTTGGCAGCCCAAAAAAGGCCTTAAAATGCATCTTAGGCATGGAAAAATGTAGAAATATTTGGAGGCCCAGAAAAGGGGTTTACAGGCATCCTAGACCCCAATAAGTCCAGAAAATGTTGGTGGCCCAAAAATGGTGTGAGAGAGCTCTGAATGTCCCAAAAACATTTTCAGCCTGAAAGGGGCATTAACGCGCATTCTAGACCCCCGAAATTCCCCAAAACATTTTTGGCCCAAAAAATGCATCCTACGCCCTTGAAAGTTCAGGAAATGTTGGCAGCCCAAAAAGAAGCCTTAAAGGGCATCTTAGGCCTGCAAAAATGTAGAAAACTTTGGAGGCCCAAAAAAGGGGTTTACAGGCATCCTAGACCCACTAAAGTTCAGAAAATGTTGGCGGCCCAAAAACTGTGTCAGAGAGCTCTGAATGTCCCAAAAACATTTGCAGCCTGAAAGGGGCATTAACCGGCATCCTAGACGTCTGAAATTCCCCAAAACATTTTGGCACGAAAAATGCATCCTTACCCCTGGAGGTTCAGGAAATGTTGGCAGCACAAAAAAAAGTCTTAAAATGCATCTTATGCCTGCAAAAATGTAGAAAAGTTTGGAGGCCAGAAAAAGGGGTTTACAGGCATCCTAGAACACCTAAAGTCCAGAAAATGTTGTTGGCACAAAAACTGTGTCAGAGACCTCTGAATGTCCCAAAACAATTAGCAGCCTGAAAGGGGCATTAACTCCCATC
Source organism: Ambystoma mexicanum (assembly GCF_040938575.1). NCBI lineage: Eukaryota > Metazoa > Chordata > Amphibia > Caudata > Ambystomatidae > Ambystoma > Ambystoma mexicanum. The sequence continues at coordinate 1,319,535,086 of NC_090934.1, forward strand.
CTACACCACTGAAATTCCCAAAAATATTTTTGGCTGAAAAATGCATCCTACACCCCATAAAGTTCAGAAAATGTTGGCATCCCAAAAAAGGCCTTAAAATGCATCTTAGGCCTGGAAAAATGTAGAAATCTTTGGAGGCCGAAAAATGGGGTTTACAGGCATCCTAGACCCCTTAAAGTTCAGAAAATGTTGGTGGCCCAAAAACTGTGTCAGAGAGCTCTGAATGTCCCAAAAACATTTGCAGCCTGAAAGGGGCATTAACCCGCATCCTTGACCTCTGAAATTCCCAAAAACATTTTGGCACGAAAAAGGCATCCTTAACCCCATAAAGTTCAGAAAATTTTGGCAGCCCAAAAAAGGCCTTAAAATGCATCTTAGGCCTGCAAAAATGTAGAAAACTTTGGAGGCCCAAAAATGGGGTTTACAGGCATCCTAGACTCCCTAAAGTTCACAAAATGTTGGTGGCCCAAAAACTGTGCCAGACAGCTCTGAATGTCCCAAAAACATTTGCAGCCTGAAAGGGGCTTTAACCCGCATCCTAGACCTCTGAAATTCCCAAAAACATTTTGGCACGAAAAAGGCATCCTTAAACCCTGGAAGTTCAGGAAATGTTGGCAGCCCAAAAAAAGCCTTAAAATGCATCTTATGCCTGCAAAAATGTAGAAAAGTTTGGAGGCCCAAAAAAAGGGTTTACAGGCATCCTAGACCACCTAAAGTCCAGAAAATGTTGTTGGCACAAAAACTGTATCAGAGACCTCTGAATGTCCCAAAACAATTAGCAGCCTGAAAGGTGCATTAACCCCCATCCTAGACCACTGAAATTCCCAAAAATATTTTTGGCTGAAAAATGCATCCTACACCCCTCAAAGTTCAGAACATTTTGGCAGCCCAAAAAAGGCCTTAAAATGCATCTTAGACCTGCAAAAATGTAGAAAACCTTGGAGGCCCAAAAAAGGGGTTTACGGGCATCCTGGACCTACTAAAGTCCAAAAAATGTTGGTGGCCCAAAAACTTTGTCAGAGAGCTCTGAATGTCCAGAAAACATTTGCAGCCTGAAAGGGGCATTAACCCACATCCTAGACCACTGAAATTCCCCAAAACATTTTGGCATGAAACACGCATCCTACACCCCTGAAAATTCAGAAAATATTTGCAGCCCAAAAAAGGCCTTAAAATGCATCTTAGGCCTACAAAAATGTAGAAAACTTTGGAGGCTTAAATAGGGGGTTTACAGGCATCCTGGAACACCTAAAGTCCAGAAAATGTTGTTGGCACAAAAACTGTGTCAGAGACCTCTGAATGTCACAAAACAATTAGCAGCCTGAAAGGGGCATTAACCCCCATTATAGACCACTGAAATTCCCAAAAATATTTTTGCCTGAAAAATGCATCCTACACCCCTTAAAGTTCAGAAAATTTTGGCAGTCCAAAAAAGGCCTTAAAATGCATCTTAGGCCTGCGAAAATGTAGAAAACCTTGGAGGCCCAAAGAAGGAGTTTACAGGCATCCTAGTCCCACTAAATTCCAGAAAATGTTGGCGGCCCAAAAACTGTGTCAGAGAGCTCTGAACGTCCCGAAAACATTTGCTGCCTGAAAGGGGCATTAACCCACATCCTTGACCCCTGAAATTTCCAAAAACATTTTGGCTCATAAAAGGCATCCTTCACCCCTGGAAGTTCAGGAAATGTTGGCAGCCAAAAAAAAGCCTTAAAATGCATCTTAGGCATGCTAAAATGTAGAAAAATTTGGAGGTCCAAAAAAGGCATTTACAGGCATCGTAGACCCCACCCCCTAAAGTCCAGAAAATTCTGGTCTTCCTTAAATGGTGTGAGAGAGCACTGAATGTCCCAAAAACATGTGCAGCCTGAAAAGAGCATTAACCCGCATTCTAGACCACTGAAAATCCCAAAAACATTTTTGGCCTGAAAAATGCATCCTACGCCCCTGAAAGTTCAGGAAATGTTGGCAGCCAAAAAATAAGCCTTAAAATGCATCTTAGGTATGCAAAAATGTAGAAAACTATGGAGGCCCAAAAAAGGGGATTACAGGAAATCTAGACCACCTAAACTCCAGAAAATGTTGGTGGCCCAAAATCTGTCAGAGAGCTCTGAATGCCCCAAAAACATTTGCAGCCTGAAAGGGGCATTAACCCGCACCCTAGACCCCTGAAATTTCCAAAAACATTTTGTTACGAAAAAGGCATCCTTCACCCCTGGAAGTTCAGGAAATGTTGGCAGCCAAAAAAAGCCTTAAAATGCATCTTAGGCATGCAAAAATGTAGAAAACTTTGGAGGTCCAAAAAAGGCATTTACAGGCATCGTAGACCCCACCCCCTAAAGTCCAGAAAATGCTGGTCACCCTAAAATGGTGTGAGAGAGCTCTGAATGTCCCAAAAACATTTTTGGCCTGAAAAATGCATCCTATGCCCCTGAAAGTTGGAAATGTTGGCAGCCCAAAAAAAAGCCTTAAAATGCATTTTAGGCCTGCAAAAATGTAGAAAACTTTGGAGGCCCAAAAAAGGGGGTTACATGCATCCTAGACCCCCTAAAGTCCAGAAAATGTTGGTGGCCCAAAAACTGTGTCAGAGATCTCTGAAAATCCCAAAAACATTTGCAGCCTCAAAGGGGCATTAACCCGCATCCTAGACCACTGAAATTCCCCAAAACATTTTGGCATGAAAAACGCATCCTACACCCCTGAAAATTCAGAAAATATTGGCAGCCCAAAAAAGGCCTTAAAATGCATCTTAGGCCTGCAAAAATGTAGAAAACATTGGAGGCTTAAAAAAGGGGTTTACAGGCATCCTAGACCCCCTAAAGTCCAGAAACTGTTGGTAGGCCAAAAACTGTCAGAGCGCTCTGAATGTCCCGAAAACATTTGCAGCCTGAAAGGGGCATTAACCCACACCCTAGACCCCTGAAATTCCCCAAAACGTTTTTGGCCCAGAATATGCATCCTACAACCTTGAAATTTCAAAAAATGTTGGCAGCCCAAAAAAGGCCTTAAAATGCATTTTAGGCATGGAAAAATGTAGAAATATTTGGAGGCCCAGAAAAGGGGTTTACAGGCATCCTAGACCCCATAAAGTCCAGAAAATGTTGGTGGCCCAAAAATGGTGTGAGAGAGCTCTGAATGTCCCAAAAACATTTTCAGCCTGAAAGGGGCATTAACGCGCATTCTAGACCCCTGAAATTCCCCAAAACATTTTTGGCCCAAAAAATGCATCCTACGCCCTTGAAAGTTCAGGAAATGTTGGCAGCCCAAAAAGAAGCCTTAAAGGGCATCTTAGGCCTGCAAAAATGTAGAAAACTTTGAAGGCCCAAAAAAGGGGTTTACAGGCATCCTAGACCCACTAAAGTTCAGAAAATGTTGGCGGCCCAAAAACTGTGTCAGAGAGCGCTGAATGTCCCAAAAACATTTGCAGCCTGAAAGGGGCATTACCCGGCATCCTAGACGTCTGAAATTCCCCAAAACATTTTGGCACGAAAAATGCATCCTTACCCCTGGAGGATCAGGAAATGTTGGCAGCACAAAAAAAGCCTTAAAATGCATCTTATGCCTGCAAAAATGTAGAAAAGTTTGGAGGCCAGAAAAAGGGGTTTACAGGCATCCTAGAACACCTAAAGTCCAGAAAATGTTGTTGGCACAAAAACTGTGTCAGAGACCTCTGAATGTCCCAAAACAATTAGCAGCCTGAAAGGGGCATTAACTCCCATCCTAGACCACTGAAATTCCCAAAAATATGTTTGGCTGAAAAATGCATACTACACCCCATAAAGTTCAGAAAATTTTGGCAGCCCAAAAAATGCCTTAAAATGCATCTTATGCCTGCAAAAATGTAGAAAAGTTTGGAGGCCAGAAAAAGGGGTTTACAGGCATCCTAAAACACCTAAAGTCCAGAAAATGTTGTTGGCACAAAAACTGTGTCAGAGACCTCTGAATGTCCCAAAACAATTAGCAGCCTGAAAGGGGCATTAACCTCCATCCTAGACCACTGAAATTCCCCAAAACATTTTTGGCTGAAAAATGCATACTACACCCCATAAAGTTCAGAAAATTTTGGCAGCCCAAAAAATGCCTTAAAATGCATCTTATGCCTGCAAAAATGTAGAAAAGTTTGGAGGCCAGAAAAAGGGGTTTACAGGCATCCTAGGCCCCTTAAAGTTCAGAAAATGTTGGTGGCCCAAAAACTGTGTCAGAGAGCTCTGAATGTCCCAAAAACATTTGCAGCCTGAAAGGGGCATTAACCCGCATCCTTGACCTCTGAAATTCCCAAAAACATTTTGGCACGAAAAAGGCATCCTTAACCCCATAAAGTTCAGAAAATTTTGGCAGCCCAAAAAAGGCCTTAAAATGCATCTTAGGAATGGAAAAATGTAGAAAAGTTTGGAGGCCAGAAAAAGGGGTTTACAGGCATCCTAGAACACCTAAAGTCCAGAAAATGTTGTTGGCACAAAAACTGTGTCAGAGACCTCTGAATGTCCCAAAACAATTAGCAGCCTGAAAGGGGCATTAACCCCCATCCTAGAGCACTGAAATTCCCAAAAATATTTTTGGCTGAAAAATGCATCCTACACCCCATAAAGTTCAGAACATTTTGGCAGCCCAAAAAAGGCCTTAAAATGCATATTAGGCCTGGAAAAATGTAGAAAACGTTGGAGGCCGAAAAATGGGGTTTACAAGCATCCTAGACCCCCTAAAGTTTAGAAAATGTTGGTGGCCCAAAAACTGTGTCAGAGAGCTCTGAATGTCCCAAAAACATTTGCAGCCTGAAAGGGTCATTAACCCGCATCCTAGACCTCTGAAATCCCCAAAAACATTTTGGCACGAAAAAGGCATCCTTAACCCCTGGAAGTTCAGGAAATGTTGGCAGCCCAAAAAAAAGCCTTAAAATGCATCTTATGCCTGCAAAAATGTAGAAAATTTTGGAGGCCCAAAAAAGGGGTTTACAGACATCCTAGACCACCTAAACTCCAGAAAATGTTGTTGCCACAAAAACTGTGTGAGAGACCTCTGAATGTCCCAAAGAAATTAGCAGCGTGAAAGGGGCATTAACCCTCATCCTAGACCACTGAAATTTGCGAAAAAATATTTTTGGCATGAAAAATGTATCCTACACCCCTGAAAATTCAGAAAATATTGCAGCCCAAAAAAGGTCTTAAAATGCATCTTAGGCATGGAAAAATGTAGAACTATTTGGAGGCCCAGAAAATAGGTTTAGAGGCATCCTAGACCCCATAAAGTCCAGGAAATGTTGGTGGCCCAAAAATGGTGTGAGAGAGCTCTGAATGTCCCAAAAACATTTTCAGCCTAAAAGGGGCATTAATGCGCTTTCTAGACCCCTGAAATTCCCCAAAACATTTTTGGCCCAAAATATGCATCCTGCAACCCTGAAAGTTCAGGAAATGTTGGCAGCCCAAAATAAAAGCCTTAAAATGCATCTTATGCCTGAAAAATGTAGAAAAGTTTGAAGGCCCAAAAAAGGGGTTTACAGGCATCCTAGACCACCTAAAGTCCAGAAAATGTTGTTGGCACAAAAACTGTATCAGAGACCTCTGAATGTCCCAAATAAATTAGCAGCCTGAAAGGGGCATTAACCCTCATCCTAGACCACTGAAATTCCCAAAAATATTTTTGGCTGAAAAATGCATCCTACACCCCTCAAAGTTCAGAACATTTTGGCAGCCCAAAAAAGGCCTTAAAATGCATTTTAGGCCTGCAAAAATTTAGCAAACATTGGAGGCCCAAAAAAGGGTTTTGCAGGCATCCTAGACCTACTAAAGTCCAAAAAATGTTGGTGGCCCAAAAACTGTGTCAGAGAGCTCTGAATGTCCCAAAACAATTAGCAGCCTGAAAGGTGCATTAACCCCCATCCTAGACCACTGAAATTCGAAAAATATTTTTGGCTGAAAAATGCATCCTACGCCCCTCAAAGTTCAGAACATTTTGGCAGCCCAAAAAAGGCCTTAAAATTCATTTTAGGCCTGCAAAAATGTAGAAAACCTTGGAGGCCCAAAAAAGGGGTTTACAGGCATCCTAGACCTACTAAAGTCCAAAAAATGTTGGTGGCCCAAAAACTTTGTCAGAGAGCTCTGAATGTCCAGAAAACGTTTGCAGCCAGAAAGGGGCATTAACCCACATCCTAGATCACTGAAATTCCCCAAAACATTTTGGCATGAAACACGCATCCTACACCCCTGAAAATTCAGAAAATATTTGCAGCCCAAAAAAGGCCTTAAAATGCATCTTAGGCCTGCAAAAATGTAGAAAACTTTGGAGGCTTAAATAGAGGGTTTACAGGCATCCTGGACCCCATAAAGTCCAGAAAATGTTGTTGGCACAAAAACTGTGTCAGAGACCTCTGAATGTCCCAAAACAATTAGCAGCCTGAAAGGGGCATTAACCCGCACCCTAGACCCCTGACATTCCCCAAAACATTTTTGGCCCAAAATATGCATCCTACAACCCTGAAAGTTCAGAAAATGTTGGCAGCCCAAAAAAGGCCTTAAAATGCATCTTAGGCATGGAAAAATGTAGAACTATTTGGAGGCCCAAACAATGGGTTTAGAGGCATCCTAGACCCCATAAAGTCCAGAAAATGTTGGTGGCCCAAAAATGGTGTGAGAGAGCTCTGAATGTCCCAAAAACATTTTCAGCCTGAAAGGGGCATTAATGTGCTTTCTAAACCCCTGAAATTCCCCAAGACATTTTTGGCCCAAAATATGCATCCTACAACCCTGAAAGTTCAGGAAATGTTGGCAGCCCAAAATAAAAGCCTTAAAATGCTTCTAGTTCGGTGTATGTCAACCCGCACAAATTTGCTTTTTATGTTCAAAAAATTACGAAAAAGTATTGTGTGTTGTTGCTTTTTTGCTAGTTTATTGTTGATTGTTCACTTGTCTAAATGCTTGATACACATTACACTATATATATTTAAAAAATGTCTGTTATGTGAAAAATGTCTCACGATTGTACATTGCATTAAAAGTATTTATATATATTTTTCTTCTTTCCAATAATTGAACCTAGCATTTATTGCTCGTATATAGAGCTATTCAGGGGAGATCCAGGATTTAAATGACCCCCATTTTAGCTCTCTTCCTTTTTTTTGGCATAGCGACACTCCCTTTCTTTTTCATGCTTTAAAATGCATCTAAGGCATGCAAAAATGTAGAAAACTTTGGAGGCCTAAAAAGGAGGTTTACTGGCATCCTAGACCCCCTAAAGTTCAGAAAATGTTGGCGGCCGAAAAAAACTGTGTCAGAGAGCTCTGAATGTCCCAAAAACATGTGCAGCCTGAAAGGGGCATTAACCCGCATCCTAGACCTCAGAAATTCCCCAAAACTTTTTGGCACGAAAAACGCATCCTACACCCCTGAAAATTCAGAAAATATTGGCAGTCAAAAAAGGACATAAAATGCATCTAAGGCCAGCAAAAATGTAGAAAACTTTGGAGGCCAAAAAAGGGGTTTACAGGCATCCTAGACCCTCTAAATTTCTGAAAATGTTGGTGGCACAAAAACTGTGTCAGAGAGCTCTGAATGTCCCAAAAACATTAGCAGCCTCAAAGGGGCATTAACGTCCATCCTAGACCACTGAAATTCCCAAAAATATTTTTGGCATGAAAAATGCATCCTACACCCCTCAAAGTTCAGAAAATGTGGCAGCCCAAAAAAGGCCTTAAAATGCATTTTAGGCCTGCAAAAATGTTGAAAACTTTGGAGGCCCAAAAATGGGGTTTATAGGCATCCTAGACCCCTAAAGTCCAGAAAATGTTGGTGGCACAAAAACTGTGTCAGAGAGCTCTGAATGTCCCAAAACATTAGCAGCCTGAAAGGGGCATTAACCCCTATCCTAGACCACTGAAATTCCCAAAAATAATTTTGGCATGAAAAATGCATCCTACAGCCCTCAAAGTTCAGAAAATGTGGCAGCCCAAAAAGGCCTTAAGATGCATTTTAGACCTGCAGAAATGTTGAAAACTTTGGAGGCTCAAAAATGGGGTTTACAGGCATCCTAGAGCCGCTAAAGTCCATAAAACATTGGTGGCCCATAAATGGTGTAAGAGAGCTCTGAATGTCCCAAAAACATTTGCAGCCAGAAAGGGGCATTAACGCGCTTTCAAGACCCCTGAAATTCTCAAAAACATTTTTGGCCCGAAAAATGCATCCTACGCCCCTGAAAGTTCAGGAAATGTTGGCAGGCCAAAATAAAAGCCTTAAAATGCATATTAGGCCTGCGAAAATGTAGAAAACTTTGGAGGCCCAAAAAAGGGTGTTACAGGCATCCCTAGACCCCTAAAGTCCAGAAAATGTTGGTGGCCCAAAAACTGTCAGAGAGCTCTGAATGTCCCAAAAACATTTGCAGCCTGAAAGGGGCATTAACCCGCATCCTAGACCTCTGAAATTCCCAAAAACATTTTGGATACGAAAAAGGCATCCTTAACCCCTGGAAGTTCAGGAAATGTTGGCAGCCCAAAAAAAAGCCTTAAAATGCATCTTATGCCTGCAAAAATGTAGAAAAGTTTGGAGGCCAGAAAAAGGGGTTTACAGGCATCCTAGAACACCTAAAGTCCAGAAAATGTTGTTGGCACAAAAACTGTGTCAGAGACCTCTGAATGTCCCAAAACAATTAGCAGCCTGAAAGGGGCATTAACCCCCATTCTAGACCACTGAAATTCCCAAAAATATGTTTGGCTGAAAAATGCATACTACACCCCATAAAGTTCAGAACATTTTGGCAGCCCAAAAAATGCCTTAAAATGCATCTTATGCCTGCAAAAATGTAGAAAAGTTTGGAGGCCAGAAAAAGGGGTTTACAGGCATCCTAGAACACCTAAAGTCCAGAAAATGTTGTTGGCACAAAAACTGTGTCAGAGACCTCTGAATGTCCCAAAACAATTAGCAGCCTGAAAGGGGCATTAACCCCCATCCTAGACCACTGAAATTCCCAAATATATTTTTGGCTGAAAAATGCATCCTACACCCCATAAAGTTCAGAAAATTTTGGCAGCCCAAAAAAGGCCTTAAAATGCATCTTAGGCCTGGAAAAATGTAGAAATCTTTGGAGGCCGAAAAATGGGGTTTACAGGCATCCTAGACCCCGTAAAGTTCAGAAAATGTTGGTGGCCCAAAAACTGTGTCAGAGAGCTCTGAATGTCCCAAAAACATTTGCAGCCTGAAAGGGGCATTAACCTGCATCCTTGACCTCTGAAATTCCCAAAAACATTTTGGCACGAAAAAAAGGCATCCTTAACCCCATAAAGTTCAGAAAATTTGGGCAGCACAAAAAAGGCCTTAAAATGCATCTTATGCCTGCAAAAATGTAGAAAAGTTTGGAGGCCACAAAAAGGGGTTTACAGGCATCCTAGAACACCTAAAGTCCAGAAAATGTTGTTGGCACAAAAACTGTGTCAGAGACCTCTGAATGTCCCAAAACAATTAGCAGCCTGAAAGGGGCATTAACCCCCATCCTAGACCACTGAAATTCCCAAAAATATTTTTGGCTGAAAAATGCATCCTACACCCCATAAAGTTCAGAAAATTTTGGCAGACCAAAAAAGGCCTTAAAATGCATCTTAGGCCTGGAAAAATGTAGAAAACGTTGGAGGCCGAAAAATGGGGTTTACAAGCATCCTAGACCCCCTAAAGTTCAGAAAATGTTGGTGGCCCAAAAACTGTGTCAGAGAGCTCTGAATGTCCCAAAAACATTTGCAGCCTGAAAGGGGCATTAACCCGCATCCTAGACCTCTGAAATCCCCAAAAACATTTTGGCACGAAAAAGGCATCCTTAACCCCTGGAAGTTCAGGAAATGTTGGCAGCCCAAAAAAAAGCCTTAAAATGCATCTTATGCCTGCAAAAATGTAGAAAACATTGGAGGCTTAAAAAAGGGCTTTACAGGCATCCTAGACCCCCTAAAGTCCAGAAACTGTTGGTAGGCCAAAAACTGTCAGAGAGCTCTGAATGTCCCGAAAACATTTGCAGCCTGAAAGGGGCATTAACCCACAACCTAGACCCCTGAAATTCCCCAAAACATTTTTGGCCCAGAATATGCATCCTACAACCCTGAAATTTCAAAAAATGTTGGCAGCCTAAAAAGGCCTTAAAATGCATCTTAGGCATGGAAAAATGTAGAAATATTTGGAGGCCCAGAAAAGGGATTTACAGGCATCCTAGACCCCATAAAATCCAGAAAATGTTGGTGGCCCAAAAATGGTGTGAGAGAGCTCTGAATGTCCCAAAAACATTTTCAGCCTGAAAGGGGCATTAACGCGCATTCTAGACCCCTGAAATTCCCCAAAACATTTTTGGCCCAAAAAATGCATCCTACGCCCTTGAAAGTTCAGGAAATGTTGGCAGCCCAAAAAGAAGCCTTAAAGGGCATCTTAGGCCTGCAAAAATGTAGAAAACTTTGGAGGCCCAAAAAAGGGGTTTACAGGCATCCTACTAAAGTTCAGAAAATGTTGGCGGCCCAAAAAACTGTGTCAGAGAGCTCTGATAGTACCAAAAACATTTGCAGCCTGAAAGGGGCATTAACCGGCATCCTAGACCTCTGAAATTCCCCAAAACATTTTGGCACGAAAAATGCATCCTACACCCCTGAAAATTCAGAAAATATTGGCAGCCCAAAAAAGGCCTTAAAATGTATCTTAGGCCTGCAAAAATGTAGAAAACTTTGGAGGCCGAAAAAGGGGTTTACAGGCATCCCAGAACACCTAAAGTCCAGAAAATGTTGTTGGCACAAAAACTGTGTCAGAGACTTCTGAATGTCCCAAAACAATTTGCAGCCTGAAAGGGGCATTGACCCCCATCCCAGACTACTGAAATTCCCAAAAATATTTTAGGCTGAAAAATGCATCCTACACCCCATAAAGTTCAGAACGTTTTGGCAGCCCAAAAAAGGCCTTAAAATGCATTTTAGGCCTGGAAAAATGTAGAAAACTTTGGAGGCCGAACAATGGGGTTTACAGGCATCCTAGACCCCCCAAAGTTCAGAAAATGTTGGTGGCCCAAAAACTGCGTCAGAGAGCTCTCAATGTCCCAAAAACATTTGCAGCCTGAAAGGGACATTAACCCGCATCCTAGACCATTGAAATTCCCCAAACATTTTGGCACTAAAAATGCATCCTACACCCCTGAAAATTCAGAAAATATTGGCAGCCCAAAAAAGGCCTTAAAATGTATCTTAGGCCTGCAAACATGTAGAAAACTTTGGAGGCCGAAAAAGGGGTTTACAGGCATCCTAGAACACCTAAAGTCCAGAAAATGTTGTTGGCACAAAAACTGTGTCAGAGACCTCTGAATGTCCCAAAACAATTAGCAGCCTGAAAAGGGCATTGACCCCCATCCCAGACCACTGAAATTCCCAAAAATATTTTTGGCTGAAAAATGCATCCTACACCCCATAAAGTTCAGAAAATGTTGGCAGCCCAAAAAAGGCCTTAAAATGCATTTTAGGCCTGGAAAAATGTAGAAAACTTTGGAGGCCGAACAATGGGGTTTACAGGCATCCTAGACCCCCTAAAGTTCAGAAAATGTTGATGGCCCAAAAACTGTGTCAGAGAGCTCTGAATGTCCCAAAAACATTTGCAGCCTGAAAGGGGCATTAACCCGCATCCTAGACCTCTGAAATTCCCAAAAACATTTTGGCACGAAAAAGGCATCCTTAACTCCTGGAAGTTCAGGAAATGTTGGCAGCCCAAAATAAATGCCTTAAAATGCATCTTAGGCCTGCAAAAATGTAAAAAAAACTTTGGAGGCCCAAAAAAGGTGCTTACACGCATCCTAGACCCCCTAAAGTCCAGAAAAGGTTGGTGGCCCAAAAATGGTGTGAGAGAGCTCTGCATGGCCCAAAAACATTTGCAGCCTGAAATGGGCATCAATCCGCATCCTAGACCCCTGAAATTTGCAAAAACATTTTGGCACGAAAAAGGCATCCCTCACCCCTGGAAGGTCAGGAAATGTTAGCAGCCCAAAAAAAGCCTTAAAATGTATCTTAGGCCTGCAAAAATGTAGAAAACTTTGGGGGCCCAAAAAAGGGGTTTACAGGCATCCTAGACCCCTTAAAGTCCAGAAACTGTTGGTGGCCCAAAAACTGTCAGAGAGCTCTGAATGTCCCGAAAACATTTGCAACCTGAAAGGGGCATTAACCTGCACCCATGACCCCTGAAATTCCCCAAACATTTTTGGCCCAAAATATGCATCCTACAACCCTGGATGTTCAGAAAATGTTGGCAGCCCAAAATAAAAGCCTTAAAATGCATCCTAGGCCTGCAAAAATGTCGAAGACTTTTGAGGCCGAAAAAAGGGGTTTACAGACATCCTAGACCCCCTAAAGTTCAGAAAATGTTGCCAGCCCAAAAACTGTGTCAGAGAGCTCTGAATGTCCCAAAACATTTGCAGCCTGAAAGGGGCATTAACCCTCATCCTAGACCTCAGAAATTCCCCAAAACTTTTTGGCACGAAAAATGCATCCTACACCCCTGAAAATTCAGAAAATTTTGGCAGCCCAAAAAAGGCCTTAAAATGTATTTTAGGCCTGCAAAAATGTAGAAAACTTTAGAGGCCAATAAATGGGTTTACAGGCATCCTAGAACACCTAAAGTCCAGAAAATGTTGTTGGCACAAAAATGGTGTGAGAGAGCTCTGAATGTCCCCAAAAAATTAGCACCCTGAAAGGGGCATTAACCCCCATCCTAGACCACTGAAATTCCCAAAAATATTTTTGGATGAAAAAGGCATCCCTCACCCCTGAAATTTCACGAAATGTTGGCAGCCCAAAAAAAGCCGTAAAATGTATCTTAGGCATGCAAAAATATAGAACACTTTGGAGGCTCAAAAAAGGCATTTACAGGCATCCTAGATCCCCCCCCAAAGTCCAGAAAATGCTGGTCGCCCAAAAATTGTGTGAGAGAGGTCTGAATGTCCCAAAAACATTTGCAGCCTGAAAGGGGCATTAACCCGCATTCTAGACCATTGAAAATCCCAAAAATATTTTTGGCCTGAAAAATGCATCCTATTCCTCTGAAAATTCAGGAAATGTTGGCAGCCCAAAAAAAAGCCTTACAATGCATTTTAGGCCTGCAAAAATATAGAAAACTTTGGAGGCCCAAAAAAGGGGTTTACAGGCATCCTAGACCCCCTAAAGTCCATAAAATGTTGGTGGCCCAAAAATGGTGTGAGAGAGCTCTGAATGTCCCAAAAACATTTGCAGCCTGAAAGGGGCATTAACGCGCATTCTAGACCCCTGAAATTCCCCAAAACATTTTTGCCACGAAAAAGGCATCCTTCACCCCTAGAAGGTCAGGAAATGTTGGCAGCCAAACAAAAGCCTTAAAATGCATCTTAGGCATGCAAAAATGTAATAAACTATGGAAGCCCAAAAAAGGGGTTTACAGGCATCCTAGACCCCATAAAGTCCAGAAAAGGTTGGTAGCCCAAAAATGGTGTGAGAGAGCTCTGAATGTCCCGAAAACATTTGCAGCCAGAAAGGGGCATTAACCCGCACCCTAGACCTCTGAAATTCCCAAAAATATTTTTGGCTGAAAAATGCATCCTACACCCCTTAAAGTTCAGAAAGCTTTGGCAGCCCAAAAAAGGCCTTAAAATGCATCTTAGGCCTGCAAAAATGTAGAAAACCTTGGAGGCCCAAGAAAGGGGTTTACAGGCATCCTAGACCCCCTAAAGTCCAGAAAAGGTTGGTGGCCAAAAAATGGTGTGAAAGAGCTCTGAATGTCCCGAAAACATTTGCAGCCTGAAAGGGGCATTAACCCGCACCCTAGACCCCTGAAATTCCCAAAAGTATTTTTGGCCGAAAAATGCATCCTACACCCCTTAAAGTTCAGGAAATGTTGGCAGCCCAAAATAAACGCCTTAAAAGGCATTTTAGGCCTGCAAAAATGTAGAAAACTTTGGAGTCCCAAAAACGGGGTTTACAGGCATCCTAGACTCCCTAAAGTCCAGAAAGGGTTGGTGGCCCAGAAATGGTGTGAGAGAGCTCTGAATGTCCCAAAAACATTTGCAGCCTGAAAGGGGCATTAACTCGCATCCTAGACCCCTGAAATTCCCCAAAACATTCTTGTCCCAAAATATGCATTCTACACCCCTGATATTTCACGAAATGTTGGCAGCCAAAAAAAATCCTTAAAATGTATCTTAGGCATACAAAAATGTAGAAAACTTCGGAGGCCCAAAAAAAGCATTTACAAGCATCCTAGACCCCCCCCCCCTAAAGTCCAGAAAATGCTTGTCGCCCAAAAATTATGTGAGAGAGCTATGAATGTCTCAAAAACATTTGCAGCCTGAAAGGGGCATTAACCCGCATTCTAGACCACTGAAAATCCCCAAAATATCTTTGGCCTGAAAAATGCATCCTACGCCTCTGAAAGTTCAGGAAATGTTGGCAGCCCAAAAAAAGCCTTAAAATGCATCTTAGGGCTGCAAAAATGTAGAAAACTTTGGAGGCCCAAAAAAGGGGGTTACATGCATCCTAGACCCCTCTAAAGTCCAGAAAATGTTGGTGGCCCAAAACGGTGTCAGAGATCTCTGAATGTCCCAAAAACATGTGTAGCCTGAAAGGGGCATTAACCCGTAGCCTAGACCATTGAAATTCCCCAAAACCTTTTCGCATGAAAAACGCATCCTACACCCCTGAAAATTCAGAAAATATTGGCAGCCCAAAAAAGGCCTTAAAATGCAACTTAGGCCTGCAAAAATGTAGAAAACATTGGAGGCTTAAAAAAGGGGGTTACAGGCAACCTAGACCCCCTAAAGTCCAGAAACTGTTGGTGGCCCAAAAACTGTCAGAGAGCTCTGAATGTCCCGAAAAGATTTGCAGCCTGAAAGGGGCATTAACCCGCACCCGAGACCCCTGAAATTCCCAAACATATTTTTGGCACAGAATATGCATCCAACACCCCTGAAAGATCAGGAAATGTCGGCAGCCCAGAAAAAGACCTTAAAATGCATCTTAGGCATCGAAAAATGTAGAATAATTTGGAGGCCCAAAAAAGGGGTTTACAGGCATCCTAGACCCCCTAAAGTCCATAAAATGTTGGTGGCCCAAAAATGGTGTGAGAGATCTCTGAATGTCCCAAAAACATATTCAGCCTGAAAGGGGCATTAACGCGCATTCTAGACCACTGAAATTCCCAAAAACATTTTTGGCCCGAAAAATGCATCCTACGCCCCTGAAAGTTCAGGAAATGTTGGCAGCCCAAAATAAAAGCCTTAAAATGCATCTTAGGCCTGCAAAAATGTAGAAAACTTCGGAGGCCCAAAAAAGGGGTTTACAGACATCCCAGACCCCCTAAAGTTCAGAAAATGTTGGCAGCCTAAAAACTGTGTCAGAGAGCTCTGAATGTCCCAAAAACATTTGCAGCCTGAAAGGGGCATTAACCCGCATCCTAGACCTCTGAAATTCCCCAAAACTTTTTGGCACGAAAAATGCATCCTACACCCCTCAAAATTCAGAAAATATTGGCAGCCCAAAAAAGGCCTTAAAATGCATCTTAGGCCTGTAAAAATGTAGAAAACTTTGGAGGCCAAAAAAGGGTTTACAGGCATCCTAGACCACCTACAGTCCAGAAAATGTTATTGGCACAAAAACTGTGTCAGAGACCTCTGAATGTCCAAAGAAATTAGCAGCCTGAAAGGGGCATTGACCCCCATCCTAGACCACTGAAATTCCCAAAAGTATTTTTGGCTGGAAAATGCATCCTACACCCCTTAAAGTTCAGGAAATGTTGGCAGCCCAAAATAAACGCCTTAAAAGGCATTTTAGGCCTGCAAAAATGTAGAAAACTTTGGAGGCCCAAAAAAGGGGTTTACAGGCATCCTAGACTCCCTAAAGTCCAGAAAGGGTTGGTGGCCCAAAAATGGTGTGAGAGAGCTCTGAATGTCCCAAAAACATTTGCAGCCTGAAAGGGGCATTAATCCGCATCCTAGACCCCTGAAATTCCCAAAAACATTTTGGCACAAAAAATGCTACCTACACCCCTGGAAGTTCAGGAAATGTTGGCAGCCCATAAAAAGCCTTAAAATGCATCTTAGGCATACAAAAATGTAGAAAACTTTGGAGGCCCAAAAAAGGCGTTTACAGGCATCCTAGACCCCCTAAAGTCCAGAAAAGGTTGGTGGCCCAAAAATGGTGTGAGAAATCTCTGAAGGTCCCAAAAACATTTGCAGCCTGGAAGGGGCATTAACCCGCACCCTAGACCCCTGAAATTTCCAAAAACATTTTGGCACGAAAAAGGCATCCTTCACCCCTGGAAGGTCAGGAAATGTTGGCAGCCAAAAAAAAGCCTTAAAATGCATCTTAGGCATGCAAAAATGTAGAAAACTATGGAAGCCCAAAAAAGGGTGTTACAGTCAACCTAGGCCCCCTAAAGTCCATAAAATGTTGGTGGCCCAAAAATGGTTTGAGAGAGCTCTGAATGTCCCAAAAACATGTGCAGCCTGAAAGGGGCATTAACCCGCATCCTAGACCCCTGAAATTCCCCAAAACATTTTTGGCCCAAAATATGCATCCTACACCCCTGAAATTTCAGGAAATGTTGGCAGCCCAAAAAAATCCTTAAAATGCATCTAATGCATGCAAAAAATGTAGCAAGCTTTGGAGGCCCAAAAAAGGCATTTACTGGCATCCTAGACCCCCCTAAAGTCCAGAAAATGTTATGGCCCAAAAACTGTGTCAGAGAGCTATTAATGTCCCAAAAACATTTGCAGCCTGAAAGGGACATTAACCCCCATCCTAGACCACTAAAATTCCCAAAAATATTTTTGGCACGAAAAATGCGTCCCACAACCCTGAAAATTCAGAAAATATTGGCAGCCCAAAAAAGGCCTTAAAATGCATCTTAGGCCTGCAAAAATGTTGAAAACTTTGGAGGCCAAAAAAGGTGTTTACAGGCATCCTAGAACACCTAAAATCCAGAAAATGTTGCTGGCACAAAAACTGTGCCAGAGAGTTCTGAATGTTCCAAAAAAATTAGCAGCCTCAAAGGGGCATTAACCACCATCCTAGACCACTGAAATTCCCAAAAATATTTTTGGCACGAAAAATGCGTCCCACAACCCTGAAAATTCAGAAAATATTGGCAGCCCAAAAAAGGCCTTAAAATGCATCTTAGGCCTGTAAAAATGTAGAAAACTTTGGAGGCCAAAAAAGGGTTTACAGGCATCCTAGACCACCTACAGTCCAGAAAATGTTATTGGCACAAAAACTGTGTCAGAGACCTCTGAATGTCCAAAGAAATTAGCAGCCTGAAAGGGGCATTAACCCCCATCCTAGACCACTGAAATTCCCAAAAGTATTTTTGGCTGGAAAATGCATCCTACACCCCTTAAAGTTCAGGAAATGTTGGCAGCCCAAAATAAACGCCTTAAAAGGCATTTTAGGCCTGCAAAAATGTAGAAAACTTTGGAGGCCCAAAAAAGGGGTTTACAGGCATCCTAGACTCCCTAAAGTCCAGAAAGGGTTGGTGGCCCAAAAATGGTGTGAGAGAGCTCTGAATGTCCCAAAAACATTTGCAGCCTGAAAGCGGCATTAACCCGCATCCTAGACCCCTGAAATTCCCAAAAACATTTTGGCACAAAAAATGCTACCTACACCCCTGGAAGTTCAGGAAATGTTGGCAGCCCAAAAAAAGCCTTAAAATGCATCTTAGGCATACAAAAATGTAGAAAACTTTGGAGGCCCAAAAAAGGGGTTTACAGGTATCCTAGACCCCCTAAAGTCCAGAAAAGGTTGGTGGCCCAAAAATGGTGTGAGAAATCTCTGAAGGTCCCAAAAACATTTGCAGCCTGGAAGGGGCATTAACCCGCATCCTAGACCCCTGAAATTTCCAAAAACATTTTGGCACGAAAAAGGCATCCTTCACCCCTGGAAGGTCAGGAAATGTTGGCAGCCAAAAAAAAGCCTTAAAATGCATCTTAGGCATGCAAAAATGTAGAAAACTATGGAAGCCCAAAAAAGGGTGTTACAGTCAACCTAGGCCCCCTAAAGTCCATAAAATGTTTGTGGCCCAAAAATGGTTTGAGAGAGCTCTGAATGTCCCAAAAACATGTGCAGCCTGAAAGGGGCATTAACCCGCATCCTAGACCCCTGAAATTCCCCAAAACATTTTTGGCCCAAAATATGCATCCTACACCTCTGAAATTTCAGGAAATGTTGGCAGCCCAAAAAAATCCTTAAAATGCATCTAATGCATGCAAAAATGTAGAAAGCTTTGGAGGCCCAAAAAAGGCATTTACAGGCATCCTAGACCCCCCTAAAGTCCAGAAAATGTTATGGCCCAAAAACTGTGTCAGAGAGCTATTAATGTCCCAAAAACATTTGCAGCCTGAAAGGGACATTAACCCCCATCCTAGACCACTGAAATTCCCAAAAATATTTTTGGCACGAAAAATGCGTCCCAAAACCCTGAAAATTCAGAAAATATTGGCAGCCCAAAAAAGGCCTTAAAATGCATCTTAGGCCTGCAAAAATGTTGAAAACTTTGGAGGCCAAAAAAGGTGTTTACAAGCATCCTAGAACACCTAAAATCCAGAAAATGTTGCTGGCACAAAAACTGTGTCAGAGGGTTCTGAATGTTCCAAAAAAATTAGCAGCCTCAAAGGGGCATTAACCACCATCCTAGAACACTGAAATTCCCAAAAATATTTTTGGCACGAAAAACGCATCCTAACCCCTGAAAAAGCTGGAGCCCGGATGAAATTGTGGTGGTGCTGGAGGAAGGAGTTTGGAGGGAGGTGTTCATAGGGCTCCGGAAGAGCGAGGAAGAGGAGATCAAGGAAAGCAAGGTGGTGGTAAGGATGAATATCAGTGGTATTGAGAAGAAGGTGATGAGTCAAGAGGTGGTAAGGAGGCACAGGAGGAGTGAGGAGTGGTGTGGCAGAGTTGGGAGGTAGTAGTGATTAAGAAGGTGGTGGAGGTGCTGAGGAGGAACAATATAAGGAGGGAGTTGGTTGGAAGGAGAGCTAAAGGAGAAGAAGGAGGAAGTGTAGATAAGATCCATGGTGACATTGATAGTGAGGTGGAGGAGCCTGTTCAGGAGGAAGCAGGAGGCATCAAAAGAGGAGAAGAGGAAGCATGTATTATGAAGGAGGTTAGGGGAAGCACTGAAGAGAAGACTAGTCAAAGGAAGGTTGGAGAGCAACCAGAATGAGAAGAGAGAGAAGTAGACGCACCCCAATATAAAGTGTTGAGAGTGATGGAAGGGTGGTGCACAAAAACATGACAAGGCCTAGAGGAGGTGCAAGTAGGAGAGTAAGAAGAGGAGTGAGTAGGAGCTTAAGGAAATATCACCCTCTAATACAAGACCATCGTGACTCGTCCAGGAGGAAGTCAAGGATAGAGTGCTGGGCACTGGGACGTGAAGATGGTACCCTGACCCAGCCTGTGGAGAAGCACAGGTGGCAAACCTCTTGGTGGAAGTTCTGGTACCCATTCCAATTTGCACTTCCCTAACTGCCACTATGGCCAAGGTCTAATGCAGGCACACACATGACCCCCAGATCAACATAGATTGCTATGCTTTGCACCCAAAGAAATAACAGCAGAACATGCATCACCTTTCTTTTGTTATCATGTAGAGAAATCCAGTCCAAACTGGGGCAGCCATATCTTACCATTCCAAAATAATGATAGATGCAATCAGTAATGTGTTTAATAAGAAATAAGGGAAAGGAGACAGAAGAAAGTTTGAAGTTTGGATTTGGATTTTTTAGAAAGAAAACCTAAGATAGCTCCATGCCACAAGGCTGCCATGCCACGATGCTTCAAAACAGAGATGTGTGTGGGGGAAAAAGGGGATGGCAGGGTAATCCAACAGCAGGCCTCGAGGGCCAGAATCCTACCGGACTTTCAGGATACCCCTCATTAATGTTAATGAGCTATATTTGCATGCAATGATTCTGAATGTATGCACATTTTTTTCTCATGAATATTATTGAGGGTTATCCTGAAAACCCATCAGGATTCTGGCCCTCGAGGCCTGGAGTTGGACAAACCGGAGCTAAAGGATAAGACAGAAAAGTGAGAAGGTAGATTAATTACCAGTCAAATGTTTCCTGAAATGGTTCTCTCACCTGGATTTTATATGATTAGCTGGAGATCCTTCTTAGGCCATATGAAGGGAGTTTCATAACTGAGCCTATTGATAGCCAAAGGTTTTGCTTCCGTACTATACAGTTCCTGATGAGATGGGTGGCGACATGGACCAGGCTTGATGTTGGTAATTCTTGTTGGCTTGCTATGGCTAGGTGCCAGCTTAAAAGTGTTTGGATCCAGTTTTTATATAAAAATATAAAGGTCTGGCATGCCGGTGATGCTGATTAATTGAAACTCATGGAATAGGGAGCTGGCATGCCAACTTATGTTGTTCTGATGAGTGTATTTCTTGGGCCGATCCACAGGCTGCATACCCAATTTTAGGCATAATGATTGTACTGTTGAGGTTTCTCTTTTGTGGGCTTCAAAGGGAGATTTATTTTGGGAAATATGAGTCAGCACTAGGAGCTTTGCATTACAGATTCTACTTGCAGCCCAATGATTGGGTAATTATTGGGTAACTATCACAAAGAAAACTTTGGTAAGGGCAGGAAGCAGCAGAACATTTTAAAGTGATTGATGTGCTTTTGCAGTGATAGGAAGGTCTTCCTCTTCGAACCAGAGTGAGGCTGTTGCACTACTATTAAGCCATTCCAGTCAGAGACAGCTGAGCTGTATTTAGTTCCTCTGTCTATTTTTAAATGCCACTGGGTGTCATTTGCGTACATATGGTAATCAATATTGTGACTGTGAAGGATGTCCGCATAGGGGGAGAAGAATATGTTGAAAAATAATGCAGAAAGTAATCCCCCTTGTGAGACTGCACTTATGATTTTAATTAGCTCTTTATTGAAGGCTACATGTTGTTTTAAAGAAGACATGTTGCAGCTATGTTGATTATGAGCAAAGGGGTTGTCATCACATAAAGGACATCTAGAAATGAGAAGGACCAAAGTATTGCTCAGAAGTGACATCTGGTGACCTGGGATATATAGTGATATTAGGAGGATGGTGCAAGATTTTGTGTTGTGTAGGGTGCCGGATAGAATTATTAAGGGCAGTTTGAATTTGCTGAAGCTAACAACATTCCCATAGTTACCATGAGATTGCATAGTGCTTGACATATTGAGACCAATACGTGTCTATGGTGGACGTGGAACATTTATGATAGTACTGATTGACTTACACAAAAAGTGTCTGGATGTAAAAATAAACAACAATTTAACTACAGAAAAAGTTGTTTATTTACAAGAGAATGTGTTTTGGAGAGGTTTTCTGTCAAAAATAATCATGGACAGTAGAGTACAACTAGTTTCCCAAGCTATGGGGGAGTTTATTCTTCAAAACAGGATTGTGTGCCATAAGACAGCATTATACCATCCAGAATCTATTGGATGTGTGGAATGTTTTAATAGTATGATTATGTATGGTGTGACAATTGCTGTAGAGTGAGAGAAAAACTGGTAGAGAGATGAACGTACGAGCGGCAGCATATAGATCGGCACATTACTACACAGATGCTTTGGTGCCATTTGAGTTGTAAAGGCGGAGAACACCAAACATCAGATTGTATCCTACAAGGTTGAACTGCCCCAAGAGCATAGATTGAAAAAAGGAAGAAATCAGGTCATGGAGCCCCAGGAGATGTCAGTTCTTGGCTGGAGATAAATGATTTATTTAGAAAAAAAAGAGTGGCACACAAGTCCTCCAAGTGAAGAGTAAACCACATAACTAACTTAAACAAATTACAAAAGGTGTCTGTTTTTGTTTAGCGCCTAGAGAGACATGTAAGTGACACTTTACCACCATAGGAGTCAAGCAAATCATTGAATAAACAGTGTTTGCCTCAAATCTGGCCCACTGAGGGAGAGGGAATTTTGGACTGCATGCCTATTTTCTGGCCCTGCCTGCTGAGACTGGCAACAGGGGCCCACGTTATGGCAATTATGGAGCTGTTTTGTGGCAAATGTTATATGGAAAAAGACAGAACTAAAACACCCCTCATTTGTGTTAGTGGTATGGACCAGTTAGAGTATGGCACTGCACTAAAGGAATTATGGGTACTTTTACTGCACCGCCAAAATCAGAGTTTCAAAATTGAAGCTTGTGTGTAGGACATTTCCACCATACACAAGCATTACCGCATGTGTTATTACCTCAAGCGGTAAATAATGTATGCAATAATATGCAATGCACAATGAAGTCCAATAGGACTACACATTTACTGAGGGTTCAACGTAACACCAAATTATGCTGCCCCTTCCTGTTACTGCAGGCTTACTGCATGCGATAAAAGTAATTGAGATTGGTGGCATTTTCCTTGCAAATACCGCCAAACCATAGTGAGGGTCAAAGTACATATGTATAAGCCTTCCCAATCCAATTAGAGTTCATGAAGTGGGAAATAGACTTAACATCCCGCAAAAAACGGACTTTTTTTTCCTCAAGGAAGTCCTTGAAAATGTTTGTGTGCAACTCACCGAGTTCAGGCTGAAACTTGCCCTCCCGCCTCCCCTCCTAATGTCAGTGTCTCCCGCGCCTCTGTTTACCACGCCTCTGTTTACCATATCAAGGTTGTTATGTACAGAGAACGCAAGGTTCTTTGCATATAGCAATACTGCCGAGAGAAATAAAACGCATGGCCATTGCTGATTTTGCATGAAATGTCTAAAACGTTGTTTTACACAGAGAAACCACTAGAGAGAGCTCTGAACTTAAAAACGTGTAGAGTGAAAAATAAAACACCCTGGAAGTTCTGCACAAGGACGATCGATCGTATTTGTATTCGCATGAGGATGCTGGGTTAAGTTGGCAATGAATCAAGAAAGACCACGTGCGAGCGTGGGATGGTTTGAAATCTCTAGAGGAAAAATGCTGGGCTAGGACTAGACATGAATGAGATGTCATGCGTAGAACATGAACATAATGCCACTTTAACCTTATTGCTCCAAATCCTGTATAGTAAGCACATTGTGATTTGTATATTTGTCAATGTAAGCCCAAGTTGTGCATTCTGAGGGTAATCATGGAGGGTATGTGAACAGACAGCCCCATAGTCGTCTTAGGCCTCTGGCAGTCAAGAATAGTTTCCCTTTGCTGGAGTTGACACATCGTCTGAAATGATTGAATGAGAAAATGGAATCCTAAAACGGCAGTTTTAAATTAGAGACACCCACCACAGGGTCAATGGCTGTGGGAGATTTATAGTGCACTTAGTGGCAGCAACTGCAAACGTGACTCCTTTTGTGAATTAGGTGCCATAGCAGTGATAGAGCAAACTCCAAACGTATCACACATACAAACAGGGCCGGTCTTAGGCCAGATTGCACCTCAGAGCTCTAAATCCTACTTTGTCAGAAAATGGGTGATATGGCAGAGCCAGTGTTAGAGGTCAATGAGGTGATAACACTTCTGTATATACTGTGGGAAGAGAAAATGCAGCTTGTAATGCAAGCGCTACAAACCGCACGTTTTAAGCCTCAGAATGAAAAGAAGGAAAATAAGGAAAATTAATATATTGCAAGACTGCTGACTGGCAACCTGGGGCAGCTGCTGGGTGCCCCCTGAAACTTAAGACCCCTTTATCTTGAAAAAGTTAAAAGGCCCTGTTGCCGTCCCTCTACTCAAGTGTAGTGGCCTTCACTATGTTTGCAGTCCTTCAGCCTGCATTCACCACCCATGTAAACTACAGAGGCCTAGGAAGCCAAGGTTCACCACCCTCTTTCGCAGTGATCTTAAAAGCTTCACATATAGAGCAGCATTGTAATTTCTTAGACACTAGCACCCTTAGCAGATTGGTTAGTTCCAACAGGAGGTCAATAGTCTCAAGAAAATGCATGATTTTTATGAATAAAGGAACCAATGATATTGTCATACTGTGGTGTCACATTGAGTTTTGTTTGCAATATGATGAGGGCATTCTGCTTTCTGTGGTCATTTCTTTTTAGTTCTGATTGGATTTGTCAAGTGCTTCAAAATAAATCGGAATCTGTTTTCAGTGTTTTCTCATTTTTCCATCACAAAAACTACTGATAACTGTTTTTTCACTGAATACCAAGAAGTTGCTTTTATTGCTTCATGTATGCCATGTTGAAGCAGCAAAATTAAAGGTTATCTAAAGTTATTGGAGGCAGAAATATTTTACACACAAGAAACATATTGCTTTAAATAGAAGTATAACTTCATTTGTTATTGGCCTTTTACAATCTTAGTTGATTAACAGTTGGCTGATTTTCTCTTCATGAATGTTAGAGGACATTGAGCAAACCCTTGCTTTAGGATAGGTGTTAGAGAGAATTGATATTTATTTATTTTTTGCATTTATTTCAGCGCACAAAAGCCTTAGGCATCTAGGTGCTAGTGACAGAAAGTGCATAGTACATTTTGCGAAGGGCAAGAACACTCATGTTAGTTACAGATTAAATAGGTGTGTGCGGAGACTGGCAAAGCCTCACCTCATGGTACGGGGTGCTACATCAGGTCTGCAAATGAGACAAAGTAGGAATGAGTCTATAAAGACTGGCAAAGCCTCACCTCATGGTATGGGGAGCTGCATCAGGCATGCAGACAAGCAAATGAGACAAAATGGGTATGAGTAGGTATGAGTTGGGTAAACAACAAATGCAGCATAGGGCTAAATGAAGACTCAGAATCAGTAATTACAGTTAGGTAAAAAAACATATACAGCATCAAAGTCAAAAGTTGCAGGCAGGTAAGAATGAACAATATCGTACAATGCTAAATGCTGGATCAAAGTCAGTAGTTGCAGCCAGAGAGATAAAGGGGTAATCGGCATGGTATGCAAGCTGTGCTAGTTTACAGCGATACAGAAGTACGGCACCGGTGGGCCTGAAACACAAATCTAGGTCACTATAAGGCAAGATAGAAACATTTGGTGGAACGTACCCAATACGCCCTTTTGTCTTGAGTTACTAATTATTATAATACATAAATAGCCCATTTATGTATAGCGCTTCAGCCAGATTCATGCCTGCCAAGCACTGGAAAAAAAGGCGATGTATTGACCTCTGAATTATGAAGCGTTGAGTCAGGCCATATGGGATTCAAAGCTGTGACTGCTGCAGGTAGAACAGAGATGTCTGAAGCAAACTCATTATAAGTCACTGAAAATGACATACCTAAACATGGTATTGATTACAAATAGAAGGAGAATAGATATGATGTGCATGAGCACTAACAGCTGTGGAAGGTGGAGACAAAGATGTGTGTTCAAATCTTTGTCATTTACTAGAAAATGTGTGTTGCAAGCTGACCCCAATTCTCAAGTTGGGCTTGCCAATTTCAAAAGCCCAGCCAGAGTACACATGATGTTGAAGCAGTTCCCGTAATTAGCATACATGAGA
This sequence comes from Ambystoma mexicanum, assembly GCF_040938575.1. NCBI lineage: Eukaryota > Metazoa > Chordata > Amphibia > Caudata > Ambystomatidae > Ambystoma > Ambystoma mexicanum. Next base: position 1,319,560,499 of record NC_090934.1, read on the forward strand.
AGAGTCAATCATGCACCCGGCTATGACTTACTCCGCTCCACATCATGAGGTCCAGGTCAACCTTTTTGGGAGTACAAACATAACCGGCCTGGTCCCTCCACAACAGCTCCATTAAGGTGACCCATTGCCCCGGGCACGCAGAGCGTGTCCCATGGAGACTGCACCGAGGTTGTGATTGTTTGGAGAAAGTGAAGATAGAATAAAGTATGGCAACAGGAGATCTCAGAAAATTAAGAGAAAGCTATCTGCAGAAGAGACTTGAAAAGTACAAATATTTATAAAAGAAAGAACATTATATCTTGAGTCATTTTGCACAGGTTCACGTGGGAGAAGCCCCGCAGTACAAGTAATGAGGAGTAACAGTAATTCAAACCCAGGTGTCAAGGTAAGCAGCATTGTCAGCAGAATCTAGGTAGACTTACAGCTTTTCTAGTTGACATTTGCTGGTCTAAGCATTTGGTGATTCCCTAAAAGCTGTGAAGATGTCCACTTGCGAGTACCTAGAAATTCAGTTCACAAATGGACAATAATAGCAGGGTGAAGAATGTCAAGTTGAGGAGGAGGCACGTGCGATGAGGCAACAAATGTTGCTTTTTACTTACTTGGATCATAAACATCCGGGGCTTGCAGATCCCAGGTAGCCTGGCTTTGCTGGAGAGCAGCAACAGGCATCCTCCATGCAGTCAGTGCACTCAGACTGAGGAGTAGCACTTTGTGTACCCAGATATAGTAACTTCACCCCTGGTAACGTATGTAGTGTACTTTATGAAATTAAATGATTCATGCAGCAGCAGCATCATGAAGGCAATCAGCAGTGTTCGATCGTCTTGGAGGACGAGGACTGCTAGTGGCTGCGCCCCTACAGGCTGGCACGTCAGGCAGCCGCCTGCACGGCCTAAAGCAAAGACCGGCCCTGCATATAAAATGCTTGAGCACAGCAGTGTGACATACATTCTCTATTTTTTTTGTGTGTGTTTTATCAAAATGTATTGATTTTACAAAAACAAGTGTTCGGTTAGTTCTCTTAGTTGTCGATGTCATTCGTTGTTCATCAGTCGTTCTTTCTTTCTTTCTTTCTTTCTTTCTTTCTTTCTTTCTTTCTTTCTTTCTTTCTTTCTTTCTTTCTTTAAGGTGTTGGATTTGCTGTTTTCAAACACTCTGCTAGTGCCGCTTCCAAGAATTTTGTAGCTGCTATCGTCCAGTGAGTTTTTCTTCCGCTGAACAGACGGCACCACCAGACATCCTCCTCTCTCAATACAGAGGATCCGAAGAGCGGTGTTAGTATGCTTTCCTTAGCGTGGCTGTTTCTGGGCATGTCATCAGAAGATGTCTTACTGTTTCAGTTTCAGAGCTATTTTTACACAGGCCGCACAGGTTAGTTGTTGATAGGCCTCTTAGGGCTCTTATTTCATTTGTGTGGCCCTTAAAAAGGTTTGTCTTCTACGTCTGTCAGGAAAGCAGGTGAATTGTGTTCTTTGATTTGCGTTGGTAAGTGGGCCAAGAGTTTGTTTGCAGCGGCCTTGTCTAATGTTTCTGTCCAGTCGAGTTTGTTTAGTTTTTTCTTCACTTGTTTTGGATTTTGGATAAGGTCCTCCTCGTTGCATCCAATTTGCTCCAGTTGAGTTTTCTGCTTGAGAGCCCAAGTTGAAAGCATTTTGCATTTTCCAGCAATTGTTTCTTCTTTTAACATTTTGTATTGCGGAGCTGTGTCTGTCATGGTAATTTTAATGAAGAGGGCCATTTCGTTCCAGTCGACTGAAGCTTTTAGTGACAACAGGCCCAATTCCCTCCTAATTGACAGTAGCGATGTTGACTTTGGAAGTTGGAGTAGTTCTCGCCAGAGGTGGGCCTCGAGTTTGTGCCAAAAGGGTGGGGGAATATAAGGCATGCCATCCCATCCGTATGGCAGGGACTGAACAACTTTCCCTTTGTAGTATTTTATCACAGGCATCAGGGAGAAGCGGCCGAATTTCCTGTCCAAGGCCTTTGCCTGTGAGGTAAGTTTCCGGGTTTTTTCCCAGAGGTTTGTCTGTATGCTTGTTTCATTTGCAGAACTGTCGATCATGACCCCTAAGTATTTGAATTCTGTTACTTGGTTGTTTTTTTTAGAGTTCTCTATTCCAATCGGGAGATGGTAGTCCAGTCTTGGTTTGAACTCTGCATTCTAGGACAAGTAATCCTGGGGTTGTCGTGGTGAAATCTGAGACTACAAGTCCCAGAATGCAAAGTTAACATGAGGACTGTGAAATCTGAGACTACAAGTCCCAGAATGCAAAGTTAACATGAGGACTGAACTAGTATCTCCTCAATGCAATCAGGCATGTTGGCATGAATGGTACATGCCCTCCTATCTCCCCCAGGTGTACTGCCACCAAACACAAAAAGGCATACAATTAAGCGTTGGTTAGTTACATCTGTTTGACACAAAAGGGTGATGCTAGAGACAGCGATCCAGGCCATATATACTGCGAGAGGAAACTGATCATTGTATACCGATGGTCTGTCCCTTGAATAAAACTGAGTGAGACACACTCATGAAGCTGCAGGGATGCCAACACATCTTGAATTTTGGTAGGCACCCTGGGCATGATTAATGAATGTGCTCCAAAATCACTGCTGTTATATAGGCTGCGGGAATGCACTTCATTATGTAGTTAGAGACTTAGTGCTACAATCGTTTTGTAAGCCATATATCAGTGCATTGATTCTAGGCATTAATGCACTTTATCGTGTTGTCAGGAACATGGCGTCATTTTTCAGCTAGATAGTTGGACATAACCAGCCCACACTAAGCAGAGGATAATCAATGCAAATATGTACATATGTAGGTTTTCCATGTTTCGTATACAGTGGCCTTAGATCAAAAAGTCTATTTACCTAAGTCACCCGTCCCTATTTCATGGCTCCACTCCCCACCCCTTCAGCACCTAGTCTGCTTCTTTCCACATACTCCTTGTTACCTTGTAAAGGAACCCTCAAAAGAGACTGCTTCCGCTACCTGTTCTCGGTATAGTGCTTCTGATAGAAGCACCAACCTCAGCAAGCAAGTAAATATAGTAAAATACAATACATGCAATGCAAAAAAGTAAAAGCGTATTTCATTATGTAGTTAGTGTAGTTAGGAACATAAAGAGGTCACGCCATATGAATCATTTGTGATCAACTTCTCTTCTTTGGAATTTGAGACATTTTTGGTAATATTCTGCAGAGAATTGTAGAGAGTTAAGGATTTTTTCATGACAAAGTTATTTGTCAAACCAATAAAAACTTGACCTGGGTTAGACAACATTTCATCAGAACAAGGACCATCTCTCCATGTGGAACAGCTAACTTTTTTGCTGATGTGAGAAACAGGTAAATTGAGTAACACTGTGAGAGACATTCTATCACCAGTTCTTTTGTGGATGCTGGGAAATGGCAGTCTTTTATGGGTTCCTTGTATTTCCGCAAAGTAAAATTACTTCGTGATAATTTACTTCGTGGAAAGTAGTTTGAAATAATACTTCAAAATTCTTTTTTATGGGGGTGTTCTCCCAACCTACTCTTCCCCCTTCTTAAAACCCCTACCACAAACCTCTCCACATGCCCCTTTCGTCCCTTAAACCACAAGTACATTTACATTTTGAAGTAATTTTGAAGTAATTTCCACAAAGTAAATTACCATGAAGTAACTTATTTTGTGGAAACATCAGGAGAATCTTTTATAGCTAGGAAGGGCCTGATATTGAGGTCTGACTAATTTCGGGTGGGTGCAAAGGCTGGAATGAACAGTGCATGTTTGCCTGCTTGCCACGTATGTGAAATAGTCATTTGTTATCGTGTGTGTTAAAACCACATGGGTGAGCCAAGACCTCATGAGTGGGGTGTTGCAAGGCTGTAGGGTAGGACCAAAAACCTAATGGAAAAAACAACTTAAGGAAGCATCAATGGAGTGCACGATTTGCAACAAAAACAGCTTTTAATACCTGCAAATTTCAGTCGGGAGGGTCAATCAGCTCCGTATAAGAACTGAAAAGTGAAAACGCTTTCGACCCATCCACATTGATTTACAGATTCCAAGCCAAAATTTGAATACATTACAAATATCAAGTACATGTTAATCCCACATTCCCTATTGGCTGCCACTATAGAGAGATCTAAACACAATATACATTGGTATTGGTACCCCCTCCCATTGGCTAGTACATTGCCCGTGACCATCCTAAGTGTAGCCCCCAAAGAATGACCTAATTGTGCAATTAGCAGAGAATACTACATCCTGATTGGCTAAAGTTATGACATGCCCTCATTGGTCAAAATAACTTAATGTAACTTCTGATGTGCAGTCCCACTGAAAGGACCCAACCATTTAGTGGGTGTGAACAGTAAAGTCAGCAAATTAGACACAGCAATATCCTCTCGCATGAGCTCAGCCAATTTGGCAATCCCAGGCAGTTCTCCGGCCTTGTAGTAGTTTACTTCTGCAACACTTTTTGCAACTCCTATTATGGAACATGTTGCTATCCCTAGCACAGATTCTTCCAGCTATCTCTTGGGAACCAGGTGGCCCATAAAGAACGTAACTGAAGCTCCACTCCTTAGAAATTCATTTCTCATATGTATTTGTGCTACCAAACCATTCTAATGCAGTCCCAGTTGTCCCAACACTTCCCATGGGGCAGTATGACCTGCGAGGGGGTGGAAATGAGAGTTGGATACAAAGTGGTAGTGTTTTCAATAGCTGACATCATTGTTAAAAGAAAAGGGTTAAGAAACCCTAGCCTTAAGAAAGTTTGTCTGCTAATGAAACTAAAACGAAAGATCAGTCTGTGTCTTGTCGTCAAAAGTATATAAACTGTCCTTGTGTCCAAAACATATCTAACCCTCACACTAAAATGAACAGCTAAAAAGTGTAAGGAAAACGTATCTCTGACTAATATTTAATCTAAATGTTGAAAGGTGAAACAAATAAATAAATGTTACAAAAATAGTTTCTCTAAAAGAGAAATCCTTGGTAATTCCCTTCCCCTGGATTATTTCAGGGATGATGGCAAAACTGTCTTTACACAAATAATGTTTCCTTAAGAAGAGCAAGAATGTCTCTTCCAAGTAACAGTTTCTCAAGGTTAGCAAAAGTGTCTCTTTTATACAACTGCTTCAAGGATGGCAAAGTTTATCTCTCATACAACTGCTTCAAAGAAGACTTACTGGAATACTCTGCTACTAGGAATTATTAAATAGTTTCATCGGGTCCCCTGGTATACTCTCCTGCCAGGTATCTTTGTACACTGTCTCTTTTTTTATACACTTTGAGTGGACTCCCTGGTATACTATCCTGCCATCTATCCCCTTCTGGGTTCAATAGATCCCCTGGTATTGTCTCCTACCAGGTATCTTTTTTCCCAAAAGGCTCACTTCCTGATAGATCCCATTTATCAGGTCTTCTTTCAGTGTTCTCTATATTTCCTAGTATAGCACAGTTCTACTTCTGTGCTGTCTATACTTAATTGACTCTGGATTTAACGTGTCCCAAGCTTCCCTATATGGACCTCTCACATATGAAGACTTGTTCAAGTTTTGTTTCTTAACTTCTTCACCAGTACTTATTTGCTTATGGCAATGCTTGCTCCAACTTTCCCCATGGGAACTTCTCATATATGAAGACTTGCTCAAATCTTGTCTTTCAGCTTCTTCATTAACATTCATCTGCTTGTAATCACATTTGCTTCAGCTTTCCCCATATTAACATTTCAGGCATGAGGAATTGTGCAAATTCAGTCTTTCTAATTTACTTGGTCGATCTTCAAAATGCACTTTCAATTGTCTGTGTGCTTGTCGGTACGCCTGGGGTTCCTGCTAGCTCTGGGCCAACTCACTGGTGTCTCATGGCATTTCCAACCTCCTGCACAACTCTGTGGCGAGGTCCCAATGCGAGAATGGCATCCCCTGCTTGGCAGACCCGCTTTCAGCTCTTCCTATGGTCTCGTATTCACTCGCGGGTAATATGAGACCATAGGTAAAAAAAAGCTGTCCGCTTTTTCGTACGACTGCATCCTGCACCGCTTCGCCTCTCCTGTCGGATCCCTCATAGATTTTCCTTGGAGCATGCCATGCTCCTCTAGGTCTCTCACAACTCCGGTGCTAATTGCTGATAAGCGGCAGCTTGGCAGCACCTGCCTGCTTCAACACAGTCTGCTCCCTCTGGGCTGCCTTAACCTGCGGTTCTGCCACTCGCTTCGCCCAAGTTGCATCTCTCTCTCCAAATTCTAATTCCCAATGAAAACCATCTTTAAATCTCCCACGCAGTTGATTCACTTTGCAACAACTAGTCTATATGTTTTGCTAAGGGTATCTTTTAACCCACATTAACTCCTGCTCCCCAATCCCTAAGGACTCCCCACTCAGGTGATCCTCCTTAGCATCTCCACCCCCCACTGTGAGAATCCAAAAGTGATGGCCTTTCCCTAACCACCTGATGAGAGTATCCAAGGGTAGTAGGTGTGAGGATACCCTCAGGTTTCTCACTCACCTTTCCCCCTATGCAGGGTGGACCGGGGTGCTCCACATGGAAACCAAGAGAGGAAGTCAACGTTACCTTGCCGTTGACCCTTCCAGTTTTCCACTGTGAGGCAGTAGGGTTGCAGGTCTGAGAACGTCACCACTAAGCCCTCATTTATGAAGCAATAATTGACACAATTTTAGCCTGAGATCCTTAGAAATCCTTATCTATTCACAGATTCTACGGACAGCACCATATTTGGTGTTTATCCTGACGAAGGCTAACACAAACCAGGCTACAATCTTGCCTTTCATGGCCGAAACACACCTGTGTTGATCCCCAGTGGCACAACTACATAAACCCCTCTTCGTGTATGTCTTGTAAATCATGTTGTGTACACCCTGTGTTAACCACGCCCTGGACCACCCTCTGTCCGAGGTGCACTCTGTTCAAATATATGTTTTCCAAACTGTTTAAATATCACTGTGCTCATAGGTGGAGCTTTGTACCGCAATACCAAAGAGGTTGATACTCACTTTGTATTTCCACCATATACAATCACTCCTGTCCGTTCCCCTGAGCTTTCGTGCTTATCGAAAGCTGTGTAAACTAATTGAAGAATAATAATTGTGGTTTTGAAATAAACTCATATGTTCAGAACCGCATTTTGTGTTTTGTAGGATCTCACATCCTGATTTTTTTGCTATTTGTACACGTACCGGTCCTAGAACCACTGCACAACCGTAGTATTAGATTCTTTCCTCTGACTGATCTATACTAAAGGGTAGTAATCTGTTATCTGACTAGACCTACAACCCAAGATGTAGTATTTAAGATGTATCACTGTCCACTTGATTACCAGTGCATCTAACTCGATTTTTCTCCCTGGGAAACAACTTCCGACTGATGTATAATATTGGGTGTTCCAAAACGTCAAGTTTTGGGATAAAATGGCTTCCAGTCCCATTAAGGAAGCATCAGGCTGGTGTATGAACTCTTTAGTAAAGTCTGCTACTTTCAAAATATGGCTCTGGCATAGGGTTTGTTTCAAGGTCATGTATCAGATCTTGTCTTCCACATTCCATCTGCCATTTGGTCTTTTGGGGTTCTGCATTTTTCAATTGATCAGTTAATCTAGAGGTTTTACTTGAGAAGCTTGGGATGAACCAGCGATAGTAACCGATTAGCCTAAAAAGGGCCAACAGATCTTTCTTGGTTTTCAGAGTAGGGGTATCGAGAACAGCTATATCTTTCTTCTGGACAGTACGATTTTCAACAAAAAACCACAACTACTTAACCACAGATTGGGCTAGTTTACACTTTCTGGGGTTAGCGGTCAGCCCAGCTTTTCTTAACACCCTCATGATGGTATCAAGGTGGTACAAGTGGTCTTCCCATGTCTTGCTATGTATTACAAGGTTATCTATATAGGATTAGAAAAAATCTGAATAAGGTTGCAAGATTGTATCCATTGTTCTCTATAATATTGCAGGAGCACCATGCAGACCAAATGGTAGAACCTTAAACTGAAATAGTCCTATGGGAGTAGCAAATGCAGTTTTCTCTTCATCTGGTCCACGTAACTGAATTTACCAATATCCTTTCATGAGATCTATTGTTGAAAGGTATATAGCATTACCTGGTGATCAATAAGATTGTCAATACGTGGCATTGGGTAAGTCTCAAAGGCAGTTATGGCATTCACCTTCCTAAATTATATGCAGAAACTCCAACTTCCATTGGGTTTTGCCACCAACATGATAGGGGAGGAAATGGGACTATTAGAAGTTTCAATGATGTTAGCCTCTAGCATAGTCTTAACTTCCTGGATGATGGTATCTTTTCGGGACTCATTTTAAATGCACCACTTTGCCTTCGGGAGTGTGGATATAATGATAAACACCCTTCACTCTTCCGGGCTCCTCTTTAAATACATCGGTAATTGTTTTATCAGGTAATACAGGTCTTGTTTTTGATTATTGCTAAGATCAGGGGAGATCAAGGTGTCGTTATCTGCATTTTCTGGTAACAGACAGGGTATTATGTTGGCATGGGACTCTGAAGGATTTTATTTTCACTCTTTTAATACATTTACATGGTAGACTAAGGTTTAAAGATGACGGGCCGGCTGAGAGATTTTATAATTGCATGGACACATTTATTCCAGAATCTCACATGGCCCATGCCACTTGGATATAAGTTTATTTTCAGATGTGGCCAGTAATATTAGCACATGTTGACCTATGGAAAAAGATCATAAAGAAACCTTTTTTATCATAGTAGGTCTTCTGTTGTTCCTGTGCTTTAGCCATGTGAGTCTGTCCTAAAGCTCTGACAGCCGTCATATGTTCTTTCAGCCTAGTTGCAGTTTGGGAGAGCGGAACTGGGGCTTCTTCTCTCTCCTCCCAAGTTTCCCCTCAACATCTCTAGGATATCACGGGGCTCCCTTCCATAAAGTAGCTCAAAGGGAGAAAATTCAGTGGAAGCCTGAAGGGTTTTCCTAACTCCAAACAAAGCCCATGGAATTATTTGGTCCCAATTGCTATCATCCTGTTCTGCTTACTTCCATGGTATGGTTTTTATTAATCTTTCTACAAGGCCATCTGCCTGGGGATGGTACACAGATGTTTGTAGTGTAGTGATATGCAACAATTGCTTAACCTCGCCCATCAGTTTGCTCATAAATGTAGAGCCCTGGTCAGGTAATATTTTTCTTGGAAACCCTACCTGTGAAAAGAAAGGAAGAAAGTGCTTCAGAATTTATTGTGTGGTTTTGGCTCTTAGGGGGAAAGCCTGTGGATATTGTGTTGCATAGTCCACAATGAACAGAATGTATTTGTTGCCCAGTTTGAAAGTTTCTAGTGGTCCTACAATGTCCATACCAATCAGGGAAAACCGGATCTCAGTTATTGGTAGTGGATTCAAGGTAACAGGTGGTGTGAGCGCTAGTCTTTTTGCAATTTTCACAAACCTGAATAAAGTTTATAATATCAGCATGAATTCCTGACCAGTAAAACTTATTTGTTATGTGGGCCCGAGTTTTGGACTGTCCCAGATGACCTCCCATTAGATGTGAATGGGCTATCTCTAGGACCACCTGCTTATGATTTTTAGGGACAACCAACTCCAAGTGTGTTTTTACCAAGCCCTCTGAAGTGGTGTCTCCCGTGTATAGAAGTCCTTGTTTCAATGAGAAAAAGGGTCCCCCTTTCTCATAACCTTCAAGCTCAGTTAGAACTTGTAAAAATTCTTCAGCCAATAAGTTATTGATTGTTTGGGCAAAGGCCAGGTCTGGAAGGCTTACAGGTTCTTCCTCTATAACTTTTTTTGGGTTCAAAGTTGGGAGGGGCGGCATTGGGAGTCTCATCTGCTTCTCCAAAGCCTTGAGTACCTCTATCCTTTTTCTTCACCCAAGACTCCTCCTTAACCCTAGGGAACATTGCTTTCTCCAACACCTATTGAATGATTATATCCCCTTGAGGGATTTGTAATGGATCTTTCCCGTGATTTTGTAACAACACCTTAACATCACCTCCAAAGTCTGGGCCTTTGACTCCGGCCAATACATCAATTCCAAACCTCCATGCCAGCTCGGATTTGGGTGCCAGTCTGATGTAGGTACCAGGGGGTGGAATTAGATTCAAATCAGAAGGTGTCAATCTTCTTTCACCTGGGGGAATCATTTCATCCCTACTACAAATGCCAAACCCTAGAGAGCCCTTGGTGGCTACTGAGGGGTCTGATGTGCTGATACTTAGCTTCTCAAATTTTAGGGTCCCCCATTTTCTATAGGTTGAGCCGCACCCCACTTCTAACACTATTTATGAATGCACCACGAAGCAAGACATAGACAACAGATTCAAAGTTCAAATAAAAGTCTTTATCAACTCATATGGCAGGATGGTGTAAGGCCTAATTTGCCCTATAGCAAGATGGGATTTCACTATCTAAATAAACTAAGGATAGTCTTAGTCAGTAACTTCTACTTAAAAGTCTGTCTGTGTCCAAAACCTATTTTTCCCCTCACCACTAAAGCTAAACAATGTGTAGGGATGTCAGCAATCAATGTAACAGTGTTCAAACTAAAGTTCTGAGCTTCTTCCAGCTCCAGATTTCTTCTCAGTTCCCATTCCCCAAGTTCAAACAGTTCCAACAAAATGGCCTCAGGGTTTCCTTCCCCAAGTTCAACACAGTTCCACAAGGCTTCAAATCCACAATTAAATCCACTTGTTTGGTTTGCCATGTTTTTCCATTGCTTGCACAACTCTTAGGTCGCCCAGCCTCAGTCTCTTGACTCCTTTTGGTTCACTCCAAGGAAGGGTTCCTCGGTCTAGGTACAATTGTCCGACCACGTGGTCCACCCATCACAGGTCGCACAACCAATAACCCTTCGCACTTTACAACATTTTATACTTTCTCATAGGACTTCCTTGACAACACAGGTTTACTTTCTGCCAATGTGTTACACGTCCACTTTTTCTTCTGATGCACATTAATGGTTTCTTTTCTTTATCAACAAGTGTCTCTCACACACTTTCCTTCATAGTATGTCTTCTGGTTACCACCTTGCTTTCACACTATCCAATAGCGGTTTACCCTGTGCACTTTTCCCTTGGTTTGCAAATGCTGTTTCTTTAATCTTTGTTTCGTTAACAAATGCTCTTCACGTCCTGTTTCATTAATTCGATATTCTCATATCTTTTCTGTAATTCATTGTTCAAACATATTCATGCTTGTCACCTTATTTGGTAACAAACAGTTCATCTTTGGTCTTCCGACCCATTCTTTATTATTCAAACCCACTTTGTGCTTGAAGATTTGCTCAGCGTTCAATAGTTAACTTTGTCAGCCTCAAGACCCACTTAGCTTGCATTTCAGTCTATTCTACTTTTGCCGTCACCCACACCTAAGTGAACATTCTCCTTCACTCACCAGTGCATGGCCACCCCTCTGGGTTCACTAGTCTCATTCACAGGCTCTCTCTTGCTCCTCCTTTAATCTTGAGGGGCTATGGCGAGCAGCACTTGCTCTCTCTGGTCTCTCCTGCAGTGGTCAGGGGCTTCTCAGTGGTCCCCACTCCCAACGGGGAACACACAGAAATGGACTATGCTCAGCACCAGATCCTCTCGCGGCACATGGTGGCCTCATGGCCTTCCTGGCTTTCCTTCTCTTGGTGTCCTTTTTACAGACCCATGTGTTGCCTGTTGCGCCTTGGATGGCTGCGTTCTCGGGCCCTGCTGCCCTCCCTCATGGCTGTCTATGCCTCCCTTTATACACTTTTTATACCTGCAACCAATAAACAGTTTCCAGGTGTGAACACTCAATTTTACTTGCCTGACCATATTTATTGGGACATGCCTGACCCTCACAGTCCTTAGCAGGCCTCTTCTTTGTCTCAGTACTAGAGTGGTGAAATGAGCTGTTAGTGTTCACTACTCTTAGTCGCCTCTTCCTCGTCCCAGTATGAATGTGGAAAAATGAGGGGCGATGATCTGCAACATCCTATAAAGGCAGGGGAGGGTGAACATGGGTCTCATCTGTGAAGGGGGGATACCAAGTCTCACATGCAGATATGCTCTCCCCCAAACCCTATGGACCCTCCGCCCAGATGATCCTCCCTCGCATCTCCACCCTTAGGGTCAGAATCCAAAAGCGATGGCCTTTCCCTGGCCACCTGAGTAGAGGATCCAAGTAGAGAAGGTGTAAGGATACCCTCAGGTTTCTCACACAGCACCCCATCAGAGATTAAGGAGATATAAGTTCCTCCTCATTTATAAAGGAAGAATACTGCATTTCTCCTGATGGAGTCACCATATCTCACCAACAGCTATCTCCTCCCATGTGATCTTCCCCCATAATGCCACCCCAGTACAGGATCAGGTAGCGGCTACCGTCCCTTCTCCACATGGGAGGAGATCTTACGCTGGGGATCAGTGATGACTCCACAGGATTCATCACAGAACACCATCTTTTTTTGACGCTGTGGCAATGCCTTCACCAAAGGCTTCATTCATACCAAAGTATGTCCCTCAGAACTATTGTATTTTATCTATTATTGAGAACCAAAACCGCTATTCCACATTTCGCTAAAAGCACTCGAGAACAGTTAAGGCCTGCAACAATAACTAATATTTTTGCTGCACCTCACCCTTCCTCCACGGACCTTGGCATGCTTAACACTCGGTTTGGAAAGCAGGAATAAACTTTAATTAAATGAAAAGACAGAAAATCGAACTGCGGCATAGTGCCCTAAATAACATTAAACTACTATCTGACAGGGCCTAGCTCAAAATGGCAGGGCCCTGGCTAATGTGGCAAGAGGCCCTTATACTAATGGAAACCAGTAAAAATATGTTTGCTGCCCATAATTCACCACTTGCTTGGTAGACTAGTGTACTTTAAAATGTGGCGAAACTAAAGAAAAACTAAATCCCTTTTGAAAATGACCTGAAACACTGCGGGAAATGACAAAAATGCTTACACTAAAAAGAGTAAAACTATGTGGTAATAGAACCTCAAAGGTTTGTACTTTCCTACACATTTAGGGCATTGCACCTGTTTCCCAACATTCCCCCCTATAGTTAATTCATTAACTATCTTGTTTGCTTCTTCCATTTTGTCAAAATCAGTCTTTGTAACCCATACCTTACTAACATAACACAGGTCACCTCCTTGAGCTGCACATTCTGCTGGGGTACAGGTCAGAAAACAGCAACCCCATGCCCTGTGTAGTCAACATATTCTTCACAATATGTCTCTGGGTCAGGAGGAGGATGAGAAAGTGTCCCTGGTGGACTCATCGGTTCTGATAGCCTAATCATGCGATGCTCAATCAAGCCGTTCCATGTGTCTGTGTGCGCACATGTCTCAAATGAGGAGTGGCCTCACCTGTTTTAAGTGTAAGTGACATCATATGCATTCCCTTGGACACCCAGTTTCTGCAGCAACCCATAACTAGCTTGCAGGTGCAAAGAAGAATAAGCAACAGAATAAGGACACAAGTCAGTACTTTTAATATATATGCCAACCATGATGGTTCCCATGAAAACATAGATGAAAACCAGTCTGGTTCTGTGACCTCCCTTCTTTCTCCACCCTAATGTGCAAAGTGTGTAGTGAGTGAACAGCTTGGGTTAAGAAACCATTATCTGCATCATTGGAAGGTGCGTAAGTACAACAGGAACTATCTATCTTGGCACAGACGCCACCCTCCATGGTGCTGAGTAAATCGAGGATATAACTATTTTGGAGGGTGGTCAACCTAATCTCTCCTCTCTTCTTTAACGGCATTGAGTCCATATTCTGTTTCATTTGCAAGTTGTAGCATTTCCCACTGGATTATCTGGAGCCATTTTGCATTTGCTGATGCCTGTACCCCGGGAATGAGAAGAGAGGTAAACATGGTCTCAGTTTAACTAAACAGTCTGAGCTCCTTGGGAATAGCATTTAGTCTGTCACTACAGTCCTGGGAAAACTAGTTCCTGTATCGATGACGTTGCAAGCCCAAAGAGCTCCATGCCTGCTGATGCATGAGGGGCACTGATTTGGACATGGGGTGCTCACTGATTATGGTGAGTTTGACTTCTGGGACAACAAGCATGGGGGACTGCAGGGTTGCCAAGGAACACTCAACCTTCCAGAGTGGCAGCAATCAGGTATGCCCCCACAAGTCCAATATATGTCCATGAGGGCTGCTGTTCGCTCTGTAATGTCTGGGAGATCGATGGGTACATTGCATCTTGTGTTAGTCCCCACACGCATGCTGCTGTTGCCTTCGGAACACAAGCAGAAACGTGTGAGTTTCAGTACTTGGGTAGGCTTCTCATGTTGGTCTATCCAGGTCAATTTTGTAACATACTTCTTCCAAACAGCATAACAACTCTCATTTATTTGCTATACTGCACTCTTTGATAGTCCAACCAACCCTCCTGCTTCGCACCCCATCAGTCCTTCGACCCACTCATCTTTATAATACATAGCACCTTCCATCTGCAATTGAGGTCTTGCTTTGCACTGAAGTTGTACCTGTCCTACCTCTTCAGGACACCTCATCAAGGGTGGTACCATAAAGACAACTGCCCTGTTGTCTAATAGTTCAGTATAAGCTTATTTGAACTATCTGTCTCTGCCATCTTCTTTATCTTTATGTAGTTATATGTGTTTGCTGTAGTGTCAATGTGTACCCATTGTGCTTGGACCTTGCATACCTGAATCAATCCGTGCACCCTACATAAGGCAAGATGCACTAAACATTGTACTTGTATTTGTATTTATTTATGTTTTATATATCGCTTCAAACTAAGGCGCTGTAAAGAGAACAGGGAACGGTACAATAAAACGAATGAGCAAAAAATAATAAGAAAAACATTCAAGGATTTTGCAAAAGGTGAGACTTCAATGATTTACAAAATATAGAATAGACAGAAATAGAATGAAGAGAGCGGGGGTTTCCAGTGAAGGGGAGCTAAAAGTGGGAAAGTTAAAAAACAAGATTGAGCACAAGGAGGTTGAGGTGCCACCAAGAGAAACTGAGAGAAGGAGCGTAGAGAATGAGAAGGTATTTAGAAAGATACCAGGACAGAGAGATAGTCAGGAGCAAGACCATAGAGGCATTTGAAAATGAGACATAGGAAATTAAATTTACATTGAGAATGAAAAGATAGCCAGCTAAAAGTAGCAAGAGAAGAGGGAATAGAGTCTCAGAAAGGAACGAAGCAAAGATGATGAATAGAAGGATTAAAAACAGTTTTGAGAGGGGCAAGATGGGAAATTGGCAGCCCAAAAAAGAGCAGAGGAACAGTAAAAGAGTTGGTAAAAGATCAGAGAAGAAATCAACAATTTAGAGTCTTGAAAAGTGAGAAATGGACAAGCTTTACGGATATTGTGTAGGAGAAAGTGGCAGGGGTGCGAGATTAGAGAAATGTGATGAGAGAAGGTAGAGCCAAGATTCCGGGTCATAGACGAGATTGGAAGCTGGGATGGGCGAAAGAAATAAAGGATGGGGAAGAGGGGAAAGAGTGTTAGCAGGGAAGAAGAGAACCTCAGTTTGCCCAGCTTTACGTGTAAGATAGTGAGAAGACATCCAAGATTTCATGGCCAGAAGACAGGCAGAAAGAGTGTGGTGAATCTCAGAAGAAAAAGAAGAAAAGGAGAGAAAAAAATGAGTGTCATCAGCATAAAAGTGGTGTGACAGACCAAAGGAAGAAATAATGGCAGCAAGAGGGGAAGTGTAAAGAGAGAACAGAAAAGGTCCCAAAATGGACCCTTGTCGGACGTCATGGGCAAGCAAAAAAGATTTTGGTTATTTGCTAGCCCATGAAACAAAAAACGTTCTTTGAGATGGATAAGATTGAAACCAGGATAGGACTGAGCCTACAAAGCCGAAGGAAGAAAGCAACAACAGTAGAAGGGTGTGGTCGACAGTGTTGAATGCGGTAGATAGATCCAAAAGAATAAGAAGTGATGAGTGTTTAGAATACCGTGCAGTAAGTAGTGAGTCCAAGACAGAAAGAAGAGCACTTTCCGTGCAGTGAAGAGGGTGAATGCCAGACTGGAATTGTAGGAGAATGGAAGAGTTAGAGACAAGGGCAGAAACTTGAGAATAGACCAGCCGATCAAGTCATTTAGAGAGACAGAGTAGCAGGGAAAGAAGATGAAAATGTGAAGCAATGAATTGGTCAGTGGTAGGTTTCTATAAAATTGGGATGATGGAAGCATGCTTAAAAGATGTGGGGAAAGTAGGAGTTGAGAGACAGATAGTGAAGAAAGAGGTGAGGTAAGACACTAAAAGAGGGTAGACTTTGAGAATGAGTGAAGAAGTGATTGGGTCGGTAGGAGAGGCAGTGGGGTGAGCTTTGGCCAATAAAAGAGAAGTGTCAGCATTAGAGATTGGTTGAAAGCAGGAGATGGAAGTAGAGGAAGCAGGAGTAAATGAAGTTGTGAGTTCAGGTGAGATGGAGGCTTCAATGTCAGAGCGAAGAGAAGCTATCCTAGAGGAGAAAAATTGGGCGAAGTCAGAGGCTGAAAGAGTAGAATTAGCAGAGTAGTCAAGCGTAGGAAGAGACAGAAGATGAGACACAATTTCAAAAAGACGCCTATGGTTGGCAGAGATCCAAAAAGCAGAGACGGTTAGCAGAGAATAAATAGTAATCATAGAGAGCATGATAGGAAAACAATGAAGAATGGTATTCCATAGATTTGGTCTTGAGCCAACGGCTTTGAAGACAACACAGGAAACATTGCATGGAACAAAGGTGGGAGGGAAGCCATGGTTGAGAAGGTTTGTGAGTGGAATGGAAAGGCAATAAGGGGTAAGGTGAATCAAGAGAGGAAGAGAGAGACAAAGAAAAAGTAGAGGCAGCCTCATCAGGTGTTAGGGATGAAAAAGAGGAATGGGGAGGAAGGACGAAGGTACAAGTGGAGGTAAAGAGTGAGGAGTTATAGTTACATAAATCACACCAATAGAATGATGACATGGGGGAGAAGACAGAAGAACACGAAGAAACTTGAGAAGACAGTGACACAAAGAGCAGATAGTGATCAGAGAGATACACTGGGAGAGAAGAAGCATGAGAGGCAGAAAAGGACAAAGTAAAAATAATATTGAGACATGAACCATAAATATGAGATGGAGGAGTAGAAAGAGGGTGGAGAAAATGAGAGTCGAGAATTGAGAGAAAAGAGAGAGTGGAGTGTGTCGACGAACGGTGGAAATTGAAATCCCCCAACAGTATTAAAGGAGTGGAGGTCGCAAGAATATAGGAAAGAAGATGATCAATATAATTACAAAAGGAGCCAACGGAGCCAGGAGGTCGGTAGATAAGCAGGAAGAAAATAGGATAGGGTTTAGAAAAGATATTGTAAGAATATTCACACAAAGAGTAAGTAGGGAGAACCAAGGAGAAGAAATGAGTGAGAAAGAGGATTGATAGAGAATGCCAATACCTCCTCCCCGTGCAATGGGACAAGGGACATGGCAAAAAGAGGAATGTGAAGTGGTCAGAGAGGCACTTCCGGTGGCAATTCTTGTGGTATGAACAGTCTAGGTGTGCCTGTTGCATTGGGAATTAAAGAACATAAATAGCAAGAATCACTTGACTTCCGTCTTTCCACCGCCTTCTTAGGGTTGTACCACATATTGTCAGTCTCGGGTTGTGCACATCTTAAACAGTACCTAAATAAACTCCTGGGTTTGAAATATCCCTTCTAATTCAGGTCATGTAGACACTTCTATTACTTGGCATAAATATAGTGTTAGTAACGCTATTAGACCCACCCCTACAAGACAACCATGTAAATTCAGTGATAAGGAGAGAGATGAAAAGAAAAACAATAGTAGGCATAATCCTTTTAACATTGTCCATTGTTCGGGAAGGCCGTAAGAAAGTATTAGCATCCATCCGCCCAAAGGGGTGCACTGAGTTCAAACATGGTAAATAAATAATGTCACTCATCTTTATCTCCCCCTTTTTCCTCCTCCTACTGCTGGAGAGGGGATTTGGATCTGTTGTCCTTCTGGGCATCTGTTATATGGATCCATGTCTCCTGACCGGCAACCTTGACTTTATTCGGCCTGGCGTAGACAACGTTGTAGGGTCATTCACTGCTGCTTTGGAGGTGCTGTGGCCTGTTGTGCTGCTGGAATGCCAGTTGCTAGTGAACTGTGCTCTTTCCAGTGGGGCCCGATCTGGCAGGAAATAAGTCTGACAGATTTTGTTATTCCCTATGATATCCCAGAAACTCCTCGCCTGTGCATTAGGGTTTGTGCGTGCTGGTGTTGGTGGAGTATGCAGCCTCCTGCCTTTTGCTGTCTCGTGGAGAGTAAGACACTCATCTGACCCTGGCTTGTTTTGAAGAGCAAACAATGCTAATGGCAATAAAGCCAACTCATTTTCAGTGTGTCACATATTTTGGCAAGATGTTGTTTCAATAGATCCATCAGGCATTCCACAAGCCTGTGGGATTGCAGGTGATACATTTAGCCCAATGGGTGCTTTATGCCCAATAAAGAGGACATTTCTGTGAAGAGCTCTTTAAAAAGGTGAGTTCCATTGTCAGATACGAGGAGATCACATATCCCCCAACGGGAAAATACTTCACGTACTAGAAAATTGGCTGCCGAGTTGGCATCAGGGTGTACACAGGAACCTGCTTCAAGCCAACAAGAAAAAGGGTACACCACAACAATTAGATAACAGAAGTTACTGTACCTGTTAACCATGTCCACATAGTCAATGTGGGGGTGTTGAAATGGCCCTTAGGGGGGGGCAATGTTGTTTTCAATGTCAATGTGGTGATTTCACTGATGCTGTTTTTTTGTTGGGGCCAAGAACAGCACTACGGCAACAGATGATTTTACCCACCTTGATTATCAACGCGTGAGGGCCCCGGGTACCTCAGACACACAATGCAGTATTCCTCAGCGTGGTTTTCTGGTCTTACTCTTTCTATTCTTGAGGCTTCGTGAAAGTAACGGGTCCTTGTTGAAAAGCTCAAGGGAACCTACCTCCTTGTGATCCCCTTCTGTTTCTCGGTCTTTCTCCTGTTGTTAAACTGCCATCTTGAAACTGCTATTTTCTCAAATGCTTTGCCTCGCTCAAAGTGTGCTCTCGTGCTCCGCCTTTTGTATGGGGAAGTGTAATGGAAGTCAGGTGTGTGTGATGGTCAGTAATTGCCTGACTTTGCCTGATCATTGTATTGGGATACATCAGGTATATGGCTCGGGTGATAGTCTTTTTTCTCTCCTAGCAGGCTGTCTGTGTGAAAGTGTTCGTATTGTAAAAGGGTGGTTAAGTTCCTAAGTATCCTACCTGGTAGGATGGGGCAAAAGGTGTTACAGAGAAGGGGATACAATATCTAACCATCCAGAATCCCACTCCCCGAAGACCCCTCATCCAGGTGATCCTCCCGCACTTGTTCACCCTCAGAAACTGGATCCAAAAGCGATGGCTGTATCCTGGCCACCTGGATGACAGATCCCCGGTGTCTAGTGGGTGAGACTTGTTCTGGTTTTTCACATACCTCAGTGGACACTGTGGGATTTGCCACTTCCAGATATACTGCTGATTCTTCTGCATCATTACCATAAGTAATTGGGTCAATTTTCTTGGTGTGTGCTGCACATGTTACTACTGCTAGTGCTGTGGGGATTGTTAATGCATCAATTAATCTAGGAAGTAAGGCAGGCTGTTGCAGGGGTGTTCCAATTGATTTTTTTAACCCTTGCCTCAACCATCTGCAGAGGCTAGAATGCACTGTCATTGTGACATCAACTGAATCTGAGTAAATGGTAGCAAACACCATTTCGATATCTACAATGATGATTTTAGTGCTATGATCTCTGCTGCTTGAGCTCAGTAGCGTGAGGGGGAATTGTGTTGTTTGCCCGTAATGGAAAAGTTTGCAGCTGAAAAGACTGTAGCTAACTTGACCATTACAGTCAAACAACCCAAAGCAAATGCCTCCCCAAACGTACCCCACAAATACCTTCCTCCACTTTAACTACCTTTTGCTTTTGGCAACACATCACTGTGTGCCGCCAGTTCCCTGCAACACTAGTACACTAGTTCCCTTCACCTACGTGTTTGGGAACCAGTGCCACAGGGTACTTTCCTTTTTGTTGTTTTTTTTGTACTTTATTTTGTACATAGGGGGTGTCCCCTATGCAGCGGACACCCCCACAACCCCAAATCTGAAAATGATGAACCTGAGGAGCGGGGGACACCCCCGCTCCTCATGTTTGTTATTTTACCATTCGTGTGAATGGTATAGGCCTTTTTCAGTATTTTGTAGCATTCGTTCAAATGGATACAGTATTTTTTGATGTTTCCGTGTGAGGGCAGTCATACCTTAGATATTGCTTCATACTCACCATCTTCAATCCTTACTACTGGTGCCCCATGTGCCTCAACCCAGTGCTCTGATCAATCATGGATGATCTGTCAATGAAGAGCACTTTACCTTCTTCTAGTGGGTCTTTCATCTGAAGTCTTTGCATGTAGCACAATTATGCACTTGAATGTTGCTGGATTGAGAGTGTTAAGGGGGTTGCCTCGGAACTCATCTTTAAAAATGACAAAAGAAGTCAAAAAAGGAGTGTGCGCCAAGCAAGAAGTAACACTGTTTTTTTCAGTGTCTCAGACGCAGCTGGGGTAGCAATATACAAAGAGAACACACAACAGAACTGCATGAAAAGGTGCTGTCAATGAACCGCCCCTAAATCAAAAGCTTTTATAATCATCTAAAATAATTAAAATCAATCACTTTGCAACATTAAAATGTCTCCCCACAAGAAGCTGATTGGTGACAACATTTCATAGCCCTATAGAAGGGCATACATTATCTTTTATGATTGGGTCCCGCAAACCTTACCACACCGCACTTAGCTTCCTGTTGTGGCATCACAATCCAACCCCCAATTCCTGCATCATAGTGCCAATTCATTGAAACATTTAAGATGACCAGAGGATCTTTATTCATCTGTCCCAGTCATCTCATCTACGTTGCCATGAGAAAGTCTTTTACCATAACACTGTCAGAGCCTTGAACCAAGAACAACTTACTGTGTTAATGCTGCACAATAGGAACTCTTTGACCTTCTTCCCAGGCAGAAATGTCCTATGGGGCAATTTGAAACCCCCATGGGCTTTCAGAAACCGCCAGTAGATCAGGCTTCAGAAATCAATATGCTAAATTATAAAATGAGTGTGCATTAATTGCCTTTCCGCAGCACCCACAATCTCAGTTTTATGACCTCGAAAGTAACAAAGATTGTTTGCTTCCTACCGTGCAATCCTGGGATCATGGGATTTGCAATGTGCTACCAGCCGCTCCGGCTTCTAAGCAAATTAATGAAATGAGCACTTGTTTCGGAAAGCATGTATTGAGTACTATTTGATGTGCCTCAGTTTAATGCTAAACCTTTTATACTTACCTGTCAGCCATTTTTATTATCTACGTTTCTTTAACATGAAATACTGCTATCTGTGAAATACTGTTATTTTAGGGCATTCTCCAGCCTAGTTCAAATTACTGTGTGCTATCAAGGAAGCCCCCTCCTCATTCAGAGTGCTATTCCCACAGCTGATGAGTTTGCGCCTTTTTACCGCACTGAACTTGCCTTTTTACCACATCATTCCCCCTCTATTGATCTATCAATAACTCTTTTTCCCACCCCGTTCCTTTTCTGCTACTTTCTTTTTATTAATCCATATATTTTGTAATCTCATCATGTCACCCTCAGCTTCTTCCCAGCCATTCAATGAGTCTCCCACCCATATACACCACTGTCCATCCTTAAGACATGAGATCCAAAATTGCTCATACTATTATAAATCCTCAGGCTGCGTACCCAACCATAAATATTATTCTCTACATTTTCCCCACTTAGTTCATTAGTACCCTTCTCTTTTTTATTAACCTTATCAACACTCTGGGGCAACATAAATCTTCCTCTTGGCTTGTTAGTATAAAGTCTCAAAATAGGTTTGGCAATGCAGAAGGTGACAAGCAGGAGGACCAACGTGGGGA
Source organism: Ambystoma mexicanum (assembly GCF_040938575.1). NCBI lineage: Eukaryota > Metazoa > Chordata > Amphibia > Caudata > Ambystomatidae > Ambystoma > Ambystoma mexicanum. The sequence goes on from NC_090934.1 coordinate 1,319,582,505, forward strand.
CAGTTTCTCGAAATACTCCAGAAAGCCAGGTGGGCACCCATGTGAAAATTCTGTCCAGCCAGTTACTTGACTGCACTCCACTAGCTTCATTTGTCATTTTTTTGTGGAGTGTCTATATTTCACTTGTTGCTGCTTTCAATGTTCTATTCGAAGCCTCTCCATTGGGTCTTAAAGTGCAACAGATGCTCTCAAATTTGGCACATACTCCACCTTCTATAGCAGTCAGAAGTCTGAAGGTCAAGAATATAGCGATTTTGTAAATTAAATTACATTTTTTATTGATATACTTATAACCAATATTGGTTTTGTATACCATGTTACATTTACAATCCATATACAATACATGATAACAAGTAACATTAAAAATGCAGGTCACTTGATAAAAGTTCAAAAGTGATTACAAAGTTCTCAAACCAAACATTTTAAAATATCCACAATTTTCAGATAAAATGACACTAAATAAAATATCAAATTAATATAATTTCCTAATAAGAATTTTCCCCATAGATCAACGATAGAATTCATATCAACTGCATTACAGTAGGACTTAACATAGTTGTGGCGGAGAGACAACAAACTCTCACATTCTATGATTAAGTGTTGGAGGTATTCAACTACATTTACGCCACATAGGTGACAATATTGCCTTTCGCGACTAATACTCCACCATGCTCCCTTGCTTTCAGAGGCATTGGCCTCTGAGGCGTTGAATTTCATGATAAGATATGTCCTAAAAGTTCTCATACTTGGGTAAGCTTTTATATACTCTGGCATGTCAGTTTGAATGGCCCTCATAGAACAATAGGCTCCGCTGTGTGCCTTAGTCGATAGAGCCCTCATATATTTGTCATAACCATAGGCACTCAGTATCACTTTTAATCTTGCTTTCAGCCCAGCTTTGGATCCCAATGTTAAAAACCCCTCAGACCAATGCACATGTAATTCTTTTAGTGTACGAACAATTCCTGGAGTTAGCCTACCCTAAAGTTTCAATAACGCTTCAACATAAGGGACAATTATCATCTCAGTATGAAGAATGCATAGGTCATGGTAGAACAGTACAGACTGGCTTATGTATATCATTTACACCTTTAATTGCAAATTCAAGGTAAAATTATTCTATTGATACACTCTTAGGTAAGCGCAACCATTTTCGTAACAGCTTGGCTTCAAATTGTACTAGATGTTTCACAGTGTTATGTCCTCAGATAGCTACAGCGTACAACAAGATGGCTCTCACTTTTGCAGTGTACAATGTTAATATCCCGCATTTTTGCATTGGATGCAGCCTGTAAAACTGCAAGCAACAGGGATGTAAAGAAAGTGACAGCCTTGGAGAACAATCTCAATTAATCAGGGATAGCAGCCACATTTTCAGCACTCTTTTTGGACCAATAGTTACTCTCTCTCCTCTTTTTACTTAGTGATTTTTGCTTCTCACTTTGCTGCACCACTCTCTGCTGTAGAGTTGGTGGTGCTCTTGCCTTTGCAAACGTCAGTGATGTAAATCCATCCTCAGTGACCCTCAATCTTCACAGCTGTCAGTGTTGCATAAGTCACTGTGTGAGGACCAGTAAAGGGCTACTCTTTCAACTTCCTGGTGTGATTTTGTACATACTTACAAACCTCAGGGAGACTCGAGGACATTTTTAAATGGACCACTTTTAAACAGCCCTCTTTAAATCGCAACAATACAATAACTTTGTTTACATGGTCCTTTGCTTCCCCATCACCTTTCAGGTCAGCCAAGTTGTATGTTTTACTGTCTATTAAATTATAACATACTGCTGCAGATTTTTTATAAAAAAAATATCAATTTATTTGCATTTTATAAAACACATCTCCATAAAATAAATTATATTTCATATTTTAAACAGGATTCTAAAATATCTTTTAGCTTAGACATAATCGCCCCATAAGCAATCTGTTGTCTAGTACATCAGTCCTTTAACACTTTATTTAACCATAGAACAATTTTTCATTATGGATCTATTGTCGACAACCATCTATATTGATGGAAGCACACAATCGTCCTATCTCCTTCTGATTATCCGTACAACTGTCACTCATTCGTTCATTGATTCAACAATCACAGCACACCCAACATGTTTCCTTCCTTATATCTTAGCACAGGTGACTAAGAAATTCTTCAGGGGTATGTACTATAACAATTTGCTATGTATACGCCATTCTTGTCTTCTTAGTATCATAGATGAGTGATCTATATTTCACTCCCTTCTATCCTTCCTCTGGGCCAACATACCGAATGGATATCTCTAAAAATGGTGTGCTTAATCCTTTCTGTCTTCTCTGGCCTTCTTAAGGTACATCTGCATCTGGGTAATAGTGATGCTGACCATTGTTAGAGTGAATTTCCTCTGGGATTGCTTACCTTGGGAACACCTCCCTCACCAAGAATTTTGCTGCAGAACGGGCATCACTATGGGCACAGGGACCAGCCTCAAGCCAACATGATAATGGACACACCACAACAAGCATGTATCTGTAAGAGGTACATCTATCTTGCATATCAATATAGTCTATATGCAAGTGCCGCAAGGGCTTCTCCAGTCGCGGCAATGTTCACCGTACTACTCTTAAAGGGTGACCTGGTAGGAATTTCTGGCAAATCTCACAGCTGTTTACAAATTCAGAAACATTCTTGCATACGTTTGGCACAAATCAGTCTTCACTTATCCCCGCAGCCACATGCTGTTTCGATACGTGAGTGGGGAACTGAAGCTGTTCTAATGCTACTTTCAACAACTTTTTAGGCATTACCACCTTGCTTGTGCGATCATTCTCCCAAATTATATCTGTTGGGGACAAAGAACATCCTCTTTTCTTCCACAGTTCTTTTTCATCATTAGATGCTTCTCCCTGCAATTCTATTATTTGCACTATTGGGGTTGCATTAACATTTTTGGGCAATGCCTCTTTTTCCTTGCTAGTTTTTATCAATGCCATAAGAGATTGTTTTTCTTCTTTGCCAGGGAACAGCACATGTGTCCCTTCTGGCAGATATGCCACTCCTTTTGCTGCTTTGTCTGCTTTTTTTTCATTACCCGATGAATTGAAGACTTGCCATCCTCTGTGGGCCTTGCACTTTATTAAAGTCAATTCGACTGGGAGTGGTAACACTTCTAATAATTTACTCAACAGAGCTGCATGCTGTACTGGTGTGCCATCACTTCTTTTGACCCCTCTCCTTTCCCACCTTGCCAGTCCTGTATGCACAGCGGATGCTACATATGCAGAGGGTCGGAAAAGATGTTAACTGCTTGACCCTCTGACATATTTATTACCTCAATTAATGCCACTAATTCTGCTGCTTGCACAGAGTAGTTTGCTGGCAATAATGTTTGGGAGTACACTACCAACTCCTCTTACTTTTGTATTCCGTGTTTGTGTCCCACTACTGCTGAACCAGAATGCCTTTGTCCTGTACTTTGGTTGATACTTGAGCTTCCATCAATAAACATCATGTCCCTCCTTCAATCATTTCCTCTTTTACCACGGGGTTACCTTCACTCCTGTCTATGCATGCCACGCAATTATGTATGTAATCGCCCTCTTCAATTGTTTCTGCAATGCATTCTGCTGGGTTTATTGTTCTGTACCTTAGCACCTCTATTGCAGGGTTTGTCAGTAGTACTTCATACCCTGAAGATCTCTGAGTTGTCAATGTTGATTTGGTCCTTTCTAGCACTGCAAATATTGCATGTTCCACGTACAAAATTACTGGGCACCCCACTGTAATTTTGGAAGCTTTCTCAATTGCAAATGCAGCAGCAGTAAGTGCTTACTCACGTGGGAAGTATCCCTGCATTACTGGATCTAGTGATGCACTGTAATAAGACAGTGACTTGTGTCCCTGTCCCTTCTTTTGTGTCTGTACAGTTGTTGTTACCTTACCGTCTGAATGGGAAAACAAGTGAAACTTCTCTTTGTAACCAATACTGGGTGTAGGCAATACTGGTGCGTGTGCTACCTCGTGTTTGAGTTTGTCAACATTTTCACCCATTTCACCTGTCCATTTTATGTTTTTTTATTTTTCTGAGTGTAACAATTCATTTATTCAGGTTAGCTTTAAGCTCCCCATTTTGTTTCATGCACTCACTATATCTTGCAAAATCTCCTACTTGCATTTGATTCACCAACAGGAAGCATTGCCTGATCGATACGCGGGTCCTGGCCACACCATTCGGCCTGGTGACTATGTTCTGGTGAAAGACTTCCAGCGGAAATCCATCCTTGAACCACGCAGAAAGGTGCCACTCCATGTACTATTGGCCACCCAGACTGCTGTGCGTGTAGATGGGAAGAAGAACTATATACATGCAGCACATCTGAAATGAGTACCTTTGCCCTACGACAGATGGTTAAAGGAGGGGGTAGCTGATTCAGAACACAAATATGTTCCTCATGCACGTACCTTTCAGTGACAGAGAATACACTAACCCAAATTTTAAGCAGCCAGACGTTTCACTTTTGCCAAACACTGACACATTGTTTGAGGATCAATCCATGCCCGGGGTGTCCAGATGCAATTTTCAACCATCGAAATAGCTAGGGAAGGACTTCTTGCGAGTAGGAAAGTTTGGTATTTTTAAAGTACTGCACCCACAAGAAACAACAAGAAACCAACGATATTCCCTTCATATCCCCCAAAGATGCCTGGAGGTAGAGGGGGCAGGGAAAAGAAGACTCCAAGCAAGATAGGCGACGTGGTCAGGTGCCACCCACCAATGAACTTATAAAGCCTATGCCATTGAGGCTTCTTAACAGACACTGAAAGACTATGCCTCTTTTTGGGGTATGCAAGTGATGAAATGGAAAGTTTTGCCATTGGAATGACCAGGTCCAAAGGACTGTGGTCAACTAGAGATACAGGTGTGATTATAGCTATTGTGGCATGTATCCTTCTTATATTAATGCCTCTTTTATGGTTTCTGGAGAGCTCACACCCCCATAGCTCACTATTGCCTATGGTCAGCTCCACTACTATGTCTCCTTTCTATGTACACACATACACACGTCCCCTTGATCTTGAACACAGAGAGGATATCTCGTTAACACCTTCATAAGAATAATGAATGATACTTATGCAATACTGAACAAAACCAATTGTTGTGTATGTTCCAACCTTCCATAACATATAGATAAAGGGTTTGGATGGCACATGTATCCTCTACCATTGTCCACTGCTTGCTATGCATCCTTTAGGACCATGGTTTTTGGTAGATGGAATGGCAGTACCAAAGGTAACTTTGAGGGGACAAATATAAATACATTTAATCAGCAGGTGCTACTACCTTTGGGATGCTCAGTGTTTGCTAACAGGAGCACTACCAACATTGCCTCTACCAAATGCTCAGACAGGATTTCTAGGCAAGCATATCCATGGTTATCGAAAGATTGGAAAGGAACACTTTACTTAGGGATACAATTACCACGGGTTTACTTGACATCAACTTTAGAAATATTGAAACACCGTCCTAGGAGGAATATTGATGATACAACTGGCCAAATATTAGGCGATGAGTCAAAAGCGATAGTTCCCTTTCGGGCATGGCGATAAACTCCCAAGACATTAGAAGGTTGGCACGATGTTAGAAAGATTAATGAGACAAACAATATACTATTCAATATGACATTAGAACAGAGATCTAATAGGCTGGTTGCACTTCAAGATAGGATGTACTAGATAATATGTTGGCTGAAAGAGGAAGGGTTTGCAAAATGGTCACGTCATCTTGCTGCATTTAAATAGCAGATACCTCCCCTACTGTGTTTCAGGCTATTAAGAGGTTACACACATTGGGGACCGAAATTCATGTTAATGAAGGTAGCTGGGACAGCGGTACTTGAGCTTGGAATTTGTTTACCACATGGGGTTGAAAAATACTTTCTGTCCTTGCTCTGAACTCTGTTGCCATTCTCTGCTGTTGTTGCTGCATACAATGTTTACCTACGTTAGGATGTATGCTATGCTAGTGCTGTTCAAGGACTCTGGAACACGTACAACCTGAACGCTTGTCCCTTGGGAATGTGACAGATGCACTTTTTATGTAGGATATGGAAAT